>NC_080594.1:18624384-18940813 GCF_027887145.1 Ammospiza caudacuta | reverse complement strand
ACAACAGCAATATTTGACCAGCTCATGGAGACCAAGTCAGTACAGGCCCCTTCTGTGGAGCTCTCAGAATCAATTTAAAGTGTTGCACAGTTGATGATAGCTGAAGCTCAGATGCCAGCATCTTTGTGATTAAAAGTAGTATTGCAAGTACTCTCATGCACCAGTAGTCTCTAAACTAATTCTAATTTAGCCACATCAGTAGCATTTTCATATTGGAAGTGGCTGGCGATATTTGCAGACTTATTTCCAAGGTAACAGCTGAATTCAACAGCTATTAAGCCTTCCTAAAAACTTTTCATGGCATAGGTGTGCAGGACTCAGAGGTCAGAATTAGGAAGAAGCTTCCATCTGTCTTTAATCCTCCCAGAGTGGTCGCTCTTTGGAGAATTAAATCTTTACACACGAATACAGAGAACAACCCCTCGGTGCTACCTTACTCGTATTGCTATGTCTCTGCTCAGAGAGGGCTGTAAGAGGAGCATATATTGTATCAAGATATAAATACATTAAAATGATTGCTCCATAACCCAACATCACGGGAAATAGTCTATCTAATTGTGTAGATTAAAGTGCTTTGAGATGAGCCACCAGGGGCTGTGAGCCTAAAGAGAATCTGTGTGCCAAGCCATTTGAGTTTGTGTTTTGTTTGATTTTTCCATCCTTTTACCTTTAATATACTTACCTTTAGCTCCTTGAGTCTGTGTGGTGCAGGAAGTGTCTGAAGCAGGGTGAGACCTCACCAGCTGAGTAAGACTGAAAGCCTCTGTGTAGAAAGGGAAGATGAGCTGTAAAGGCATCAAATTTGTGCCTAGATTGGAACATTCTAATCAGAAGATGGCAGGCTTGGTGGGGACCACTGAAAAGCCTGACTGTCACACTGCCACCATAGTGAGTGAGGAGACATTTTTCTATTAACTGAGGTGCCGGAGAACTTGAAAATGGTCTCAGCATTTGAAATATATGGGACAATGCTGACATAGGCTGAGTTTAGTACTGTACTAAAATTTATTTTAGCACATCTTCCAAAGAATGCAGTAAGGGCAGTTGGAGGATTGGCAACCTCTGCCAGTACAGCTCTGTTGGAAGAGCTGAGGAACTTCCTGAGTACTTTTGTCTAAAACAAACAAGAGGCTTTCCAGGAAGTTCTGAGTAATCATCTGACCTTGTGCACAACTTAACAGCTACAGAGAGGAAAAAACTACCCTGAGATGGAGAGACAAGGATTTAAGTAAACAAAAAAATGCACCAGCCTGCTTGAGGGAAATAAGACAGAGCAGATTGGAACGTGCTGCAGGAATTTTAGCAGAGAGCAACCAATCCAGGGAGGCTGGTGAGAGAGCTGCAAAGAGTGAAATGTCATAAAGACAGTCTGCTGACTCTGCACAGGGGATTTCCTCTGGAGCCCTCCTTCATCTCCAGAGTTTAAGGTTCTGTTCTCTCTGTCTTTGTGCAGGCCTCTTACTGCTTTCCCCAGCTAAACAGCTTCTGTCTTTAGAGATGATGGGGCATCAATATTCTCTACATGAGACCACAAGTGCCCTCATAATACAGAAAAATGAAGAGCCCCTGCAACCTTCATGCTTTATTCAGGGATCCCATCCACAGAAATCAAGTCAACTACTGATAGCAGTACTACTCTGTGGGCAGCTTTTCTACTTGAGCCAAATTAATCAAAACAATGGTAGGGTTTTTCCAGTTAGGCAATCCTGCTTTTTAGGCTGTGATTCTCCTGCACTAGGAAGCTTCAAACAGACTGAAAATAAAGAACAAGTCAAGAGAAAAAAGGAGATGAGAAGTTGCACAGAAAACAAACTTTTTCATGCCTGTGAACAGATGCTGTGGGAATCTTAATACTGAATACCTCTCCAATTCAATTACAAGTACAATGTCAATTTTTGTTTGTTTTATGTATGTGCATGAACATAAATACATTCCAACAAGTGTCTATTCATGTGCTACAGTTCTTAATACTTTAAATGTTTTCGCAGTTGTGCAAATATGTCTATACACCAGAGGAAATAGAATTAACTCCTTGGAAATTTAAGGGGGGCGGCACACAAACACACACAGAGTTGTTGCTCTATCATTACATAAATCACAATAGCAACTTTGTAGATTAGCAATAGTTTTATGGCCATAGATAGCACAGCATCCAGTCTTTTCTGAAGCCATCTCTACCACTGTCCCTAAACCATCAATATTTCATTGTAGACATCATGGTTGAAGCCTTAACTTATGCAATATACATACCACAGCTCACTGGGTTATTCTGCAAAAGATTTTTCATGTTTTAAGCTAAATTTGCCTTGTGTGCAAAGCATCTGAGCACACACCCTGTCTCTGAGATAACCTTCCTTAACCTTTCATACAGCAGTATTTTAGTGGCTCCTCATATCCAACGCAATCCACTGAAGGATAAGAACAAGAGATGAAAGAAAGAGTGGATTACAAAGAGGAATTTAAATAGTAGTGTTCTGGCCTTGTTAGAAGTATTTGTGTTGGTGCAGATGTCTAAAAACACTTTTTTTTACTTTTAAGTGGTAAACACCATCTCTGATTTCTTTTCCAGTCTGTACAATTTTTGAGATAAACTGATTCCGAAGTTTACATTGTCCCTGGTTCTAAACTGGCCATGAACACAGTTTTTGGGTGGACTATGGGGCCTGTTTACTTTTAGACTTTTAAAACTAAGATTGAAAACACATGGATGGATGATTTTCCCAGCCCCCTCTTTTTCTGCAGAAGGAAAAATAAACAACGAAGGTCGATGATTTCTTGATTTCTTTAGAGCAAACACCAAAACACTTGAGACAAAAAAAGTTTTATTTCAGACTCCTCACCAGGACCAAGCTTATAATCTGCAAAACATTCAGTCTTGATGTGCTGAGGAGGAGGAAGGGACAGCTGTGTGTCAGCATCAATCTTCTCTGTGAAAACACAAACCTAGTTCTGTGCCCTTTGATTTGGATGGTGATAAACAGCAGAATGACTCAAGACACCACTTTTTTCCACAACAGCTTAAAAAAAAATAGCAGCAGCAAATAGTTTCAACTTGTAAGAAAACCAACACCTCAGCAGACACAAGCATTTGCTAAATGTAACACTGGTCTTTCTGTTCCTTCAGTTTCCACTGAAGTGTTTCCAGTTGTATTTGGGTTTCTGCTCACACAAATATCCTCCTTTTACACAAGTCAGATTCTAGTCACATGCATTATCCTGGGGAGGATAAACTTCATGGTAAGCTTGATTTTAATCTTATGAATTCTGGTGTAAGAGAACAATCAAGTGCAGTGATGTAGCTCCACTGCAAAAGAAGAGAAAGATGTCCAGTCAGACTCTGGCTCCTAAGTCCTCTGGCTATAACTAGAATTTTTCTAATTTGAAAAATTAACAGCTAGCCAGGTACTCAAGACTATACCTAAAGTTACAAGCAAAGGAAAAAGATTTTTAATTTTTTTTTTTACAGAATCTAAACAAATATAGTAAGTTTTTATTATTAATACATTTCTGTACAATGCATTCACCATTGATAGGTCAAGTTGGAGAAATTCCATTGAAACAGACTGAAAAACAATAATAAGATAATTATTCTTCTCCTTTTTAACTCTGGAGTTGGAATACCAACCCGTGTGACATCGCAGTAGGAGCAGATTATGATCCCACAGCAAATACCTTCACCCACCAGAAGCAAACACCTCCCTCGATGCACACAGGAAACAGGAGCTCATGGCATTGACCCAGCATTAGGGGGACTTAAAGCCACACTTGGTGTCAGGGCAGAGCAAGAACCACAGTTCACAATGTGACCCTGTGATCCCCCAGCTTCCACTGCATCCCTACACGGCAATGGACATGAGCCAGGGCTACTGTCCTGGTCTAAGCACCACTAAGGCATGCACCTTTCCTCAGAAAAGTCTGCTGCATCATTGTTCTAGAGAATGGAGGCTGGATCAATCTCTGAAGAACAAATGCATCAAAGCTATTGAGAGTGCAAAAACCTTGAATTTCATCTGGGAATTTAATCATTCAAGGATCGTGAAGCATTCCTGTACACTAATCATACGCTGCAATAGCTGTGCAAAGTGCAAGGCATGGCTATGTTCATTGTACAGGATGAAACCAGACCCACAGAAGATAAAGGCAACATTCTCAAAAATGGCTACTAATTTTGGAAATCATGGGGATTTGGAGTATTCTAAGTGAAAATCTCTTCATAAGTAAAGTACAATCTGCTTTGATACCTTTTGTTCCAATAGCATTTTTTAAAGTTCACAGCATTTCCAAGAAAAAATAAAAATATTTTTCAGATGTTGAGACCTTCAAAACTTTGAAGTGTTAACCTTGTGACTGCACTAAGAACATGTGCTGAGCCACTGACAGAGTGGGAAATGAAATTTCTGGATACTCACTGCTTAGGAAACTAAATAGTTGTGCTTTCCCCTCTTGCCCCCTTTGGGAGGCATATGGATTTTATCTGCCATCTAAGCTACCAACCCTATAACCCAGCAGCTGACCTCCAGCCACCAGGCAAACTTTGAGGCTGCATTAGAAATTGGGTGCATAGTTTTGTCACTCTGATTTAGTGTGGTAGTATAGAATATAGATAACAGACACTACATTGTTTTTCTTCTCTAAAGGTAATGTCTCTCAAATATACTTTCAAGAAGTCTGTGCATAAGCAGTGCATGTCTGCAACATAGGCCATGCCCAAAGTCTGCCTTGGCCTTTTCACTCCTATTGCTTTAGACATCTATTTCTATATGAGCAGGCTATGAATAGGGAAGAAATGCACAGGCTGGTAGACAATCCCTCGTAGCCCAAGGAAACATCTGCTGTTAAATAAAATGCTGCTACAGACTGCACAAGACAAAGCTATTAATTCCTAAAAAATGAGCTTGCAGGTTCTTACATTTAATGGACACTTTTACCGGAGCATGAACCGCAAACACAACCAATAGCAATAACTGTTCACAGGCCATTAGGAAAGAATGGCCAAAGTTCATTTTTTTCAGCATATGTTCGGATTTCTTTTAACTATGCTCACTGTTAGGGCCAAATTTATTAGGACAATGTGAGAATTTTGTACAATGAATAGTTCCCCACAGATTAAACCTTCACATAAATGAGTTCAACACTGATGAAAATGAACCTTGACAACTTTTCTGTATCCTCTGAAAAAATGGCCTAAGACAAAGCTGTATGAAGAAAAATAAGACACCTGATAAGCCAAGTACAAGCAATGACTTTGCCTTGGCACAATCTGAGTACACACTGGAAAAGCAAGAGCATGCAAACTAATGCTACCTAAGGGATCACTCCATCACATGCTGGCCACTTACACAGGGACAGCTCCTGAAAAATGCCTCCCATTTTATATTTACCCTGAAAATCAGAATAGAACACAGCTGCACACAAAGACTTTCAATGAAAAACAGCTTGTAAAGAGCCTACCTCTCTAATTATTTGAAAAGCAAAAAAACACAGCTTCTGTCTTTTGCCTCTTCTTCATTTCCATTGAACCTTGGGCCTCAATGGTTCAAAGGCACAGAGTGGTTTCTCCAGGGGCAGTAAATGCCACTCTCCTAGGGCAAAGCTTTTAGCTAGTGATGAGGGAGGTTTACCTAGTGGGAAATCCCATGTGCAGAACTACTTTCATCACCGGTGGTTCTGCTGGAGGTGAATGCTTACTGGCCAACTGGCATAAGCAGCAGATGGAAAATTCCTTTATAGGGGTGGGAGGAAAGACAATTAGGTGAAAGTTGTAGCAGACAGTCCTGTCTCTGCTATAATGGTTCTGGGTGTAGCATGTGGCATGGGAAGGGATTTGCCTTCTCCAGAACACCCTGCAGGCTATTGGGAATACAAGGAGCAGAGCTGAGAGCCCTGGCTGCTCTCTTCATCTACACAGATGCCCACCTCTGCAGTCAGAGCTCACACACAGCTCACCTGCCATGCCAGGCCCATGATTTGTGTTAAGCAGCCTTTGTCACTAATGTCACCAAGCTGTCAGTTCTGAAAGAGATGAACGTTTCCCACCAGTGGCTCATAACTGTCTTCACTGTGAGTTTCCCTGGGTGACCCCTCATCCAAAAGAGATTAATTTAAATTCAGTTTAACAGCTGACAAAAATCACAGCCTGAAGTGGTAAGGCTGCAATGACACTAAGTAACTGAATAGCAGGATAACATGGTACGATCACATCCTCACATTTCTTGTTTTTCCTGTGCTGCAAAACTAAAATCTCACCCTACACTTCAAATATGAAACTTTGCTCCCACTGTCCTGCATGTCCTTCTTATTTCCACAAAGCTGGGGACAAAATCTCACTAAAATATCAGAATTTGCTAATTAATTGAAATCTGTTAGCATTTTCTATCTTCTCTGTGTAAACATCAACAACTATACATAGTTGCAGAAAATGAAGACACTCCTACCTCCTACTGATCATTTAGATCACAAGCTCTTTCAGAGATAGCACAGCTTTTGTACAAAGTGCAGCACTCAGCTCAACAGGGCTCAAATCCAGACACAGACCTCCTGCAAGTGTAAATGAGACTTCATGTAGAATTAAACAAAAGCTGTAAAGAGGAACAGGAGCAGGCAACATTTCATCTTCCTAATAAGCAATATCCTAACATAAAAGTGCTGCAGTATAACCAAATATATCCTGTTCCATTAAGACAGGCACTTAAAAACCACCAATTGTCAAAGATTTCCAGACAACTGAGTTTCCATAATTCTGAGGTTCATTTTACAAAATTTTTTTTTCCATGATCCTTACCATTTTGCTGTTGGCTTACAATCCACCATCTGCTTCTCAAGTGGTAAATTGAATTTCAAAAGCAAAACAAACCAAGAGTTGGTAGATTTTGGAGTCTGCACCTGTACTGGATCACTGACCAAACTATTTTCTCTTCCTATAGCACTACACCCTTTAGGACATGCTTCATCGCATTAAAAGCATAAAGTCAACTCTTTAACTAAAACATGCTTGAGGAAGGCAGTTGAAGGGTAAGAAAGATTCAAACATTCTAGGTTCTGTCATTTTGAATCTCATACAATGCAGAAGAAGAAGCTGAGATACATCATATATATATTTTCTACTCTCAGTACTGTGAATAAAGTCATTGTAGGTCATTGCACACAGAACTGCACAACTCAATTTTGCTGTTTTAAGTATGGAGTTGCAAAGAAGTGTTAAATCAGTTCTAAGAGTAGGGCATTTAAAAGTTCTATCAATTTTGAATGAAATTTCTTACTTAGCATCAGATCAGGTCATTTTACTAAGCATGTTTTGACTCCCTTTCCCAAAACTAGATGTGCAGTGTAAATCTGACAGATCATCTCAAAACGTCAGAAGCATTTAGAGTTATCATCAACATTGAAATAATGGATCATATCCAGAAACTTAAGCAGCAGTTTTAGTGATGTGTGCAGCAATCTTCATTTCCCATTACTGGAAGCAGAGATGCAATGACGTTAAGCCCCTCAGTGAAGGTCACCCAGCACATTTTCTGCATCCCCTCCTACTCATCTTTTTGATCACTCTGAAGCACAGATAAACAACAGTCTAGGTCATGGTGCTTGGCCCACTTGAAAACTTGCCTGCTACAGTGCTCACTTCAGCTGAGGCATCTGGGACCTGAGCCCTTGGTGAGGAGCAAACTCTCCAAACAGGAAGCCCCAGGGAGGGGGAGCGAAGCAACCCAGGCTCCGGTCCAAACTTCTCAGCCTGGTGCTCACTGATTCATTTAACATCCTGTCACTGCCAGCACCCTTCAAAACCCACAGGAGGGCCTTCTGTGGGCCCTTCATCTGTCACACACAGGCATTGGTACTTTGGGTCACCACATAACGCCTTCAAACTGCAGCACAGAGTGCCAGCTACTAATAACTCAGCACAAACAAATGGAATTGTTTCAGCTAGGTGGAAAAGACAATAATCTATACCAATATGGGTGGCATAAGCCCATTTCCCTGACACAGCTCCCACCTGGAACTCTTAGCAATAGCTAAGTTAGTCTTTTTTCACAGTTGTGTGCTTTTCACTTTGGATTTCTGTGACAACAATGTTTTAAATTCCCAGCCAGGTAGACTATAATGGAGTGATAACTTGCTGAAATAATTTATTTTTGCTCTGTTAGCTAGCTATAGTATTATCAACTTTCATTGCTTCCTTGGTGATGCTTAGATTGTTAGATAAGGCAGCACCAATCCTTTTTATATGTGGTTTTCTACCCAGAATGGGCCATACTTGATTGTTATCTAGTCAAGCATGCTTGGAAATTGTAATATCAGTTGTCCAAAGTGGCAAAGTGAAAGTAGAGGAGTACACAAACTGGTCATTTAGATCAAGGAATACAGAGATGACAGTCCAACTAGCTTTGATTTGTTTTTCTGACTTGAAAAATTTATAACAAGGGTTAGATGCTCTGCAAAGGATACAGTTATTGTCAGCATCTGAAGATCTGACTCAGCAGAATTAACTTAATAAAGCAGGTTTAAAGCCAATACATCACAGGTGCCATTGGTTCACAGAAACAGAGTCATGCAATGACCCTGCTATTATCTGTACACTGAGAACTATTACCATGAAAGAGTGACAGAAGAACATAGTAGGAATAATGTACCCATCTGCTGGGTTTTGTCAATACTAAAATTATTTTCTGGCTATTTGCTTGTCCTCCTTACATGCAAAAACCATGGAAATACGAACATTTTGGCTTTTGAATTCTGTGTGTGTGTTTTTTGAAACTGAAAAACTAAATTCTCAGGGCATTATGCCTCTAGATCCTTGTAAAGACAGTATTTTTTTTACAGGCTAAGTATTGGACAGATGCTGAGAAAATACAGATGTGAACATTAAGCACTTCTTCCTGTCATAACTGCCCAACTGAATGAGTTTTGCTACAGAGGAGAGAGATGAAACCTTCAAAAATACAACTCAAAAGAGGCTACTTCAAGATATATTCCAAAGGCCTTTAGTGCAATTAGAACCATACACAAGCCACTTTCATCATCATGTTCTCCTTTCCAAGGAAAGCCATCAGGAAGTCCTTGCATTCATTAGGAATCCCCTAGCACTTTACAGTATTTGTTTGTTAACCTCTCATCATGTTCCAGGAAGAGATTATCATTATGTATGGTCTGGTTATGGTCATTCTAAATCTGGCAAATGAATAAAAAATGATACAGGGTAGCTGGCTGACTGCTACCGTTGAGGACCTTTTTGCTTTGGTCAAAAGGTACAAAAAAAAATAGATGAACCAGTGAAAGAGGGAAGGGGAAGAATATTTCTGATAAATTCAGCCACTGAATCTGCAATTAAGGAAGCTCAGCTTCACATCTGTCCTCATTTCTATGCACAAATGCCTTTCTGATGCAAACAAGTTCTCTGTCTCTCCCAGCTCACCCAAACTCTTCTCACTATAGTACGGTCTTTGATGGACACAGGCTTATTTGGTCCCTGGATTTTCTAATCCAATAGGATCTTCTTCATACCTGCTGTGCTGCCCTACACCTGTACTTGCCTTCTGCAAATTTATAATTCCCAAGATACTTCTTTCTACTTAAACACACTCAAAACATTTTTAAGAATGTTTCCTTTTATTTTGGTAAGGATGAGGGCTTTTTGTTTGTTTGCTTCTTTTGATTTTGATTATCTTTAAAACCTAAAGCTGAAATAAAGAAGGGGCCATCACAGCAGGCCAGCCCAACCAGGAACATTTGGTGCTCTGGAATCCCAGGGTATCCCATAGGTGAGACATGAGTCATTGACTCATGAGCCCTGCTCTGAGCTGTGCTGCTTTCCAGCTTCCATCAGGCAGAGCTCCACTGTGGGGCTTCAGCCTCCTTGGTTTTGTCATCCATAGCCCCTGTTTAAAGTGAACACCTTCACGCCCACAGGCTGAGACCCCTAGGCTTGAGGAAAATTGCCAGCACTCCTGGAAGGCAAGTTTTACTGCCTGACACTTCAGCAGACAGCTTTGAAGGGCAAACCTCTACAAATTGCTGTAAGAGAATCCTCAGCTCTTCTGTGTCCCTGTGATTTATCAGTCAGCAGAGGAAGCCTGAGAGACACACTGTCTTCTGAGGGGTCTCCCTTTTCCTTACTGATGATCCTGACTTTGCAGTGTGTCTGCAGCAAGTTTGTGTGTGGAAATTGTGCAGACATGACATAAATCACTTCAGATTTTCTGGCAATTATGTGACCCCAAGGCAACATATTCAGTAAATTAAAAATAAATTACGTGATGGCCTGATGTAACTTCAGCAGACCTCATATCAAACCCAGCCTGAGGGAGGAATGTGCCTTCTGGCCTTTTCATAACAACTGTCCTGCAACAATGAGTCAATTATCTGCAGATACTCTGTGTTTAGAAGACATAAAGCACAACCAGCTGATTTAGAAAACTTTAAAACAGACTTGAAAATGCACCTCTAGGGCCTCACTTACATCAGAGCGCAGTACTTAAGTCTGGGTGACACCACTGCTTTACAGCAGCTCTGAGGGGACACAAAGGATGGTACTGTAAAATCTCTCAGGAGTTTGGGGATGGCCATAGTACTTATGTGAGATCCCACAGATGAGGACTGACACTCCAGAACACTTCCAGTCACACTCTCAAATGTGAATGCTCAGTTCATCTCCATATCTGGTTTCTCAAACTAAGTGAGAGCTTCTTAAAAAGTAGAGGACAGCTGTAGAACAGATGTGATGACTGAGTTCTGGAACTGAGATTTGCATGCAAAGTCTGCCTGTAGCACTATTCCTCTTCTCATGCTTGCATCTGGGCAGAAAAAAAAATCCACAAATCTGCATCATACACCTACTTATCTTTAGTATGCATATATAAACATACAGCTGTATTTTGATTTCACAGAAAACCCAGAAAACAAAGGATTATAAATTCATATGCTTACTTTTCTTTTTTTTCTCAAGATAGCTGAAAGAGCCCCAGAATAATATGGCTGCATCTTCTAATAACTTTTGGCTGGTGGGGTAGTTTATACAAAGCTGAAAATAAATACGGTTCAGCTTCCTCTGAATATAGATAGATGTCAGCTCCAATTCTTGTTTATTTATGAAACCTCTCTTAAAAATTATTATGGAGACTTTTTCAAATGTGCTACTTCTCTCTATTTCTAGGCTTTTAGAGAGGTAGCTAACTTTAAAGGAATTAGAGTCAAAATACATGCTTTATTTTCTAAGTGTCTAGCTGATGCACACATGAAAGAGTAATTTTATTTTCTTGATGACAGGTATAACATATCTTCATACACATGGCAAACTCAACACTATTACTTTAAAATATATCTCACTTTAACTCTGAAAAAGCTCTATTATTTCTTCCCATTATCTCTATACACAAGTTGCCACCATAAGTGTCAATTAGTAACTTATACTGTTTCCCTCTTTTCTTTTGTTTTTTGAAATGCCAATCATTTTTTATCTCATTAAGCCTTAGAGAACAGTGGGTTTGAAGCCTTTTCTGGGTCATACTCTGGGAACATACTCTTCTAGCTGAACTAGAACTCTCCTTTTAGCCCAAGCTCCATGTCATTTGAAATTTCTTTTCAGAAAATGGAGACTAAAAATGAGCAGACAAAACTTGATAAGGTCCCTTCAGTACAGTGAAAAGTGGAAAAAATAACCTCTTTCCCCTGGAAGAACTTGCTTTTTATCTCTACCCTACAATACAGTCAGTATTCAATATTATTGAACTGAAAATTCATTCAATTTAAACAGCAGTTGTCCCCTTTCTTTTCTTTCAGGCTAGTCCACAGAGAAGTCTCTGATTCACTTGCATTTTATATTTGCACCCTTCATCACAGCACCTAATTTAATTTTGTCCTGTGTTCTCTATATCCGGGGTCTTCAACCTCTCTAGTCCTATCACAGGGCTTTCTTTAAAGGCCATCATCTCACACTAAATCCACTGACACAAACCAAGCAAATATTCTCATCTTCTCCTGTGCCCTGTGGTGAAACTCAGCCCTGTTCTGGGAAGCAGTAGGTATTGAATCCCTCAAAGAAACATTATGACACAGTAGAGAAGATTATGATAAGCAGTACCTTGGAATGAGGTGGCTTTAGAAGATGGCTTTTTAGAAGATGGCTTGCAGTCAGTGAGACTCGTGCTCACACCAGGTTAAGTCACTAGGTTTGGGCACCACCTCATGATGAGGATATTATTGCAATTGGTAACAGCTTAAGATTTAAATTCCCTGCAAAAAATATAGAGAAAACTGCCAAATTGTTTCACCTCACATTTGGAGAATCCCTCTCGCTTCTGCCCAATGTTTTAAGTGCAGTGGTATTAGGAGTACCTAAAAATAGGCCTTGCACAAGTTCTGCCCAGGAAGATCACAAAAGATTCCTGTAAGAGGACATGGAAAATTCCTATGCACAGGACACATGCAAAAAACTTACTTTAGCAATCAAGTCTATGAATCAATTCAATTCAAATGCTTCTGAGTGGAGGAATCCTTCAAGCCCACATGTATAAAGCTTTGAAGTAAGACCTACAAATAAAAGTTACAGCAACCAAACAGCTAACAGCTCCATGGTGTCTCCAATAAGCATGAACTCATTTTTTTTTCCAGATGGTGTAGTTCTTAGTCTTTGCTAGGAGCAAAAAGCAATTTTCCACCAGCTGGCCAAGGCGGGAGAAAAATCAAGATGGGTAAATTTGACTTTCTACACAAGTGGGCTCAAATCAATTCTTACCTTCCCTATCAACAGTTTTCACAAGTGTTTGAAGGAGGTGAGGGAATGGAGGCCATGAAACCAGTAAGAGAGAGGAAATGGTTTCACAACTTGCAAACTTTACAGAGAACTTAAACTACTAAGCAAGTTCTCATTTTCATGTTGACAAATTTAGCTTACAGTTAGTAAATTTAAATTTTAAAAAAAAGGCTATACTTGTTGAAGGGATGAGAGGGGCGTTTTGCTGCCTTAGATGTTTAAAGTTTCTTAGAACAAGCAGGCATTAAACTCATCAGAACAATACCCAGCCCTGGTCTTCCTCTCAAGAATGGGTTAGTGAAACACCAACACTTCACAGCGACTTCAGCTTTCTCCTGGATGCAACAATGCCTGACACTACATTGTACCAGAAGGCAGTTCTGCAGTGAACATTTTTAAGTGAAACTAGTTTTGATCAACACTCTTTTTTTGTTTTAAAATCCCTTCCTCACAAGCCATGACCCTTTCTTTTCTTCCTGGCTACATGCCTCAGCATCTACCTGTCTCCCACTCCTTCTCTCCAACATCCCTTAAAAAAGAAAATATTTTTTCCCTCTGTATTACTATGTCAATGTCTTGGTATTGGAATTAGAATCTGTTATTTTAAGTGCTGGGCAAAGAAATATTTGCCCAGACTTGCTCAGGAGAGCCATGTCCACAGAAAGTTAGTACAGCTTGAGAGTTCCACCAGAAACTGGACTTCAGGCTGTCAAACCTCCTGCTCAGGCCCCTCTCCAATTCAGCAAAAGGATACAAGCATCCCATCTGAAAACCCTCTCCCTGAAAGCTCAGAAACATGGATTGCAGTGAGGCAGAATTAAGCATAGCAGAGCAATGGAAGAAAACAGTGAAATGTCTGGAGAAGTGGAAAATTCTCAGCCACACCGAAGTCTCTCTGAAATCTGGGCAAGCTGAGAAGACATAAGGAGCTGGTTAGTTTGCCTGCTCTTTCTACAAGCTAGTGAACTTGAAGGACAAGGCTAATTTAGATCAGTAGAGTAAGTGTCCTGATGGGGTCTGATGCCTTCAGGAAGCTGCCTGTGCAGGGTGTTGTTCCACCTGAAGAGACAGAGAGGAAAGGTTAAGAGTGAACCAGCTGGCCGTGACCCCTCCCTCAGCCACGCAGCGACAGGAATTTTCCATCTCTAAGAAAACCAGTTCTCTGCCTCAAGCCTTTCTCTCCAAGTGGACCAAAGTGGAGGAAAACTCCACCTGCAAGAGAAAGAAGAAAGAAAAAGAGGAAGAGGGGAGGAAGGGAGGAGAAAAGGGAGTCTGGGACAGCAAAACTGCTCTGCTTCTGTGGTTCTGCAGAACTGGCAGAATGTAACACTGATGTGTGTGCACCCTACCACAGCTGAACCAGAGCCACACACCTCTACAGCTGCCTTGGTGCTGATGGATTATTGTCACTTGGCACTGGTGTCATTATTGTCAGATTGGTGTCTCCCTTGTGCCAATTAAGATCACTGTGATATTAATTTATGCAAATATGAACCCAGCTTATCTGTACTTATAGCTCTGTACTAGCATGTCTCGTGTCTTTATGAACAGGGGCTGTGCAGGGCAGAGATTAACTTAACAGACCCCAGCACAGTAAATCCCTTACCCCTGGCCATTATCACCACTAAATATCAGAAAAATAGATTATACTTTCTTTCCTGCACAGACTTCCTACCTACTGCCTGAGGCAAAAGAGAGGCTGATCTTTCTGTTCAGTTGTAACAGGACACCTCAGCAATTTTCATTTTAAGAGCCTGCAGCTTGAAGAAATCTCTTTCAGGCATCCTTGATCCCACTAAATTCAGAGGACTATCAGAGGACTCTCTTCTCATGCAAAGGACAGGGAAGTCAGCTGTAAATTGCAATATTAAGGAGGCAGCAGATCTATTCTCAAGCAAACTACTGCTTGTTCTCAGAGCAATCAGCCTCTGGAAATGTTTTTTTTTTTCTATCTGGACTGATCTAAGAGCAGATGCTTTCTTCAGGAAAAATAAAAAATCCACAGCAGCAATATGCACACTGCAAGACTAACAGCTCTTTCCACTCCCTGAGATTTCTTTCAAGGATACTCCAATTAATTGAGATTAAAATCAGCTTGACTCTTCATAATGCAAGAAGTCAAACAGAACACACCCTCCAGTTTAAAGCTGTGTACAAGTATATTGCTCATTGCACCAGACCCCTTCTAGACAAGGCACAGCCCATCCTTGTAGCACACAAAATGTATGGGGGCTCTTTACACAGCCCTCAACAAGAAGCCTTACAGAAAGTAGAAAGAGGAATTCCCTGTATTCAGATGTAATCAGTCATCTCCCTGTAAGACTGTTTCAATATTGCCAAAACTCAAACACTCAAGTTATACCACTGGAGTTAAATCATGACTTTCACATTCTTGTTTTCCTTTTAGCTTTTGGATGCTGGAGAATGGGAGAAACTTTTGTCTCTGCTTCACCTGTGGACTGGAATATCAATTTCTCAAAAGTGGAACAGATTGTCAGATTACAAAAACAGTTTTGAGACCTAAGGCTTCATTCAAACCAGCACAAAAATCCAAAGACCTGACAATATTGTTGCTTCACATGCCTAATGGCGCTTGACAATAGCTGTGTTAGTATTCCGCAGACTCACTGGTATCTTCCACAAAGACACATTCATGAAGCTTGCAAAGGTCTACTCTTCTATGCCCAAGACAGATTTTTGGGTGGGTTTTTATTTGCTTTTAAGTTATTTCAGAAGCAGAAGAGATAAATAAATAAAAAACTGTGGATGTCTCAAGTGTTGCTGCTGCAAGAATTGAAGTCAGCGCATCACATTTCACCCTCTGGTTGAGGAGAGAACAGAGCTTAGCATTTTTCTAAATTCCCTTTCCCTTTCTGTTTCATGTATTAGATGAAACCTATTTCTTCATGTATATCCCCTTAGCATATCACTGACATACATTTTAGTCTTAGCTGAGCTGGGGGGAGCACTGGTCAGCAGAAGTTCCTACATGCATTCATTTGACTGGAAGGGCTTCCATTCCAGCCCAGTTTCTCCTGGACCAGTCTGTTGGGTGCTGTAGCACACTCAGGCTGGTTTTCGGCCCTGGCTTGCCTACAGCCTGCCACAGGACATTGGGCAGCCTCTCTTTTCTGGAGTGAGCTATTCGGAGATTTACCAGGCTCAAGACCCCACTGACAACCCTCAAGACAACCAACATAGGATGGAGAAACTGGGTTTCAGCTCAGAAATGACAGGACTATAATTTAACAACTGTATATTGTTGTTGATCACTTAACTTTTTTGGGTGATCATAAAATTCTGAATACGTAAATAGTTGTTATAGTAAAGGTTAATCAGAGATACATCAATAATTGGAACTGTTTTAAAATAGGTTGTCTGCATCCCTACTTCCAATAGTAATATAAGAATTAAAAGGAGGAGAAAATTTAGAGACTTTCTGCAGCTCTTTGTCCTTAGCTTTAACTCACAGTTCTCCATATAACTTCTACAGATTCCTTGAAGTGACTTGTAAATATCATTGCAAAAACTACAGTTCTATAGTACTACAGTTCTAATTCCCATAAAAACTTCCCAAATTTCCACATCCTAAAAGTTAAGTTATATCCATTACCTGGGCCTCTACCTATAATTTTGTCTATCTTTAAATTCTTCACAGCAAGAATTCCCCATTACTTCAGTCATTTACAGAAGGATAAACTCTAGGGAAGCAGCTATTTATTCTCTTGGCAAAGCCACAGATGAGTTTAAGGGTTTCACCAGAGACAGTGTGATACACTCCAAGGTGAAATCAAGAAAATCAAGACTCCTGGGTTCAGTTCTCTGCTCTGCCTTTTTGGCTAATCCAGACCTTTGTAAAGATTGGCCAGTAAAAAGTACAGATAAATGTATATATAAAATTAGGGGTTTTGTTTTTTTTTTTTTTTTCTGTGTTAGAAAGATAACTTTATGTGGAGAGCATTTTTTTTTCTCCTTAAACAGTTTTTCCACTTATTTCCCAAAATTACAGCATATCTTTCTGGTGAACTTTTTTGTTTGTTATGCAAGTGCACACAGTGTGTAAGATGGTCTCAGCTCAGCCTGGGTAACCAAGGAAGGAAAGAAACATGAAGGAAAGCAATAATTTGCCTTCAGTAACTATCAACTCTCCCCACTGGTCCTCTTCCTTGTCACAAATCAAAAATTACTGCTTCTTTCAAGATATTAAAATCCAGGATCTGCAATTATTTAACTGAATTCAACATGGATATAAGACCACTTTGCTTCCCCTGGAAAAGAATTTTTGATTCTATTTACTTTGAACTGGAAAAATCTTAAAAGAGCACATCATGATTAATCACATGCACTGTTTAGAAATCCTTTGAGCAGTTTTGCTGTTATTCACTAAGTAAGACTTGGGATCCAGTCCAGTTGCTTTGTGGCGCTCTGAGTTACTTAGCAATTGCTCCTCAGATGCTGCCTCACTGCCATGCTGAGGAGAAGATGAAGCTGCCCTGGAAGGCACATGGCATTATCAGCATGCTGTGTCCTCAAGGGGAGCGTGTGGAACATCCCTGCTCACTCACACCTGCAGCACAGAGCAACAGCTGGCAGAGCTGCTCTCTGTACATTAGTGACAGGTCTGACACTGGCAGAGATGATCTCTGTACATTACAAACAGCTGGCAGAGCTGATCTCTGTACATTACTGACAGGTCTGGCACAGCCCCATTTCAGCCCCACACCAGGGCAGGCGTGGGCCCAAACCCATGGAAGTCACTGTCCACAAGGATCAGCGGACTGAGCTTAAATAACAACAGTATATTTTGGAAGACAAGGGAAAAACCAAAGCAAGCCAATCCAAAAAACAAGCCCAAAACAAAAGCCCCTACCAAAATCAAACTCAACACACAGACAAAGAAAAATGCTCTTGATTTTAGTTACAGCCTCGGTCCCGACATTCCTAGTGATAGAGGCGTTGACCTAATTTACAAGCAAGATCAGACGTCGAACTGATGAAATAAACTGCGGTCTGTCGCAGACATCTTTTCATTAAAATCCTTTCATTAGGATTTTTCTTGCTGAAGCTGAGAAGTTTCAGCAACAAAGCGTAAACAATGTTTATCTGCTGCTGTGGAATGCAACAGGTGGATCCGTGATTGGTCTCCTGTGGATGTTTGGATTTACTGACCACTCACAGCAGAGCTGGGTCTTGCTCTCTGCCGAGAGACAGATCTTTGTTATCATTCTTATTATTCTATTCTTAGCTTAGCTAGCCTTCTGAGAACTTTTATTTCTATTCTTTTTAGTATAGTTATAATGTAGTATATATATCCTAAAATAATAAATCAAGCCTTCTGATCATGGAGTCAACATTCTCGTCTCTTGCTTCACCTGCAAGCCCCTGTGACCACGGTCACAGTGGTCCAGGTTTATGAGCCTCAGTTGTGGACTGAGACATGGCCATGCTTCCATGGCCTTTGCTTATACAAAACACCAAACTGGTGGGTGCTGTGCCACCAAGAACAGTCTGTGCATGAGGCAATGTAAACTGCTGGGATAATGAGTTTTTTTCTCCCTCCACCACCATTTTAACAGCTTCACCATGCCATCCTCAAGGGGAGAGAAGCAATTCTTGCTCTCTCTTTCACCTCTTCTATTTATTTCTTGTGATATCCTCTATTACAAGAGGTTCTTTATCTTTGTGGCAGTAAAATGAAGCATTGCCTGTATGGCTGAAATCTTTAATCTGCCAATACCTTTGTGAATTACAGAAAATGATGGTATTCTGCTTTTAATGTTGTTGAAAGCAGAACATGCCATAAAGGTGGAACAAGGTAATCACAAACTGCACAAGCCAGGGAAAATTTTCAACTCTTTGGAGACCAAAATGGGTAACCTTACAAAATGGATCAAGCAAATGGAGAATCTGATGATAGGTTCTCTTTTTCACATGAAAAAGTGTAAAAGCCTACAAACATTTTGTTGCTATAGGAAAATATTGAACATATTGTCATTTTGCTTGTAGAGTGAAAAAGCTAAAGATTTGGATTTCTGAAACTAGCCAAAGAATTCAATCAATCCATCTAGGGTTCATAAACAATAGTAAGAAAATATCTCTCTTAAAGTAGGGAGCTGAGACTTGCTGGTTTCTGAAACAAATGACAGAGTGGCAACCCTGATTCAATCACAGATTCATCCATTCAAATTCTAAAACCTGTAAAAACTGCAATATTTTCCAGCAGCTATAAGGTGAGCTGTCAGTTGACAGTCATCAAGCAATCAACAATATTCAGATACATCACAGGTCTGTATTATTCTTCACTCTATGCTAAGGCATCATTAACATGATCTGGTACTTATACAAACAGAAAAACAACATGTAAGATGAGGAGTTAAAAAGGGTGAGCTCTTATTTTCTACTATATTTGATCTTAGAATTCTTTCTTTGTCCTTCTGGCCATCTGGACACAAGTAAGAAAACTGAGCAGAAATACAAACATTAATGACAGAAGAAATGTTGGTGATGCCAGTTAGTCTAAGCCCATTTAAAAGTTCCTCTAGCTCTTTACAAGATGTTAAAATGCTATATTATTGCCACCAGGAGTGAGTCAAAGCAGTAAAGTGCTCCACCAGTACTCAGTACATACATCATTCATTAGAAACATAACACAAAAAGAAGCCACTCTGTCATAGAAAAGAATACTGCATTCGGAGTATTCTTAAAAAGCATGAATCCTTTCCACTAGTATTTGCCAATCTGTCTAAGATGTATAGATCTGAAGCAATTCAGTACATTTATCCAGGACCAAATCTCAGAAACAAAAGCTTTTCCAAAAAGCACATATGGTTATCTGTGATGGAAGTAGGCCACTGCACCAGACAGCCTTCTCCTGCCACCTTTCAAAATGAACTATTGTGACTCTGTTGACAAGGAATCTCTGTACTCGTACAGAATAGTATGCTTATTTCTATTTTGCTTTGGAAAAGACAATTCTCTCTAATTTTGCTTTCATTCCAAATTCAAAGTCTCTCTTGAAACAACCCTTCAGACATTTCTGACAGCAAGAACTATAGAACAGCATTTGCACACTGCAGTTTCATTTTTTCCTGTGCCTGCTGTCTTTATGCTACTGAGTGCCTGCAGTCCTTTTCTTCTCTGACTACTGAAGGCTTAAAACCACGTGTTCAAATGACTTGCTGAAATAAGGCCAGAGAGAATGAGTAATTATGATTCTCTTCTTCCCTCCCATTTTGCCACTGTACTATTAACATGTAATTAGGAGTCTAATTTTTAGTTAGGTGTTTAAAAAACCCTGAAGCAAAGGGTTTTAAATTATTAATGAGCCATTTTTTAAAAGGCAAACTGAAATAAGTGTACCCTCCTCTTCATATATTTAATGACCATAATGCTTTAACACATTATTCTTCAATTACTAAGGACAGGCTTGCAGAGAAAGGCAGTATTTTCTCTAATTAGAGGTATTAAATTTCCCTTATAGCCATGGTGGTCCACAGCTATGAAAACTGCCTTCACTAAGTGCCAGTCTTAAACTGCACACAGGAGGACATTTCTCAAATGAAGGAATGTATCATCATGCCTCTACTTGTGCTTTTCCACTGTATGGGCCAGAGTTGCTTCTTCTTAGAAAGATCTTCATATCAAATACTTATTTGTTAAGGCACTTATTAAATATAAATGTGATAGAAAAACAGGTCAATTTAAAAAAAAAATGCATGCAGTCATAAGAGGCTGTTGTTTGTTTGATATCCTGTAACGATTTTGGCAGCTAAATCATCTTTAGAGTCTAGTGGCAACGAGGAATTTCATCATCAAGAGGAGGCCTGCAAAGTCAACTGAATCTGGCTTAGCAGGACTTGGGGCCCACTGAAGACAATGATCCATGAAGTGCAAAATCCTTGAGCCTGTGAGCACAGCTGTTGTGGGCTGCATGACTTCACATGCTCAGAAGGTTTGCTCTTTCTTTCAAGCACACCACAATTCTCTCAATCCATCCAAACCTATGCAAGGCTTCTTGCAAAGTCCTACCAGCTTGGATGAGGTTAATAGAACCTCTCTTCTTCTTAAGGACACCACTTGCAGATACCCAGCAGATACCAATTCTTATTAACAGGGGATGCAGAACTTCTAATAAAATGCAGAATTAGCACCCTTTTGTGTGTTGTGAGAGTGAGACTGGGATGTGGCTGAATCCACACACAGAGCTCATTCTGCACCCTGATGCCATACTCAAAAACAAAGACAAAACAAAATCTTTGCTTTTGCAACTCTTCAGATTTGTGCTTAAGACAACACCCAGGGTACCAAACTTGTAAGTGTGCAAAAATATCAGCTTTCAGTTAAGAAGTGAGGTGTTAGCAGCAAGTAAAGGTAAACTTTGAAGACTGCCTTTGGCTGAACTGATGGAACAGTGCCAGCATGTATAAGAAAGGGTATGCTACTGATTACAGACAAACCAGAGCAGAATGTACTACTCTGGAAATGCAGAAAATGGAAAAATGAATAAAGTACCATGTACACACCCAGAGTGGTTGGAAAAAAACAGCCTAAGTCCAGGTATTATTGACAGTCACATGGCACCAAGCCCAGCTTAACAGTTAAAATTTTCAGTGAGCTTACTGTTTCAGATGTCCTCTATCTGTAAGAATATGGTCTGCCTCCTTTTACAGCATCTGCACAACTTCTGGTGACCAATAACATGGCCCTTGCATGGGTTCTGCAAGGCAACTATTTTCATATCTCTGAGCCCCTGACAACACATTGCCTTGAGTTTCTCTACACACAGCAATTAAAAAATAGAAAATAGCATCTATTTTTAGCCATAACAACTACTGGAACTTACTGAAGAAAACACATTAGCATTAAACCCCTGCTAAGGTAAGAGGAAGATCCCTCTGTTTATCAGCTGTTCCAAGTTCAGACCACAAATAAGCTATCCAAGAAGGGTCAGGAAGATTTTTATCATGCTCAGCCAATGGAACCAGGTGCATAAATCAACCTAATTTTCTTACCCTCTGGATTGCAGCATGTTTAACTGCAGATATTAGAGGACTTTCTGATTTCATTGTCACTCTTGCATCTAGCAGCATGTTTCTTCGAGCCTTCCCTTCACTTACAGTGCCCTGTGACCAAAAGGGCCTTGCAATCACTCTTACAGCTGGTTGTGTTCTTAGAAGAAATAAAAACCCAAGTCAACTTCTTCAGTCAAGCAAACTCAAGAACTAATTGTTAAGGTAATATACTATGCCACAAAATTTATGAGGAAACCACACATTAGAGCTCCCAAAGCAATATAAAAAGTAATTTTAAAAGGTTTATTAGCCAATATGTTTAGTTCATTATGGGAACTGATTCTGAAACCATCTTTGGCATACCCGCCACAAGATTCCACAGGGGCCTATCCTAAGTACAGGACTACTTGATGCTTTCCTTAATAAACTGGCTGATGAAAAGACAGTAAGATTATTAATTTTGCAGGTACATCAAGCTGGGAGTGATTGCCAGTGTGCTGGAGGATACAAATGGAATTCAAAATTATCCTGGAAAAAAAAGCGAAAGAGAAGTCTGAAAAAAAGGGAGAATGAAATTCAACTGAAAAAAATGCAGGTTAGCATGCTGAGGCAAAGAAAAACAACTAGACAAATGCTCAGTGAGAATAAATGGGGTAAAAGGGCACTGGTCTAAGTTTCTGAGCAAAAGGATCTCCAGCTCCAGATGGCTCAGAACACCCAGCACCCTCCCCCATAGATCCCTAAATTGGCAGAAGCAAACTAAACCTCAAGTAATGCAAGGTAGATCAGCAGTCATTCCTACCTGCTCAATTACACTTGAAAACACTAGGCTGTCAACAAGATCAGGCAAGGGAAACGCCTCAAGTTACAGTCTTTGGTTGTGAAAGATTCCGAGGTTAAAATACAGTTGTTCTCATTTTCCTTAGAAACATATTGGAAAGCCTGCCATTTTTAAAAACATTCACCTAGAGACCAAGACTTCAAAGAGCACTTAATAGCTAATCCCCACAGGTCTCCCACAGAGAAAATTCTAATTTATGTAGCAGGAATATAGAAACAATGGCCAGCATAGACAAATTCTCTTCTGGATCTTAATATACAAAGAGAGCTAAGCATGTGATAAAAAGACGAGGTATCACTCAAGAACGGTGGGTTTCAATTTTTATTTTCTTCTTCCTATGTTTAAATTATATTAAAACCACTATGATTTTAGCTTTTTCCCTTTTTGTATTAAAAAAGAGTACCATAAGTAAAGCAACCTGGCTTGCATACTGATTTATTCTGCATGGTGACACAATTCCAGAAAAGAACTGGGATTCCTAGTAAACAGGAATTAAGGATGGAGTGATGATCTATTCCTCTCATTGCGTGGGTGTTTGAGATCAGCACCAGATGTCATTTCTCTTCCCTACTCCCATACCTCAGCACCACATAACACACAAAGGAGTAACTTAACCCCTCCCTCTCTGCCTCCCTGCTCCCAGAAAAGCAGCTCATCCCACATGCACCTCCTAAATCTTGTTCTTGGAAAAATGAGCTGGGAAAATATTAAACATTAACCATGAGACATTTTAATTCTCTCTCTCCTTTTATTTACAGTTGCCAGCGATTTACAAGGAGACTCTATGGCACACCCCTCCAGCAGAGCACTATCTGGCTCATGTAATGAAGAATGGATAAGATGTCCCCACTTCAGGCCCAGACCCACCCTCCTCCCCCATTACTGATGGACTGCTATCCTGCTCTCTTTACTTTCAATTCATTCTAATGTAAAATATCCTCAGTAACACTATTTTCCCCCTTAATCAAACGACAGGAAATAAAGTCACTAATTTTTCAGAAGTCTGGAAAATCGTACTTTTCATCTTCTCACAAAGAATTATTTTTCCTGAAATCAATGTCAAGTAATTCCTGGGCACATAAGAACAGAAGCTTATTGGGATTCAAATGTGAAAATAATATGATGTTTAATAATTTAGTTAGAGAACACTGTCATTTCTGTAAATTTTTCCTTAAGTCCTTGATTATCAACATTTATGTTGATGCAATTAAGGATAAACATTCTTGAGGGTTTTGCTGACAGAAATATGAGCTGTTTAAGCAAATTACTTCCCAAAAGCACAGATTTCAGTGGTGGGTTTTTATCCTACAGTTGTTTTATTTTGGCACCAGTAAACCACTCACCATTTTCTGCCAGCTTAACTGATCCAGAATGTCTGCTCTCAGGTTTAGGCACAGCAAAAAAAATGTGTAACACTAAAATTCACTGGAAATCACAAAACTGTGTTGTCAGCTTTGAAAGGTTACTATTGTATTAACAGTTGAAGGAATTGCACTATTTTAGGATGTTGCTTTGGCCTCAGTTGAAAAAAATTTTCATTCCAAGCAACAGCTGCTTCTTCATTTCCTTAAATGAAGAGCACATCTTTCTGAATATATTCAGCAAAATCATAAAAGTGAGCAAAGACATAAATCTTTTCAGGGCCACATCATCCATACAATATTGATCCAAGCTCAGGTTCCTGGCTAAAGGACAGGAAGTCTAACCTATATATATATATATGTACACCTGGGGGCACAAAAAGTGGGAGGCTCATTACAGTGGTTACTAAAGTTCATCGTTCTCCTACAAACCATGAGTCATGCTTGAAGCTGAATTTTATTACAGACAGTAGTCTAGTCAAATAGTAAAAGGTATGATGCAAGCCAGCTATTTGACTTCTACCAATTCTAATCTTACAAAGTAGAGGGGGAAAACCTGATTTCTCCAAAGCACTGGTACTTAATGACATAACAGGCATCACTAGAAATTCTTTAAGTAATGTCCCAGGCCTGTGCTCCCTTTCAATTTCCTAGCACAATTTTAACAAAGGATGCAGCAGACACAACATTTGGACACAAGTAGATTTTCTGGGAAATGGACACTCTCCTTATTCTGCTGATTGACACATGCAAATAAAACATTACTTGGACTTTCAGTGCTCCAAAAATGTTAACATTTGCCTCTAATCAGATGTATTCTGGTAGTTTACTCCAGTCAAGAAATGTGCATCTACAGTAAATTCGTAGCAATGTGGCACTTAGTCACACAAACGTGGAAGTGAGGTCACTAAAAGACCTAAATGCTTTCCCAATGTTAGGCTGACAAGTCAACCACCCTTTTTATATTTTATAACAAGCAACCAAAACAAAAACTCAGCCTTTTTTATAGAAAAAAGAGTGCATCTACAAATATAACCTAGAATACTTTAAGAAACCGTCTTGTTCAAGCACTTCCCTAGTTTGTCATCTCACAGACTCAGCATCTCAGTTCTTCAGACTGTGTTATAAAGAAAGCCAGGGGGTTGTAATTAAAATGAAACTAAGGATGGATTTAAGAGCTGAGCTGTAGGAAATAATGCTGTTGCAATTTATAATATTATTTTACTGAGTAGTCATCCTTGGAGAACAACAGGAAAAAATACATGAATATATATTCAATGGTGTCATCTCATGCTTTGGCATCCAAGGTTGAGCACCTCATTTTTAAGTTGTCTGAGTTATGCAGGAGAACATTGTGCTGAGCACACTGGGGGGTTGGCAGTCTCCCACAGAGGGCTGGTGTAAGCACCTGAAACTAAAACCTCCAGTAACCTCTTCCAGAACCCTACACCAAAACCTGCATTAAAGCTCTAAAGCAACTTCAGCTGCTTTAGAGTAACAGTCCACAATTTTGTACATCACAGCCCTTCAAAGGGCAAGCATTGCCTTAATATGTTACATATTTTGTGTTTCACAGCAGAGTTTAACTGCTGTAGTCAATGAATTTTCCAAGAAAGCTCTTTATATTTCTCTGAGTATTTAAATTTGTGACTTCCATTGCAGCTCAACACAGTGGAGTATAAGAATTCAGTATTTCGACACTGTTTGGAGTTCAGTTTTGTCAGAAATCAATTTGGAATTGCATACACTGTAGTCCAATAGCTGTGTTATTTAAACTCCATTGATCATGATGCTCTTTTAGCAATATGCAATTCCTAGGTGGCCACTGCAGAGCCTGGGGCTTGGATCCCAGTAACTGTGATGCAGTGTAACAATGCAATGTATCCTGCTGCTAAAGTGCTCAGCTTGATGTTCAAAATACAAGCAAATGTGTGGAGGAAAAATGGGCAAAAAACCACTTAGGTAAAATAGAGAAACAAGGCAGGGTTCTGTGTTTGGCCTTAGATAGGAGCCAAACCTTGGAGCTTCAACTGCAATTTTGTTGCTCATTTCTGTCCCAGTATTCATGGTTTACTTTCATGGATCTCTTTACCTGCTGATTCAATTGCAGAAAGGAAACGACGCCTTCAAATGAGAGGACACATATGGAATTATATCCTGGTTACCTCTCTGCCAGCTTTGTTTCTTTCCAGTGGTTCCATGCTCTTTACCAAAGCCAGGATATTTGTTACCACAGAGCTGCAATATCTACCTTAGTATTCCAAGAGATCACAACTAAGACTTTTACTGAAGTACTTTACTTTAAGGAGAGGGCCTAAACACAAAGATCTAGTCATCAGAAAAAGAGTTAATAGCGGTAGGGACTGTGTCTCTACGACAGAGGAAGCAAGCTCCGGTAAAATGACTGTGACACACTCTACAAACAACATTATGCTCACTTGTTAGTCACATTTGTAAGATTCCTTGTGTTAGTAGGAAATTTTGTGGCTTGCCAACAGTAGATATTTCCAAAAGGTCTCTCCTCCCAAGTCCTAGATGCACACAGAAACACACACTCAGAACTGAGTAATTCGTCCAGTGATGTTTTTCATTAATTTCATCTTTAAAAAGGCTCATGACAAATGGTACTGGAGCAGAATGTACGAGTTACAGCTGTGAGGAACATTCTGATAAATTCATACACTATATTCACAACGTGACAATGGGCAGTAAACAAAAGTTTTTAAGGAAAGGGAAGGAAGACAAGACAGTCACATACTGAGTGCATATTTATTTTTTGAAATGTTAAAAATAAAAAGTGAGAAATTGACAGAAGTGCTCAGGCAATTACATAGTACCATTAAAGTGGTTGTGTGTGTAAAGGGTGGATGAGAAGGCAACATCAGTTAAATTAACAAAGAACTGGTGTAAATGCTGGGAGGCTCTAGTCATCAATGGTTTATGCTAGCTGAGAATCCAAAATGTCCTTTAAGATTCAGAATCAAAAAAAAAATACTACAGGTACTTAGGGGTAACTATATAGGCACCAGAGCTGTAACTCAATGTGTGAATCCAAAGCATTTTGCCTACTCAAACACTTGTGAAACAGCTGGAGGTAAAACTTGTAGACAGTCATTGCTCTTGTCCTATAAGAAATTCTGAGGGGTTTTTGATGGATTAGAGCAGAAACTTGAAAGAGAAAAGGTGGAAGTACAGAATATGTCTGGAAACACACAAATAAAAATATTCTAGCATTTCAAAATTGACTAAACTGTTTTTTTAAAATCAAACAGAAAATATATTATTTCAGTTAACTGGACACAAATCCCCTTCACCAAATCTACTGCACAAGGTCTGAAATTATAGTTTGATGATATTTGCCCATTCCTTTTGCCTGAGTCAGTAGATAGGGCTTCTGCATATACATGAAGGGACAGATAAGGGCAAGGCTGAGGTAGAAACCAAGTGTCATGCCTACTGCAGTTCAGAGAGAAAGCCCAAACCAAGCTTATCAGGACTTTCAAGATAACATAACTCTTTCTATGTGCTAATGCTGGAGACCAGTTTGGTACCAAACTCCACTTTTCTGTGATTTGTGAAACCACATGTTCAGATTTCAGTCAGACCAAAATATTTCCCTCCATCTTTCACAGCACAGAGTGAGTTTCTTAAATGCAGGATTTGAGAAA
The DNA here is from genome assembly GCF_027887145.1 of Ammospiza caudacuta. NCBI lineage: Eukaryota > Metazoa > Chordata > Aves > Passeriformes > Passerellidae > Ammospiza > Ammospiza caudacuta. The sequence continues at coordinate 18,913,184 of NC_080594.1, read as the reverse complement.
ATTATTGCTAAATATTTTCTACAACTTCAAATTTTCAGTGTGCAAAAACCCTCAGAAATTTTCCAGCCAGCTATAAATTGAAGTTACAGTATCTAATCCCAAAATAACTTAAAAATATGGTCGCTTCAATGAAGCACAATCCATAAAAACCTAATGTTTTGTCATTTCAAATTGTCCTTTTATTCTCAAAGTAACAGTTGTAAGCATATTAAAGTTTAAATTATAATTAATGTTCCAAGAAATATAGTCAATTGTGTAGCTCATCTAAACTTTATCAGATCTTTTAAAATGAGTTAATGTGCTGTTAGTGAATCTTTTCAACGTGAATTTGATCATAAAAATGATGGTTTTTACAAGATCTGAAGTTACTCTAGCTTATTCTAATTAACATAAGATCTGCTTAAAACTTCTGCCACAGAAAACCCTTTACAGTTTATTGTGGTTCATGTTGTTTGAAATGCAGTGACTGAAGACTAGAAAAGGAGAACATGAACAAAGTTTTAATCACAAATCATTGAACGTCCATTTATCACAGAACTGAGATATTTGTGTGCCTTGGCCTAGCCACTGCATTGCTGTGGACTTCCAGAATTCTTCTCTATCTACATGCATTTATCTTATCCATTGAAACTCTACAGATCAAGGATATGACCAATAGTCATGATGTGATTGTATGACAGCCCCGACAAGGTTGTGAATTCCTGACTCTTTCCATTTGGATTTACTCCATGACAATCTTGCTTGCTCTTTCCCCACCTTCATTGCGCTTTAAATTCCCAAGAAATTGTGTACTAACTGGAGTATCTCTTCAAACAGTCAAGAATTTAACCATTGACTGAAGGGGTCATAGCTCCAATTTCCTCTCTCATGGCCTGCTGCATCCCATGTACAGTATATTGAGATCTGTCCCTAACTTTAAAGTTAAAGTCATCTGGGTTATTCATATCCTTGAACTGTTCCTTTTCCTCATTGACAGTTTCCTTGCAAAGTGATGGACAGGCTAAGTCAGGGCCTCAGTGCACTGCTGCAATGCTCCATATCCAGGCATCCAATGCTGATCCAAACTCTCACTCACCCTGCTCTTTCTGACAGTATTCCCCCACAAATTAGTAAGCTTGAGTTTTGATTCCTGCGTGTGTTTGTCATGACTGTAATCACAACTCATTAAAGTGAGATGTTTGTTGAGACTGTGTGAAGATTAAACCATAAAACAGCAAACAAAGCCAGATGACCAATAGTAAGCATTTCAATAAGGATCTGAATTCCCACTATGAATAGCTCAATCAGGCACTGTTTGTGTAAAGTACTGCTTGTAGGCTTCCAAATTACTAATATTTTTGAAGCTATCCCAAAAATGGACTCAAATCTGCTGTATCATTTTCAGTTAAAAGCTTCTCTTTTTTTTAAATATAAAGTTCAAAATTTTTGCTCTTTATTCAAGAATTCCACTGATGAAAATGATATGTTGTGAAGTACCGACTTCAGGAAAAAATTTGTGAAGGTCCTCAATGGAGGAATAGTATGAAGAAGGAAAAAAAAGATTAAATACTACAAATACATTTTAAATATAATCCAACACTGATTAAAAACTGCAGAAAGATCAACCTTATGGGCACCTTTTCCTTTTGATCTCAGATGGAACAAATGTATTCCATTTAATTATGCAACTGAAAGCTTACTATCTCAAAGTACTTGGTTTATAGCCCAAATTCCCAAGCAACAGATTTGTGAAGTATTATCAAGCCTTGGCTACAGTTTCTATCCATTCATTAGTTTGTTTGCTGTGGTAATTTGTATGCAGCTACTAAGAAAAAGCAATAGATGCTCTTGAAGTGGCATTCAGACACAAACAGAGGTCAGAAATAATTGGTAAATATGAAGGCTGTGCAGAAAGCATCGCTAGGAGAGAAAGTGTGAAATGATAGAAAACCACCCATTTACAACATTCATCAAAGCAGTACCCTAAAAAGTACAAAGAAAGTAATTCATCTTGGTAAGAACATGAAGTGAGCAGAATGCAAAGTAAATATCAATAAGCTAAACTGTGATTACAAAATTTGGACCTTGCAAAATAGCCTGTTTGAGAAATAATGTATATCAGAGCATGACTTCTGCTGAAATCTAGAATAAAGATTTACAAATCAGTCACATAAATCAGTCAGTTTTTATTAATAAAATAGATATTTACATCCAACATATAAAGTATTGCGTTTCAAACCATCTGTATGACAGTAATGCTACTTATAAATCAGGCACATGAACAATCCATTATTTTCTACACTTATAAATCAGTCTTACTTGCAAAGCACTTGCCTGACTGGAAAATCACTTTCTTGATTCATAGATCAGGTGCCACCAGACAAGTATATTACTGAAACGAATCATATATCTTCTGACCAGTGGGCCCATGTCATAAATCAAAAACTCTGTATATATCAAGTGTTCATAAATGCTCAATTATGAACAATTTAGCAACCCAATACCAACACAAAATTTCTTAACACACACATCAGCACACACACACACACACACACACACACACACACTCTCAAACCTTTAAAGCCATAGAGACAAAATTTACTTGGTTGGGTCTTTTTTTAAAGCTAAAACTTCACTGCATTCCCTGTTCTAATTGCCACTGTGTAATCCATCAGGATTTCATTTATTTAAAACTAGAAATCAATTTAAGGTTTTGAGGTTTGCGAAGTAGGGGGAGGCAGAGAAAGGAGGGAGATACTAAGAAAAGTTCTTGTTTCTGCTTTTTTATACATCACACAAAACTGGAGGTAAAAATCTCTGCTACCTCATTCTAAACACACTTGTGGATTTTCTTTGCCAATGTCCCTCACCTTTCTCTGAACTTTTGTATGAAATATATTTACATATTTTTTAAATTGTCATTATGAATGTGTTACATCATTTAAAGAATTTATTTAGCAACCACTGCATTACAAAACATTTAATTTCATACAAATTAAATATAAGGGGCATCAATTTCTCTCAGGTTAAGAGAGGATGTGGTATTACAAACTTTACTTCTGTGAGATTCTCAGCAGAAAGGTGAAAAGCAGTTCTTAAATTGAAAGGGGTCTCATTTAAATTGCATCCATTTAGTAGAATGCAGCTGCTATTGAGTCCAAGTAATTTCTAACTAGTTCATAAATACTGGCTGGGATGATGATTATAGAAATATTTACAATAAGACAGGATAATAAAACCAAGTAAATGTTTTTATCATGTATTATGGAAATAAGTATGGAAATAAGTAAAAGTGTCATTAGTAGATGTCTATTTGAAGTTTATCATAGCAATTCCACAGAGAATTCCACCAGAAAAAATATATATATAAATCAAAACATTGTGCTTTAAAAACACAAATAAAATTTATAATTAGAAAGAAACTGATCTTATGAATCTAGAAGAAACAACAAAACATTTTAGCTTGAGGTAAATGGTATGCTTTGGATCCTGTGAAATTATTTTTTTCCAACCCAACTTGGCCATTAAACTGGATAATTTATTACTCATACCAGCTTTTTATCACACTGATACCCTTCAGATGGAAGGCATGGATGTTGTTATGGTTATTGAAATAGGTAAATAAGGTCTCCTATGTGATAGAGGTAAAGATAAGAATCGGGTTTTGCCTTTTCAGCATTTAGTGCTGCAATGAATGTATTGGAGACTGTAAAATGGAGATGTTCCTATAGGGGCCACCTCTGCAGGACCATGAAACAACTGCTGCCTGTGTTGTGCAGTCTGTAGGGACTGGAAGGCAGGCACAGAATGGAGCACTAAGTTCACAGACAGTGGGAGAATGGGTAGGTAACAGGAAAAATGAGAAATATAGCTGAGAAATAAGGATTCACAAAAGAACCTCCCTTTAAAAACAGCCAGTGTGTTTACCTCTATACAGAGTTTCTCAGATTTAAGGAAAACATCTGTGTACCATGGAACAGAAGAATTATTCCGCAGCAGGCTGTAGTAAAATAAACTTAACCAGGTACCAGCTGGCAGTAATAATAGTTAGTAATTAACTAGTGCATTTCTTTGAAGTGCTCAAGAGTAAGAGCTGAGGTTCTGCATGCAGTTTCTGCTGTTATTACAATGGCTTGGGAAGAAGCCTTTTCCAGGCTAATAGTTAAGGTAAGGACTAGTGCAAGCTTTTGACCACATTATAGACAAAACTGTATTTTACTTCTCAGAGGTAAGCAAAACCATGGCCCCACTCTGCATTTGGCTCTGCCAGCTGGAAGTGAGAGGGGTCATAACCAGTGGATAAAAAACAGCCATATATTCCCTCAGATTTTTTTCTTGACTGTGGGATCTCAGCACCTCAGGACTGAGGTGCCGAGTGACCGAGACCACCCTTGGGGGGCTCGGGAGTCCTGGAATGTTGCCAGAAGTGTCTGGTGGCTGGACTTTGATCCTACACAGGAGACGACACCTGTATGAGGATAGGAGGATTTCACTGGGGTGAATGGTGAAGGGATAAGTTAATTAGAGTGTAAAACACAGGGTTTAGGATTTCTGTACAGGGGGGTCTAAAGAAGATGGAGGAATTGGGGCGTGTCCTGTTCTTCTTCTTCTTCTTCTTGGCCTCCATCTTTTGTGGTGATGTTAGCACTTTGGGATTGGTTATTACTAAAAGTGCACTGGTTAATAAGGGTAAAAGGTATTGGGGAAAAATAATAAATATTGTATACGTAACTTTGAGTATAAAGATAGGTGACCACCCCGGGGGCTCTCAGTGTGCTCATGGCTGGCTGCTGTGCAGACCTCTGTTGGGCCGAAAGAAAATCTTTTAGATAAACAATTAATAAACACCGAGACCGAGAAAAGATCTGAAGTCTCTTCTCGTCCTTTGAAGCGCGAGCTCTTCAAGGCCATCCCCGAGCCTTTCCAGGCCACCTAGACAGCTGAGAAACCGACACTTGACCAACATCATTACCTCATTTCAGTAGTCATTGAGAGGGTACAGGGTGGAGACACAGCAAGGACAGAGCCACAGAAAATATCTAGTATCTGTCTATGCTGGTGTAAAAAAATAGGCCTGGCTAACCCTACAAGCAGTGGGTTGGAAGATTTTTATTTTAAAAAACTCTGGCTGACAAATCTGAGGGAAATGCTCATTAGTATGTGAATAGTTAAATGACTAAATTTTGCTTTTTCCTACAACACCTATTTACTTATAATCCAATGTAAGCAATATTCTCTTGACAATTTTGCATAAGTTTGTAAAGCTTACATAAAAGTACATATTAAATTATTAATAGTTTTGGAAGAATACATAAGAAACATAAAATGGTGAGCCACTGTGGGTTCAGATTTAGCTATAATATTTTATTACAATATATTTGTCATTATATAATAAACTTTTATCTAATAAAGGTGCATATTCAGGAAAGATTAGGAGAATGTGATGCTTGCCACTGGTTCTTGATAGATATTTAATTCTACATGACAGTTTTGGAGGGCAATACATTCTAGTCCAAAATCAAACATCTCTGTGTTTCATAACACTTTCAACTTGCTCTAGACAGGATGCAAGTTTTTGCCAAATGTATAACTGGAGCTACATTTGCTTACATAGGTGCTGCAGCTCTAATTCATTAATTCACAGCCCTCTGCAGTACCTTGAATACAAAAGACAATTCAAAGAAAAAAACTTCCACCCAGTTAAGTACATCACAGGAATTCTAAGTCTGAACAAATGACCTTTTTCCTCCTGGAAGGTGTATTTCCATTGCATCTTGTAAGCTAGTCTAGTCCTATCCAGGCACAAATCCAATTTCCTTCTATCTTCAACACTTTGAAGTTTTTTTTCACACTCTGCTGATAAGAGGGGTCAGGATTTTGAGACCTTAGGAAGATTGATCTATAATGATTTTCTGTACAGATATTTGAATAGTGCAAAGTACTGAAGATGGTCTATGACCCTCCCAAAGTCCTCTTGGGAAGCAAGTTGAATTTACTGAAACTCCAGACCTCCACACCAAGCAGCTCTCACTGTTGCTGTCCAACAGGCAGGAAGCAGCAGCCCAGCACAGGTTGCCTGAGAAGCTGCCCATGAATTCAACATTTGCAGTGTAGTCTGTCAGCAGGAGACCTGCACTTAAAGGCCACAGGTCAACAGACCTCAGATGTGAAAAGCACGACCGTCCATTGCCATGGTGTTTCCTGCAAGTGCCGTTCAAAACTGGTCCATGGTATGTCTGTAAGCCAAAATTTACTCAGCACCTACCACCAATCAGAATGTTATTTAGAGTGGTAAGTGCAGAAAGCTCAAGAGGAACATTCACTTTAAAAAAAAAATATTCTTTTCCCCTTAGAGCCATCATACAGCTACTGCCTTTCGTAAACTCCCCTGCCCAAAAAAATTAATGAAACACAATGGTTCACCAGAGGACTGCATAGTTTGCCTGCACAGGAATGATTTTCACATTTATGAAAAAGTCTACAAATATTGACAGATGAAAAGTCTGAAACAAAAGTGATATTTTACTATTATTAGTCTGAAATTTGATTATACATGCCAGTTATTGTAGCAAGAACCACCCTAAATGATAGTTCTTCTCCAAGTAAGGAGAACAAATGTTAAAAATGTGAAGGTCTTGAAAGGTTGGAAATTTGCTCAGGGAAGTATGGAGAAAAAAAAGTAAAACAGACGGAATACATAATGTGAAAATTCAGACTGGGATATTTCAGTATGGGTTGTCTATAAAAAGACATTTCAATCTGGGCTACCCAGAGATGGGGTGGAGTCACCATCCCTGGAGGTGTTTAAGGAAAATCTGGATGTGGTACTCAGTGCCATGATGTGGCTAACAAGGTGGTGTTTGGTCATGGGCTGGACTTGAGGCTCTCAAAGGTCTTTTCCAGCCTATGATTCTGTGATGTCCAGTTGCAGAGTAAGTAAGAAGATGGGTTTCAGATGGTTCAAGTGCTGGCCTGAACACATTTTGTATTAAAAAACCCAAAACGTACTTAAGTGTAATTATCAAATTGTTCACTAGAATGACACCATAAAACAGAAAAAATAATTAGAAATTGCATCTGATTTCCCAGAGAATAACGGTGAGACATTAGCAATATGAGTATGATTTCAGAGTTTTCCTTAAAAGTGAAAGATGGCAATGGCAGCAACCACTGTCAACTTTCTGTATCAGTGCTGTGATAGAGCCAATTAGGCCCCCTGTTCTTAGAATGCAGCTTCTAAAGACCCACCATTGTGTCGATGATGATTTAGGACCAGAGGAGCATTAAATGCATCAGATTTCACAAATATCTAATTTCCTTGGGCAGAACAAGATGCTAACAAGGCAAGGAACAGATTCTATGCAAATCTTTGTGCAGAAATTCAGCATTGTATGCACAGAAAATAAGACAGCAATGAGAGTTAATTCCTCCAGAGCTCATTTCATTGTATGTAACAGAGTTTCCAGCTAGGAAGAGATCACTCTGTTTTCAACCAACAAAAGATAATAGTGATTTTATATGAACAGCAAAATTCAATGAGAAGCCTTGTTTCAGGATTCAGCCATACTGTACCATCAGTGTGGCTATGCTATTCTCCAGCAGTAGAGTGACAAACCAGGTTTCTATAAATATACCTTATGTTAATGCTTCCACAAAGGTAAAATTAGATAGTGGAAAGCACAGGTTAGTCCTGGAACACGTAAATTCCAGAGGGATTTAAAGAGAAAATTATACAAATTTGCTAAGCAGGTATACTTTAAAAAGATTGTGAAATATCTGAAAAAAAGCTGCAAATTTTAACTTGTACTGGTCTTCCCTCTTGTGTTTTGGGCCAGAAAAAAAGACCACTTATTCTCCAAAACCAGCAGTTCCCTAAGAGAAAACACTACAGATATCTACCCCTAAAAAGACACAAGCAATCAACTCTAAGAACATTAACAATGTTAATCTGTAATGCATCAGCCCACCACTGTGAAGAGTGGTTTTTCTGACCAAGATACCATAGGACCTGGAATGATTAAAGCTTGATTTTTTTCCAACAAATTAATAAAGAGATTTGCTGTTGTATTCAAGAGAAGAAGCCAAGCTTTAGACAAATGACAGAAAGATAATCATACCACCTGTGGCTTTTGGGAGCCTCATATATACTTGTTTGGCTATTGGGAGCATCATATACACTTGTTTCTTTTGATCTGTTTCTTTTCCAACTGAACTGTGTCCAAATCCACTTTATCTTCCTTTGTCCACATCCTTTGTTTCCTAAAGCAATTGTGCAATTCCACTTTTCCTTGAGACTGTAAATTTTCCTCCCTAAACTTGTATCAGTTAAAGCAAATTAAGGCCTTTAAGCTAAAGAAGGTTCAAACCAATGAGGAACAGTTAAAGCACTGGCTGATACTTTTGAATTTTAAAATCAATGCCAGATGACCAAGCATATTGAATTCTTCACACAAGTCTTAAGAGGCTGTATAAAATTTTTAAAAGCTTAAATTAATGGTCTGATAAACCTCATTTGTTAATGCAAGAAAGATTGGAGTTTCAGGGTGATTTATTGAACATGTGGGTTTTTAAAGAACATAAAACATTGTGCAGAATGATTCAGCAATTTCAGTAAGAATCATTCACAGCCAGTGTTGGAAACCTTGTCAAACAATCTGTGCTTCTTTTTTATGATTTAGAAGTGGTAGATGTTTCTTGGAACTAATAATGGGAGATGTATTTTCACCTCTTATTCATTAGCTCAAACTTCTCTTAGATCGTTAATAAGAGGGGTAAAAAATAATCTGAAGTATCTTTTGATGAGCTAGAGTGCTTTAAAATTATTAGCCCATTAATTTTCACAATAAACCTAAGAGATTCGGTAACCATTATCATCCTTTGCAGACTGTAAGTGGAGAAAAGAAAAGTGGAAGGACCTTATCGAAGGTCACACACTAACTGAGCAAGACAATGAGAGACTTCTCTGACCACATCTTCAACAGACCAAAGATCCAACAGCCAATTTTAGGTATTAATCCAATTGCTCTGTAATTCATCAGAAATATTGACATTAAACCCGATCCAAAGTGCTCATTCTCAACTGCAGGGTGAGAAAAATGCTCAGGTCTATCTATTCCAACTACCCAAATGGTACATTTGGTGTCACCAAATAAAGAAATACTTGAGGCCCTATAGCATTAAATGATGTGAACTGCCACAGCTATGAAGTCATGAAGAGGCAGTCTGAATGTGACCTTTCTTAATCTGCATTTTACTTTAAAAAACAAAATTAAAAAGCTCAAAGGTTTAGACAATATAAGAGGAATTCTATTATATTCTATTAAAAATTGGACTGAGAATATGGGGGAACTGGAGAGTAAGTTCATTAGGGAAAGCATACCTAATGTTAATAGAATTTTGGACTGAATTTTCTGTCAAACATTGTTATTGCAAAAATAGTGTGGGAATTTTGCTAACCACAACTGGTCAGAGGGATTCTGGTTCACACTTCATACAAAGACAATTTGTCATCATCAGGAATTTCTTTAACAGTCAGGAAGAAAAAATCCAAAAAGCCAATAAAACTTTTAGAAAGGCAGGATCTTCTAATTAACTGACACAATTGGTGACATTCCATGGAAAAATGGTACTTCCCGTAAGTTCTCAGTCATTTACTTGTTTGTGGAAATTTAAGCGAGGCTACAGAAGAGTTTCCTCAAGGGTTTTATTCTGAAATTATTCAAATTTCAAATACTCCCAGAATTTTGTATCTCTGCTTCAGATAAGAGAAAATAATTTCCAAATCAAACAAAAATCCCCACAAATTTTAAAAATTACATATTCTTTGGAAAGGTATTCTAGAAAACCTATTTCACAATTTTCCTTAGAAAGCAATTTTTGCAAACTTACTTCAAAATTGCTATCATCACTGAGAACTCTAGTGAATCTTGCTGAACATCTCCCTCAAGTTCAACTTATCAAAATACACCACAAGTGTTTTCAAACATGGAGACTAGGCTTTAATAGAACAATACACTCAAAACATGAAATAGATATATGTAAAAAAATCTCAGTGTAGACATAATCTAACCAGATATGCCTGTCTTCTGGTAGGAAGAATCCCTTGTTTTCAGAAGTGTTCCCTTTCAAGCCATCAGTTCATTGGGGGTTTTGTGCTGTAAAGTCCTCTTGGAGACTCTGAAATATATTTTTCCCCATCTCTGAGGCCTGGTTTTCACTCCCCTTGATTTTATTCCACCAGCCTCCCTGCTCCTGACACCTGCTCTGATCTGGGCACCTGCACCTTTGCACAGTACAGGAACATCTTTCCTTCCTTGGCTTTTTCCTCTTGCCTGAAAGGGGCATTTCTGTGCCAAGGGGGCTTACTGAACTCCAGGGAAGGAGACATCTCCCTTCCTCACAGCCCTTGGTAACTGAGTAATCTGCAAATGTGTTCTTGTGTGATCTTAAAAATACTTTCTTTTCTCCTACCACTATAATTTGAAGCAAAACAGTACTAGCATTTATGCACTCATGCTTTGTCCATGGGTTTTTGAGAGCGTTATGGAAAAGTGGATATGTGTCATTACCAGACTATTGCCACATTATGAATCAAGCTTAAATATAACAGGAGCCTGGCTGCCAAACCACATTTGGTTTGTCCAGGGTATTTGGATAAAACTGAGCTCAAATGATCAGCAGTCAAGAGAAGATGGAATTACAGACATTGTTTATAAATGGACTTTTGGATAACTGGGAATTTCCTATATGTAACCATGCATTAGTCACTCAGTGTTACTAAATATCTACATTCACTCTTATGTAGCAGTTCTCTAAAACGGGATGTGGAAAGAATAGGTGCTCCCCTCAGACTTGAAGATGTGTTTTGTCGTTCCAGGTGATCAGACTTGCCAGAACAAAAAAATAGCAAGAATCAAACAAATCAATAGCCAGATGAGCTGGTAACAAGCAAAACTAACCTTGCATTAATATTAATGTTTGATGAAATTTCCTAGAGCCAAAGCACTGGGGACAGTGGTGGAGACAAGAACTTTTCCCATGACATGAGGTGTCCACATTAATTTCCTCTTTTTACCTTACACCTATAGAAGGTTTCAAATTAGGACAATGTACAGGAAGGGAATGTAAGAAGAGATCGTATTTGTGAGAGGTGGAAAATGCAAAGCTGAAAGTCTGCAGCAGAAGAATCCAAATATGAGTGCCTTAAATTTATTAGTGCATAATCTCACCTATCTAAAGCCTATTTCAAAACACAGATATTACCATTACTATTTCCAGATGTTTAAAAATAAAAGAAAAGCCCAGTGAGCCCTGCCTGGATACACAGAAGAGTCCCACATTAAAAGGAACCAGACAATAAAAGAGTCACATTTTGATTCTTCTCTTTGCAGTCAATGTTTTCATGGAGTCATACAGAAGAGGTTTGGCTACAACACCACTTCTTTTCCCCATCTCAGCCCTCGTAGATGCAGAAATATCTCTGTCCACATATGGCTGTTTATCTAAAACCCAGCAGTATGGGCTAGCTGCCCAAGTAACCATTTCCTATCTCCTGTACGGGAAACTCTACACACAACAAAGAGTCCCAAAAACTAGACCCCAAACAAGCATCACCAGTTTGACCATGTAGACTGAAATGTTAGCATGTCAGTTGATATCAGAATGTCATTTCCATTTCAAACTGTTCTACATTTATGACATGCACATTGAAAAAAAATCAACATTTTAAAAGTTAGCCTGCTGTGCTATACATTGTTTTAACCTTTTTTTAAAACTTCTCTTACTATCTTATGAGCATATAATAAGAATTTCTATCTTGTAGCTACAAGCTAGATGAGAAGAAAAATCCCTGAAGTAGGTAGGATGGCTCTGATGGGGTGGGATTTCTTATCTCTTGGCCTCAAAGAATTTGCAGTGCTGCCAACTCTGTAAACTATTCAGTCCACTCACAGGCATGCATTGGGACTCAGCAATTGAAAGAAAAATCAGGACACCTGTTCATTATTAAAAGTAAAGAAAACACATTGCTTGGTTGTATTTATAATTTTATCCTCAAATGCTACAATTTAGCATAATTTTCATGAGACCTCAATGGGATTCTGGTTCCTACAGTGGTCATATTTCCATTTATTTGACTTCGACAAAAAAAAAAAAAAAAAAAAAAGAATAAACAAATTTAAAATTTTTTAAAATTTTTAAAAATCATTGAAGTTCAACTGGAAATGTTCTAGTCCAACCTCCTTGACCAAAGCAGAGTAAACTCAGTTAAGTTTGATAAGATGAAGTCTAACTGGACACAGGACATCTCCAAGGATGCAGACTCCACACACTGCTGGGAACTAAGCCAGTGGAAAGCCATTCTGTCAAAAAACAAGCTGGGTTATTTCTGCTGGGCTCAAATGGAATTGCCTGTATTACAACTCACACCCTCTTGGCCTTCCACAGGACGCCACTGTGAAGAATCTGCCTCCACCTTCTTTGCTCCCTCCAAGAGCTATTATTAATGCACAATGATAAGATATAAACAAAGTTAAATAATCCCAAATTTTGCATCTTCTCCTTAAATGATTGATGCCCTTGTCCCTTAATCAGTATTGGGGACCTTCAGGAGACTCACTGCTGTATGTCCATGTCTCCCTTTTACTGGGGAGCACAGAAATAGACACAGCACTCCAATGGTGGTCTCACAAGGGCTGGCTAGAGGGAAAGCATCACCTCCTTCAACCTGCTTGTGACACTGCTCCTAATGCAACCCACAATGCTGTTTGCCTTGCTCAGCCTGTCAAGATTTCTCTGAAAAGAAACACAATTATCTTATCTATCAACAATTCCTCCCAGCTTTGTATGATCTGTGACTTCCTGAGTGCACACTCTGCCCCATCAAGATATTAAACAGTATTGACCTTTAGGGTACACCTCCAGTGACTGACCTCCAGCTGGAACTTTATGCCTTTGACCACAAGTCTCTGAGCCTTACAATTCAAGCAGGTTTTATCTCCCTATTCACTCACTTATCTGGTTCATCCTTCATCAGTTTGTGTATGAGGATGTTTTGTAAGACAGTGTTGAAAGCATTACTGAAGTGAAGATAAGCATCCACTGATCATCTGCTTGCATCACACCCTCACCAACCACAACCACTCATTTCATGCAGAAGGCTATAACACAATTCAGGGAAAATCTTCCCTTTATAAATCCATGTTGACTAATCCAATCCTCTACTTATTCTTGCTGTGTTTGGAAATGGTTTCCAGAATTATTCACTCCATACCATCCCAGGTAATGTAGACTGGTCTTTAGCTTCCCAGCTGTTCCTTCATTCTCTTCTTGAAGACAGGTGCATCTTGTACTCGTTTCCAGTCCTCAGGAACCTTCTCCTACCAGCACAGCCTTCCAAGATGAAAAGTAGCTGTACAATTATATCAGCCAATTTCCTCAGCATACAGGGCTGTATCCCAACCAGACACCTGGATTTGTGCCTGACAAGGGTCCTTTAAAATTCCTTAACCTGATTCTCATCCCCTAAGCTAAGTCTTCCTTCTTCTAGACTTTCCAACTGTTCTCAAGGGCCTTTGTGCAGACAGGTCTTACTAGCAGAGATCAGAGCAAAGAAGGCATTGAGCATGTCAGTCTTTCCCATGCCATTTGTCATCAAGCCTCCTTCCCCATTCAGTGCTGAGCCCATGTTTTTCTTGGTCTCTCCTGTGCTGCTCATAGACCTGTAGGAAGCTCTTTTTACTTTTAAGTCCCTTACTAGATAGAATGCTCCATTGGTTCTGGCATTCCTAACCCTGTCCCTGTATATTTGGTTATACTCCTCCTGGGTCACTTGACCTTTTGAATCCTATGTATGCTTTTTTCTTATATCTAATTTAATCAGAATATCATTGTTCATGCACACAAGTCTCCTACCACCTTTGCTTCAATTTCCTGCATGTTTGGTTGAACTACTCTTGGACTTGGAGGATGCAACCCTTAAGAGGAAAACAAAAACAAACCACCCAAGCAGCTCTCTTGGACTGTACCCCATAGCATCCTTCCAAGACACTCCTAAAGGAGACAAAATCTGTTCTTCTAAAGTCCAGGGATTGCATCCTACTATATGCCTTGTTCTATTTTCTCAGGAGCCTAAAATCCTGTGCTCAGTGTGGCCAAGGTTGCCCCTACCTTCATAGTTTTTGGAAGTTCTTCCTCACTTGTGTCAGGCCAAGCAAAGAGCGACCCTTTGTCTCAGCAGCTGCAGCAGGAAGTTACCAAGGATCCCCTCCAGAAACCTTCTCTGCTTGTGCCTTTCTTCATTCACCTCTCAGCAGATGAGGATGGTTAAAGTTCCCATGAAGATCAAGGCCTGGAACATGAGGCTTATTTCAGTGGTTACTTCCTACTTTTAGACTGCTTGTCCAGATAAAAAATGCAAACATTTTCATTGACAGGCAAACAGGGTATTATTCAGTATTGAAAGGTTTTTTTCTTTACGTCTTCAGCACCTTTTATCTGTGGTTCACACAACACTCTCCATGCTTTAAGGCATGCCTAAGGAAACAGACATTTCCAAGTATTTCTACTCAGGCTTCAGACAGAGCACAGAGTGTAATGTGTTACCTCCAAGTATTGCACAAAACATGGAGGTGGGCATGGTGGGCACTTAGTGGGAAGCAATTATTAAAATAGCCCAGCTGAGGAATTACCTTTCAAAGAGGACACTACTCAAAAAAAGTATGTGACTTTCAGATGTGAAAAATGAACTAGGTGTCAGGCATATCAAATGTCTCTTCCATTTCATTTGCCACTCTCACTTTCATTTTCTAAGCAGCAGAGACTGTAGCAGTGTGGGTGGGGAAAATAACTGAATAAAGAATATACCAGATCTCTCATAATGAATCTTTAACTTGAGTTATGGGCACAGACATACTCATAGGCTGTTTGGAAAGTTTATTCTAGTCAGCCTTCATGAGCACCCGAAGACACCAATTGCTTTGGAGCAGATGGAAGACTGGCTGTCACACTCTCCTGCCAGATGAATAGATGTGAGTGCATCACTAGAGCTAAGGCTTCCCCTGCCTTAGCAGTATTTCACTCCTGAAGCAGTTGGGTAACTGTCATTTAATAATTTTGTCTAAAAAGATATGACAGGACAAGGAAGTGTGAAGATCATGAGGAATAAGACTGACCCATTGTCCACAAAACACAGCAAGTCCTCCTTCCTCCACCCACCCTCTCTTAGTCCCCTTAGCCTTCCAAGGCTTTAGTATTAGAAACGAGTACCTATAACAGAGGTTGTATCAACACCTCCCCAAACTTCTGTATTAATTTCTTTCTATCACTTGTCTCTACTTCACCCTGCTCTAAGCCACGAAGCATTCACTTTCTGTCTCTACTTTGGTCCTTTTTTGCCAGGGCAACTGCAGGACAATCATCACCTTTGAGTACCTTGAAGCCTTCTTGTTCAGACAGTTTTCTGTGGGCAGGACCCTTCATTCAAGGCCTCTTCAGAACCAAACACAGTAAGATGGGATATCAAGCCTTGCACAGCACAAAAGTCTGAATATAATCTGAAAATCATTATTTCAATCAAGAGGTTAAAATTGAGTTTCATTCACTTTGTTGTCTCAGAGAAAAAGCTTTTCACACTTCTGCTGCCTGCTTTCTATCTTTGATCTGAATAATGTAGGTGGGTTGCACCCTTTGTTGCACTTCTTAAGCTCTCAGGTTCTCCTCTGTGTCCCAGTAATGGACAGTGAAGATTTCAGAAGTATTATCTAATTGCACACATGCACTGCCATGAGGAACTTCACTGGTGCATGAAGCAGGTAAGTGAAGATTACTCTTGCCAAAAAGTGCCAATATCAAAAGTGTTACAGCAAAGAGAATTTTTTTTTTTCATTTTCCAAAGTTATAACTCTGAAAAAGGCAAGAAACAAAGGGAGCAGAATGTTCCCCCAAACCACTCCCCACCACTTACAAATCTGCTGTACCAAAAACTGATTATTAAGCCCCTGGGCTGTTATATGGTTTATATATTCTCTCTTACTGCTGAGAGCAAAGATCTACTCTAATATAAAAATGTACTTTCTTCTCCAAAGTTATGTTTGCTCTAAGGTACCAGGGAGGCACCCATAGTTTTATTCTAGCACTTTTCAGCATTCATATCTTGTGCTAGCTCTTCTGTCATACCCTGTGTCACATATGTACACAGGGACAGCAATAAATAATAGCAAGAATTTTAATGTCCTGATGCCTAAAGTTTGGCTATTACATGCATTTAGGGTACCTGACTTGGGGACTAACTTTGGGGATTCTACGTCTTATAGTCTCAGTATCTTGTAATTGTCAGAATCTTGGCAGAAGAGGCTATGGATAGGACCAAGAGAACTGGTGAGAGGCCACATATCAGGAATCAAACACAAATTTGTGTCATTCTAGTATACTTACAAGTTCAAACTCCTATATTACAGAGGGGGAAAATAAACAAAAAAACAAATTATATATTTACCAAGACATAGAGAAATCCAGAGCTATTTACTGCCCCAGTATGGTTGGCTGGGATTTAAAACCATAGCTAGATCTACCAATTGGACAACTGCCTTTAAGCCAAGAGAAGTGGTGCCATGTCTTTGTGTGGTGCATTAGGTTAAAACAGAATGACCTTTTGAGCAGTTAGGAGCTGATTTCAAAACCTACAGTTATTTGGCAGTGGTGGCTCATTGCATTATTTTTATGTTTTGGTTAGATGATGCAGTGGCATCCTTAAGTAGATGCAAGTGCAGCAGGGCAGGCATGTTGTATGCACAGGCATATGACTAAGGCCTGCAGTTCCAAAGGAGTTCTCACTTTTGTGTAGCTGAGCAAAGCATGTGTTGAGTACCACCTCCCTTGGACGGTGATTTTTCTTCAAAATCTTCAATAAGCACATTTGTCCTCCTTCTTCCCCCCAGGCTTTCTCCCTCTGCTTCTTCTGCTCTTACAAGAAGAAAAGAAAGAAAATTTCATTTTCTTTCCTCTCTCATCCTGTCATAAGCCTTGTTAAGAACTCTGCCAGGGCTCTTAAAGCACTATGCAAATGAGACAGCAGGGTGAGAAACAGGAGCAAGTCCTCAGAAATCTTTGGACATATCCAGTATTTCTCTCCTCAACATACAGAATAAGAAAATAAGAATGGTCTGGTATTGCAACCCTTGGTCAACTGTGTCAGTGACACCATTCCACCAACACAGTGCTGCACCAGGATCTTCCCCATTCCAGTTTTCATTGTCAAAACTGCTGATGCCCAAATTTAAGCTGCACATGAGCAATACCCATAGAGCCAGTAGTGCCACTGTTCTGCCCAGAGCCAGCTTGGTGCACATCCTCATTTTCCTGATTTCTTGAATAACACAGTGCTGATGGAAGAATAAAATAAAATTTCTCTCTTGATATTCAAAATCTCAAAGTCTAGCGGGCACATTTCTCTTCCATCAAATTTTTCCGTACATAAATTTCTCTTCCATCAAATTTTCCCGTACGTTCCAATGAGAGTCCAGAAAACAACAAAAAATTTACTTTCATTACCTCCACTTAGGAGGGCAACCCTCTGTTAATACGGAGAACAGCAATGGCAGGCACAAACAGCTACTATGTGAGAGAACCAGCACTATTTTTACTTATGATTAAATTCATGACTGCCATAACTCCATGTGGCCTAAGACTTCCAAGTGTTGCTTTTGGGGCAATTATACTCTTTGGTTTTTTTGCCTTTTTTTTTTTTTAATATGCAGCTGTTTTATTAGTTTGGGCTTTTTTCTTTTTGGAGAAGGGAATGACTGCCAGTTTGTCTTACAAGAAGGATTTCAGAAGGTAGGGATCCTGAAGCTAACGATGTTTGTTGTTTTGGGGTTTTTTTCCCATTCTGTCTCTGCACAAACCAGGACTACCCACATACTTCCCACCCACTTTTAAAGAAAGGGACATAGTCTGGCAGCTTGGAAACACTTCCCACACTAATGTGCAACCAGAAAAAGAGCAGCTCCAATAGGACACATGGTGTCAAAAGCCAGAAAATACAACTGAAATAATTATATGTGTCTTTGGAAAAAAAATTTAAAAACTAAAACACTTAGCAAATATATTGATGTAGACAAGGCTTACCACACTTCATTTTTTTTGCTTCATGTATACCTTCCTGTTCAACCTGCTTCAGTTTGTTCCCCTGTTCCTCCTTGAGGCTTTCATGTCACCGCCTCCCTAGACTTGTTGCCTAAAGCTGAATCACCACAGAGATTCAGCAGGAACCAAACTCAAAGCCCTGTAATGAGCTACTTGCAGCTGTTCCTAAATCCCCCATATTTGCTGCTCCTTGCTGCCCACTCCCCCACCCCCCTGCTTTGCCTTAGTAAAAACAATTTCAGATTCTGTAAGGTATTAAATGCTTGACTGCAGTATGTTGAGTTAGAAGAATCAAAGACAGCAATAGCCAGTGGCTCTACAAAGAAATAAAACTGTCAAGTCAAGCGAGGAAATACAGACTTATCAAAATGATTTCTGAATCTTTTTGAAAAGATTCTTTTTCCATCTTCCACTCATGCTGCCTCAGGCACCTCACTGGAGTCTAAAGATGGAACAGAAAGCTCGACCCACTTTGGCTGTCAAAAACATACACAATAATCCTCCTTACCACCTAAAGTCCTTTCCTTTAAAAATTGCAGACAGCTGAGAAAAGATACAAATTAAAAAAAAAATGTGGGGGGTTGTGTTAGTTTTTGTTTATTTTTTTGATTAAATATCTACTTTATGGCACTATGGAAATCAGGAGTAATTTACTCTTTTATCCATATCTATAGCTCAGCATTAATGCCAATAATAAAGAGATGGTCATTAAATTTTATCCAGTAAAGAGAAGTTAAGGGGGTTTTGAAATCAGTAGGGCCAAATTCTGCTCTCTGATATACCATTGAAAATGCATTATACATTACTCCATCTATAGATACACCTAATTTCCATTTGTACAAAGGATGAAATTTGACCATATATCTTTAAGAATCTCTGAAATATTAGAAAGCCAAAATAAAAAAATTAAAATATAGTTTGCTTCATGAAAAAATGCAGTTGGTAGTGTTGTGAAAATGACCTTAACAAATGATACATTTAATGCTATGCTTTTCATTTTGAGCAGTTAGAACATTATTATAGAATAGTATGGTGCCTTTGTTCCACTCCTACCTGTATAAGCTATTTATTACATGGCCTCAGGCAAGATGCTCACAATATCCAATTTACTCTGAAAGCAGTACAGAACCTTCCCATTTGCTTTAGTAGAGCTAGTTTGGGCTTTTTCCCTCTTTTAGCTTCAGTTTATGGATCAATAAAATAGGTATTTACTGATTTCATGCATGTTCGAACTGCAAAATAAAGGCCTAGGTAAAATTACCACTGATCATTACAGCTACATGGAGTATTTTACAGTGCTCTGAAAATGATAAAGGAGAGTGCTGTTTGTACACCACAGTGTTACTAACTCTCTCTAATTTCAGTTTGTGATTGCACATGTATTCATAAAAGCAGTACAGATGCCTACGGGTCCTGTAGCTTTATTACAGGTAATAGAAGCCCGTGGTCTCCTCTTACATGTCTCAGGTAGAAAGAAGGGGTCATGAAAAAGATGTGTATTTTTCTATCCCATCAGTGTTATTATCTTAAAAGGGTATCTGTTTTGAAAATTTATTTTTTAAAAAGATGAAAGTTTATTCCAAGTGTAAAGACGTGGACAGTGCTAAGTAGCTTCACCTAGTGTCTCTTGTTGGTGCACAGAGACTCCAGGAAAGACCTTGAAAACAGATCCTCTAGCTCTCTTGGTTTCACCAAGGCTGTCAGAAATGGGCAAAATGGAAAAGGGTTGCAGGCAATTAAAGATGACCCAAAAATACCTGAAAAGCACATGGGCATTCATTCAAACAAAAGGATTATTTGTGCCACTGGCAGTTGTTCAGGGGCATTTCTCAGGAGTTTATCAGCTCAGTAATGGCTGTTTCAAACTTTACATCACCATCAGACATACCCAAGAAACGGATGGCTAAAGTGCCATTGCTCTCACCGATGATTTGTTGTGGGATTCATGCCACAGAGCAAAGTGCCAGTACCTCCTTACAGGTACATCTCTGTCTGATTCACTGACCCTGTACATTGCCTATACTCTCCCTCATGATAATTTTTTTGGGGAGGTGTCTTTTAACACCAAAGGTAAGCAAACAATAAATAAATCCTTTTCTTTTGGTGGCAGCTGGCAGAGAGAGGAGAAGAAAGCAGTGACTAACCTTCCCTGCAGCAGGTAAATCTACACTGCAATTGGCAGGCAGCTTTAGAGAGGGTGTTCTCCTGCAGTGCAAAGTCCTAATACTGCACTTGATTTCCTACAGGTGCTACCACAACATGACTCATAAGAGCAAGCAGGATAAAAGTTCAAAAGATACTAAATGAATTTTTAATTGAAGGAATAAGTATCAGGGCACACTGGATTTTCTAACCTTTATTGGAAGTAACACAGTATTCAGCAAAAATTCACCTAACTAAATATTTTTGTATACCTATAAAGTAGAAGAAATTAGAGGTTCTCTGGAGAAAAGGTTGAAAGTATGAATGCAATAAATAAAAGACATAGTAAAAACACATAGATTTTTCCCAATCTGGACATAGATTGGACTCTTTATTTCTTAATCTAGATTTTGTGAATTTGTGAAGTTATAATTACAGCCGAGTTTAAAGCTGTGATCTATCCTTTATAGTTATTGCAGTGGAGCTTTTGTTGTTGTTTATTAAAATAAGTTAAATTTTGTGTAAGCGTACCATTTGTGATGTGCCATTTTTAAGTAACTGTTCCTTTCACAGGATATAAATCAAAATCCCCTAAATTACTAGAAGTTACAGTTTCAAGAAGATGACTTTAAAGAAATAGTTTCAGTTTTTAATGTATCAGCCAGTCAGCTGCGTTTAGAAACAGTTTCACTTCAACAGCATACACTGACCAAGAAAAAGTGGCTAATATGGATGGAGATGTATTTGCTTGTACAAGTAATTTCAAACCTGAATGATTAAGGTTAAAATTCGGCATAGCCAGGTTTTCCTTAAAGTCTAGGAAGCCTAGGAGTTTTACCACTGACTTTCCTAGTGGCAAGTTAAGAGGAATTCCAAGTGATCTTTGCAAGCCCACTCTGCATTCAGAACACTACACTATTCCTACTCAGACATTAATCTGTCCAAAGTTCGAGGTGTTTTGATTTCTATCATTGTTCATCCCTACATTTCATGAGGCTGACTACAGAAGGAAACAGTGGGAAGGCCTCTGTAAAGGAAATAAACCAGTCATTTAATGAATAATTGTGCCATGAAATGTTCCCATCAGAATACATTTCCCTACAGCACAGATGAGACTGGAGAGAAAAAATGGGCACCTTAAACATTCATTAGTAGAACCAGCTGCTCTTTTGTCAAAGCCAGCAGAAACAATGGTAGTGTGAATAACAGCCCTCCCACTCCTTCTGCAACATGAATACACACACATATATATGTGAACATCCAAAAATAATGTCCTCTTGAGTTTTATGCCAAACCCACAGACATGTATCTAGTGCTAGGTAACAGTTCAGTTTTAAAGAGGATGAGGGAATTTCCTATGGGAGAATAATCTCCAGATAGTCATTCACAAAATCAGTCATTAGCTCTAGAGAAAGTTCACCTTCCAGGTTTAAAATTAATGTGGCAATGAGAAACCAAAAGACAATGATTGGAAATGACATCTAATTAGTCTAGAAATTATGGTTCCACCTGGTATTTCACCATCAGATCTGCACACTCTGAGCCCTCTTGTCAATATATAGTTCATGACTGAGCCTGAAAGTACGTGCTCAGCACCAAAGACAAAATGCAGTGAACAGGCCTGGGAGTGGGAAAGTACCATGTCAGTACAGGAGCAAGTATGCAACTGTATTTTTGACATTCATTATTATAATTTAATGGGAAAGCTATGCTGCTAAGTTCCGTATTCAGGTGTGGGTTTTTTGGTGGTTTTTGTTGTTTTTTTTTTTTTTTTTTTGGGATTTATTTCCTTCTCTTAATTAAAAAAAAAAAAGCCTTACTAGAGAGACATCTCATTGATTGGTATTTAAAACACTGAAAACATGTTTTTTGATCAAAAATTTAACTCTGCAGACTACAATCACTACCAGTGGCAAAAGCAAAGACTACTTAACCTGAATTTTAACAGGTTGGAACAAGATAATATGGATCTACTACTCAACCAGAGTAGCATTTCTTGACAGAACAGCAATGGTAGGAAGCAGAAGCTACTGAAGGTTTTTAAGGGATAGTTGATGTACCTATCACAGTCTTAAGAAGCTGGTTCTATTCAGCTGCCTCAGGCACAGCCCTTGTAAGTGTCCAGGCAGAGATTCCAAATTCTCTTCCTGCCACTAGCTGTAATTATACCAATGCATCACCTCATTATGTCTATTTAATGGTTTGAAACGTGGTATCCTGGGCCTAATGCACCTATTTGCTCTAAGTACAGAATAGCATATCCCAGTATGTGCTACTGGTCTGCAACTCTGCTTGAATTTACAATTGTCAGTTCTCCCAGGCTTAACAAAAAGTGTTTTAAAGGATGCACATCCAAAATTATTCCCTCTCCTTAGGACCTAACATCTGCTTCTGCTGTGATCAATCACAGCAAAACCAACTAATCAAAATAGGTTGCAGCTGATGTCCAGCATATCAAGCAGCTACTTATCATAAGATATGCATTACCAGTGGGGAGGATGATTATTCCCACATTATAGATATGGAAACGAGACTCCATGCTCACCACTTTATGTAGATGGCAACATCCACACAGTTCCAGAATCTTCCCTTGTTATCCCAGTGCATGAACTTGTATTGCTGTAGCAGCATTAGCCTTGGGCAACCAAGACAAGCTTCTGAGTAGAGTTTCCTTTGTGCACACGTTGCTAGCAAGTAATTTATAAAGCATTTATTTGTAGTGATACAACCAGGTCATTTTATTTTTCTGCAAAATGGCACCTTTCTTCCAAGACTCCTGCCTCTCCTTCTGCCTGACATGACTCTTAGGGTAAGGCAAGAACTGAAAATCTTTGCTAAGGCCACACACACACAGCTGCACAGAAACTTGTTACTGAAGTTTATCCCAGAGAAAGGAAAATTAAACAAGTTACAAGAAAAAATTCATTTTTACTTGCAAGGATTTCCATGTACACATTGATTTCTAAGGACTACTTTAAAAATTAACCACAAATTCTTTATGCATCAGCACTCCTTGAGATCAAGTACTCTACAAAATAAAGGAATTTAAAAAAGAAGCACTTCAATGTCTTGAATACACTCTGACACAATAGATCAAGCTAAACATAAAAGACATAGATTATTACCCTTTAAATTATATTAATCAAACAATACTCCCTTTAACTAATGCTCATTGTTACAGTCTGATAAAACCACAATCCTTTTCCTCATTCATTCAAATGGAAGAAAGAATTTGTCACTGGAACCCTTGGAAATCAGTCATTTTTAGGCTACTGAAGTTACTATCCTTGTCCTAATTTTTTAATGACAGCTTTTTTTTTTTAAATGGCAACTTTTTTTAATGTTATACAAACTGAAAGCAATGTAAATAAAGGCTGGATCCTCTATAAGAACTAAGCAGCTACTTAAAAGTAGAAAGTCACCTACTGCTCCAGAAGCATTGCCACTCACAGCTCACAACACAGTTGGTGAGGCTCTTGCTTGCATTTAAGTTATTTAAGCATGCTGTATCCCCATAACCCCAAATCTTTGAAAACAGCTTATACAGAGACAATGAAACCAGTTTGTCTGCTAACGAAATAACTGTTGTGGTCCAAGAAGTTCATGTTTATGTATAAACATACAATTATCTGATACTTTGAAAAGGATAAATTCGAGCATGCTCACTATTCCACATTCTATTAAATTTTTTTTTAAATGGTAAAAGCATCAACAACAGTGATCATGACTTTTTTTCTTTCCAAAACAAAATAATTCTTGTTCAAATTTTAAAAAAATCTTTTGAAAATATCAAGATTTATCACTTCCAATCAGCATGTTCCAAAATTAGCAAGATACAAGGAATTGGATAGAACAACACTTTAATCCTAGATGCTTTAGGAATGAAGGTGTTTCAAAATAAAATTCTTGTAAATTACTCATCTCATATATTTTTCAAGGTCTCACATATTTTTCAAGGTCTAACTTCAACCAGTCACTTTTGGTTTTGACTATATGTTCTAAACTTCCTTTACCATGTCAAAGAAGAATCATTTATAATTGATAAAACCAAAAAGAAAACGTGATAATCCTCCCTGGTGTTGTTAAAAAAAATATCAGTACTTCATAGGTCTGAAATATTAGATATATAATGAGAGAAAGGCAAACCAAAATTATATGGAAGAATTTTCACCCTACAGAGAGAGTAGTTCAATGACACAATAAAGTCCCTTAACCACTTAGTTCAGAAAAGCAATTGCAAAGAACACAACAAAATGTCAGCATTTTGTAAACTTGAATTTGCTCTACACTTTCCCCCACTCACTTTATTATGGGGAAAGAATAAACCACCCTGAGTCCATTTCACCATGGAAGGAAACCCAGAATACAACCACCTTAAGCCTCAAATTCCAGTGGAGTTAACAATCCCTACGCTTTCACATTTCCTAGGACCCTTCCAGGTGTCAAAGCTCAGACAGCTCAGCCCCAGTGGATTCCACTGAACAAGGGTGGGGCTGGGATGCCTTGTGGAATAGGCTCCTCCACTTGGCTTCAGTGCAACCAAGCTTGACCAATCAACTCTTGCCACCAAAATAAATTACCCTGAAAAGCGTCTTAGTGGTTAAAGTGGACATAAATAAATGGAAAGCCAGAAGTCATATCTCTGCTAGTCATTCTCATAATGAAAATTTGCCTTGAGCCTAAACTCAGTCTCTGGTAAATAAGAGCCCTTAAAAGCAAAATTATACGTATGGATTTTTCTTTGTCTAGTAATAACAGAAAAAGAAAACACCAATAAGAATTATTTTTTCTGACATTTCATTTAGATTTGCTTTTCTGAGATCAATGCTCTGGGACTAGGAATACTCTTGGCATTCATATACAGCAGAACTAGAGATCTACTTAGAGAAAAATAAAAGAAACAGCAAGGAACAACATGAAGTTAGTACAAAAAATATTTCACTAAAGTTAGAAACAAGAAAAAAATTTTGCAAGATCAAATAGCCAGTCTGTAGAAATAGGATACTGATCTATTTATATAAATTTCTAAAGTTGAGCTTGGTAGATTCAGCTGAGGAAAACAGGAGCAGGTGGCAGATTACTGCAAACATGGTACATTCTAGGCCAATTGTGAAAAAAAAAAATTAAAAACTGACTCTCACCTAAACATAGTGCCCTTTTTAGGTGTTTTACAGTTCTTCTGATGTGGGGAGTATATCACAAAACATACTAAAATTCACTTAGACGCTGAAGTGCATAAAAGACAGTAGTTTGAATATGCCTTCATTAGAATAACATCAGCAAGAGGTGGAACTGCAGGGTGATCTAAAGCACCTCTAAAACAAAATGCGCTTGCCTGCTCCCTAATCAAACTTTTGTTTGGATTTTCTCCCAAGAGAATGATTAATATTTGCATGAGTTTGACAAGCACCCATACCACTTCTGGACTATTTCAATATAAGAAACAGTAAGAATGTATAGCTAGGAGGAGGGACTTAAAGAAATTCTTTTGGTCTGCTCTCTCTGAAAGTCTTCCTCTCTACCTTCCCACTAGAACCCACACAATAACTTCCTTGTTGCTCTATTGCATTATCTGAAACAGCTCAGAGACTGATTAGTTTGCCTGTGTATCTCACCTAGAATGTACCTTCCAGAGCAGAGCAAAAAAGGAATAAGACTGCAGTCAGACTCTCTGCCTTCTGCAGTGGCCCCAGATGGAAGCCATCATTCAAGCTACAGTGGTGGCCTCTGGGCAACTCTCAGTGCTAGAAAAGCTCTGGTGCCTGTAACAAGCTGGCAGAGTATGTACAAAAATGGGCTGTGATATGGGACATAGTGTCTTGTTTGGAAAGGAGAGGTCAGGTCCTCAGCTTACACATCGATTGTACAGGCTGCATTCACTGGTGTTGGATTTTGGATGGTTTTACAAATTTTTAAACAAGATGTAGGACATGGGAAAATGCAGTATCAGTATTACCCAAGAAATCAAACCAAGAGGGATGGTTTATATGGTACAAAAACTCTATATATGTAATTTTATTTTGTTTCAGAGAAGAATATCAAGGAAGTTAAAAATGGCACAAAGGTCTAAAGCTGAACCAAATTTGTAACTCTTTTGCATAATAATGAACAAAGGCATCTGCAGTTTCATTTTTCTCAGTGACGCAGCAACTACGTAGAGAAAAAATATAAGATTTAACTTTCTTGGCTTTTGCCTTTAATGCAGCTAGCCTAAAAATGAACAGCTCTGCAAACAAAAAGCAGGTAGCTTTGATTTTGTCAAGGGAGAGAATTTTTGTTTTTTGTGAGCCTTACATAAATCACGGACATACTAGCTCTGGTTTGGTTCATTTAATACTTCTCACTGTGAAGTATTCTACTTTACATTTCTAAATGTATGAATTCAAATATTTTCTAATTCCTTTCTGAAATCAGCTTACATTTTTTGTTACTATTTTATGTACTGACCACCAATGCTACATTTCCCAATACACAGCTGTTGGCCCTACATCAGCATTTCAAATCAAACTTCTCTACTTTATGCTACCCTAAATCTTTGTTCACCGGTGTTTAAAGGTGATGTTGAGCATCTCAGTGGTATCTGTGCATTACTTTCCAAATTAGATGATCAAAAAGAGATGACATGGTACCAGAGACCTTTCAAAATCTGACTCCATGACCTCCAGCCACAGTATTTATTTAGGTTGCATATCAATTATACATATATAAACTTTTAAACTCCCAGGTGCTGAACCACCCATTATTCAGGCCAAGAACCTGTATGAAAGTTATGGCTTTTATTTGCTTATGTGCTTGCATTTTTGATTTGTCAGGCCATGTGAATTTTGGCTGGCTTGGGAGCACCCCACTCTTAGACTGCAGCTGAAATCCTTGTATTTGATCTGGATTTAGAAGCTGAGGTGGTCAGTATTCAAGTACAGATACAGTTTAAAATTTTCTGTCCCTACTCATTTTCATTTTCCCGAAATTATCTGCTCTTTTGCCATCACTTCAGATACATCTCTATCATGTTTCTTCATTGGTAAACCATGAGGATAAATCAAAGACCCTTTCCTCAAATCCATGAGTCTCCTACATTTGATTTGAGTGAAAAGTACAGACCCTATTAACTTGAGGTAAGCAGTTTTCCTTTGTATAGTATAATTTCATTTCCCTTTTGAAGCTCTACATGGAAGTAATCAAAAAAGGTACCTGAGGTATGGGATACTTTGAGCCTGGAGCACACTACAGGTACCAAGTTATAATTTAGAACAAATATAATAACATAATGGGAAATCAGAATCAGTAAGATTGGAAAAGATCTTCAAGATCATCAAGTCCAATCTTTGACTGAACACCACCTTGTCAACAAAACCATGGCACTAAGTGTCATGTCTGGTTGTTTCTCAAACACTTCCAGGAATGGTGATTCCCCCCTGTCCTGCGCAACTCTTTCCAATGCCTTTCAGGAAAGAAATTCTCCCTCATGTCTAAACTGAACCTCCCTTGGTGCACTTTTAGTACATTTCCAGTTGTCGTGTCACTAGTTGCCTGGGAGAAGAGGCCAACCCTCACCTGGCAACAACATTCCAGGAAGTTGTAGAGAGTGTTAAGGTCCCCTGTGAGTCTCCTTTTCTCCAGGCTAAACACCCCCAGCTCCCTCAGGACTTGTGCTCCTGACCCTTCACCAGCTCCATTGCCCAAAATCTTTAAACTACTTTAAAAAGCTTTAACTTACAAGAAAGTTAGTTAGTGTAAACTCGTGTTGCATCACTGAATCAGTGACAGTGACATGGACTGGCGCCATTTCAGGGCATCAGTCACGGTTTTTGTTGGCACTGTCTCCGGCTCCACAAGCGTGAAAGAGAGAAGCGCATCTTTCTGCTTTGTTTGTGGTTTAGGGCAGTGAATGTTGCTGAAAGGAATTTTTTCCCTGTTGGCTGTTACTCCTGGATGGCACTATTCCAGCACAAGGCAAAATAGCTTTGTGTGCCTTTGTGGGTGTGGAGGAGTTGTGCTAACACAAGCGACACATAGGGCAGCCCTAGGTACAGGCTTTTTTGCTGCATTCACAGCAAGGAGTAGGAAGAGAGCTTTTGTAACACAAGAATTTATCTTATGAGTTTCCTTAAAAAATATTTTTATGTTTTCGTCTTTCAAATGATCAAATCTTTCTTGTCTGTTAGGCCTCCACAGATACACAAGCACAAACACCCACCTTGAATTCAGCAAGCTCTGCCCATCTCAAAAAAGAGCTTTCTGAAAATCTGGCAGACAATGGAAGAGAAGGCATGTTATATTAATGAGAAATTGCATCTAGCTGGCTTTTGTTATTACCACGCTTGTTTTGTTGAGAATATTAGTGTCTATTTTTATCCTAATCTCAAGGACAGCTTTGGCATATGCAGGCATTTCTCTATAAGTAACACAGGGCTCAGGAAGACATTGCTCATAACATTTTGCAACTTTCACCCCAGTTACAGTAAAATAGGAGGTTTCATCCCAGTTACAGTAAAATAACTGTGAAACCTCAGTCCAGTCCTACTGAGGACAACTTGAACTCTTTCACTAGTTCTAGTTTGAAGAATTTGGTTGCAAACTAACAGTAACTTCAACTTTTGAGACTATAAAAACAGTATGGATGCACCCTCACCTTAGTGCACTTGTTTACTGAGGGGATGGAGGGGGGGAGTCAATGGAAAAGAGAAGGGAAAAAAAAGAAAAATAAAAGCAAGTTCCTGGTTCTTCCTGCACCAGAATTTGGAGATTATTAGTGCCTTACTTCCTTAGTTCATTCACTTACCTCTTTCTCTAAGGACATCTATGTCCCTGTTTATTTTGCCTCCTCTGTAGGCATGGAAAAGTTCCCTTGTCTCTAATAAAAATAGCCCTAAATCACAGCAGGGAAAAGCCAGAGCTTAAGCTCTTTCCCGTAATTTCCCACTACAGGTCCTTTTATTCTTTATGAGTCATAATCACTTATTACTTCAGTTGCCCTCCAGCTCCTGGAAGTCATGCAAAAAACTTCCCAAAGTTACACTTAGGTCATTTGCTGATATCATAGAGACTTTAACAACCATTTCAAGCAGCCATTTGCTTGATCCAATGTGCATATCAACATAAAAAGGACTGCCGGTGGATTTACAAAAAATAAGTTTAAATTAAAAAGCTGTGTGTTCTATTTGGACATTTCAGCAAATAAGTAACATTTAGTAGCAACCAGACTGCAAAAGAAAGGCAAGACAAAATGGCCCATGACATTAGCATGGCTTTCATTTTATTTATATTATCAAGGGGACAATTGAGGACCCACATTCTGCAACAATTTAAATGCTTGGCACTACTCACCTCATTTTGTGACAATAAAATGGGATTCCCATACTATTTATGGGGAACACAGCCACACTCAAAACACAACAGCCTGTGATACAGCACTGAATGCTGAAATTCTTATGATCAGGTAGCACTGAATTCAGCTGAGAAGGGAGAAGAACAAGCATCCTTGGATAATTGTGTATCACATCTGGCTATACAAGGATCCCTCCCCTGGGCTCCTTCAAGAAAGGAAAGTCAGGTTTTAGCCTGAAGCAACTGTTTATAGAGACAGGCTGGGAACGAGTTCTTTTTAACCCAGAGTCCATTTAAACTCTAAATGGACTTTTCTTTAAAGCTAAAGAAATCTTTGGTTGTTCTGCTGAATTACATTCCATGAGGAAAAAACATTGTTCATATCAAAATAGAAAGGATGTAAAACATGAGTAAATAAAAACCTACAAACTTTATTATATCTCCTTTTAATGGAGAAAGGGAGTGAGAGATACAAGGGCAAGATAACTTTCAAAAATTCATTGAATTGCTACAGAACTACTTTATATAGGGTATTCCTGTCACAGCAAACTGTTTGGAGCCACCACAAACTAGACATGCAGAGTTATGAAGCACACAAGTTGACATTTAGCATGCTTCTGCAGGCTTCTAGTGTGGTGAGCCAGCCATGCTGAGAGCAGAGTTTGAGACTCAGGATGTGATGAGCCTCACAAAATTTCTGCCCTGTAAGGCACCTTGTTCAGGAAATGTGGGCTATGTATCCACCTGACTCTCAACCTCTCTGCTGGGTTCAATTTCTTTGTTTCAGAACAGACATTCCTAGGCAGCACTAGGCAACTCAGCTACCACAGAGTTTTGGTTGAAGCTGCCATTTTTAATAATCAGTTTCAAGAATGAACTGGCTTCCCAGACCACAGGTGACTACATTGGGCAGTAAAAAAACATGTAAGAAAATCAGGAGAGAAAATGCTGCTCCTTGTACAAATAGGCAAGAATCTACTTTGTCTTTTCCCAAGTCACACACAGAGGATTCTGTACTCTGAGAAGATGTTGTATGACTCCTAAGTAAGACAGAATGCTTCATAGGTTGCTATTTCCTTCCTCTTACCCCACAAATTAGCCACTTACTACTGAAAGTGCAGTAGTGTCCTTTGTAGTGGACAGAATGATGTGGTCCTTAGTAATTTTTAAATGGGGAATACCAAAACCACAGAGTCACTCTCTGACAAAAGATGATTCAGGGGGATTTTTTTAAAATCTTTTAAATCTATTTTTAAAAATCCTTTGAGATTAGGGCAAAAAAGACATATTAAAAGGGTTGAGAGAGAAAAAGGATTTCAGAACCTATCCAGAATGAAATATAGTTGCAGGGATGTTGCTCAAAACCTGCTGTACTAAAGAATGGCATGGCATTTCAGTAAAAGAAATCTTTAATATATTCTTTTAATTACCTTGATGGAATGGATTCTGACAGAAAAGTTTAATTTTCAAGGGGTTTTTTTTATCAATACTGCTTGATATACATTTTAAAAACAAAGTCAAACTTGAAAAACTTGAATTAGAATTGAAGTGGCAGTCTAATATAAAATGTATCTATGCAAGTTTTGTAAATAACTACTGATAAATAAGTGGCAATATAAGTCACTAGGTTCTTTCACTAATTAAAACCTAACACAACTTAGAAATGAGCCTTTGAAACTCCATCTTGGCTTGAATGTTTTGTTTTGTAGAGGCGATGATAAAATATTCTTTCTGTTTGATTTGTTTTCTATTCTGTTACAGATGCAGCTTGATCAATAAATTTTCAGATTAGGAGCAGCCTAACATCTCTAGATACACAGAAGTGCAAGGAAAAACATATAAAGTTCTTAAACTTGAATGTTCCAGGAGATACGAATAACAGTCCCTATTAGCAAAAACTTGTTGCTCAACAAGAAAGAACTAATTTCCTTATAGGGTTCTGCAAGTAACTACTTTTTCAAGGAGGTAAAGCTTTTCAAAGTGCCAAATGACATACTTGCTCTCAAGGCTAGGAACTCTGCCTGGAACAAAGCAAAAATCCAGGCTCAGAGTACTAATAGCATTATTGATTCCTGTTCCTGTAAATGTCACAGAGGAACCAAAGCACACTCATTGACCAAAAAAAGGGAATAGAAATATACACCACATGGAAATTAACCACACTACTGGACAATTCCAAACCCTAAAGAGTTTCAGAAATTACTCAGTTGTCTACACAAATGGAAGTTTTATTTTTTTATGCTCAGAATGAGTCATTAGGAGCTGGAATACATACAAGGATACTTCCGACAGACTAATATAGATAATAATGACAGAGCTCAAGAAGGCAACAGGATTACTGTAAAACCTCAATTTCTCCTTTCTTTACCTATCATTCCCCAGGAGCTCTTGAATTCATAAATATTGGTAAAATAGGTTATATTGCATTTCTTATTAAATAAATGAAATATTTGCATAGTACCATAAGCATAAATATGGTACTATCTGTTCACTATCTATTTAAGTCCAAAATTTAAGAACCTGCATTTAAATAAAAGTGAAATAATTAGGTCTAAAGTGTATAAAAATATGCTAATATTTATACCAATATTTAAATGTCTCCCAGTCCTCAGCAGCTTACACTCAAAGTGACTGCACATAGATAGGTACTTGGTGACTTGTTTATGCTGCAGCTTCATGCACAAGCACTAGAGACTTGTACAGTGTCACCACATATTTAAGAGGATTAATCTATTTTTGACTTGTTTGTTACAATTCAAAAAACGAACTTAATGAGCCCAACTCCCACCCTTACTTGGGAGAAATAGGCACTTAACTTCACTGTCAAAATTAGGTATGACATTACCTCCCAGGACTGCCACCAACAATTATATTCTAATAAAATTAGCTTTTAGTTAGATAAGCGCATCAATACTTGCATACAAAGCATTCCTACCCACAGGCCACTAGTTCCAATCTGAAAGAAAAAGTTGCTGTATGTAAAATTGGTGGTCAGTGTTCAATTTCAAGTGAGCGGTGGCTGCTATGACAATGCAGACAGAATATTTTGCATAACCTTAGAAAATAGTCCAAGGATTGTGTCAATACTGACACCAAGTTCTCCACATGCCTCAGTAAGTGGTCCCCAAAGGGAGAAGTATAGCTTCTGGAACACTCTCAAGAAAATGCAACTGCAGCTGTTATATCTGCTCTGTGAATAACCAGAGGTTGAATTTCAGCCAACTAGGTCTGTCAGCAGCATTAAAATTAAACTGCAGCAAAACAAAAAGAAGCCCTTTGTTAGCAGCTTCACGAAGAGTGCTAAAGACTGCACACAGATTCTGAATTGTCCTGACATTTTTCTTGCTAACATACAAAGGACATGCACCAATGCCTTAAATTCCCATTCTCTTTTTGTGAGTATATAGAAATATGAGTTTGTTCCTGCTGTCATTTTGATGCCAACTACAGAGTTAAAAAAACAAAGGGAGGGAAGAGAGGAAAGGAAGGTTTGCGGTTAATTCCATCCTTGTATACAAACTTGTACTTCTCTTCCTGCTTAAATATGGAAGTTCTTTTATACACAGAATACTTCCTTACAACACTCCCAAAGAAGAGACAAAGAGACATTTTTATAATAGAAAAGGATCCATTATGGTTTCCAGGCCCTATTATCTTTAAGATGACACTGGGGAGGCATCTCCTTGAAAGAAGGAAAGACTTTAACATTGGAAATTACTTTCCATGTTGCAGTTTTGGGTTTGGTGGTATGGGATACCAAGTTTTTTTCTCACTCCTGTCATGCAGACACACATATGCCTTGTTTTCCTGGATGACCAGGAGAGATTGGCAACACTCAATTCACGGTAAATCACATTGACATATTAATCTTTAACAACAACAATCTAGCAAAATGCTAGGGCTATGTTTACCACATGTTCCTAATTTTCTTGTTTCCTCTAGATGTCAATCCTGCAAACACATCAGTGATTTCCTGTGTCAAAGTTGCCCAGTCTAAGCTTATGTACCTAGTTGGACTATATAACATAAAATTGTTTTATAAGTTTTAGCTTATAACACCCATCCATGACTTTCTATAAACAACCTAACAGAAAGGATGCAATAGGGCCTTCTAACTCCTACTTGTACAGGGATCCTGAGGCCCTCTTAAAGCTTACCAAAGGCATCTTTCAAAATAAGTCAAGAGCCTCATGAAGCCACATTTCCAGACTGATGAATTTTTTTAGAACATGAGTACACACTGACTATAATCTTTACGAGCAATACTGACCAACATATGTGGTCAAAGAAACTGTAAGATTTCCACTGTCAGATATTTTAAGGTTTTCAGTTTCCAAATAACCACATGTATATCATTTATAAATGTTTTAAGATATGAGCTACACTTATTTTCAGTAGATTACTGTTACCAATTTCTATCATTCAAGATCACAACTCACATTTGCAGAGAACAGATTTTGAAAAGCAATTAAGAGCTTTTAAATATGTTAAATATTTAAATATTGCAAAACTGTAAATACCTATCCTGAAAATTATGAATCCATGATGAAATAGCTTGCAGCAGGTAACAGTTTGACCCAAGTACTTGGTGGCTCAATTCATGGAGAAAACCGGGCACATTTCAAAAGCACATAAATAAATTACAGAAATCAAAATGCAAAGAGAGGAACATGCTTGGGCATTGAAAGCATGCTTTGAATCTCTAGAAGAGTAAAAATATGTTCCTATGCAGTTGCTACCATTTCCTGCTTCTGGAAAGAATCCTCTATTCATTAGTGGTCTATGTAATGTGGATTGCAGATCCTGGAAGGCTTATTTGAAAGTAGACTGGCCAGAAGGCAGTCCAAAACCTTTATCTGAGATGCTTACCAAACCTAAAATTTATAGTGCTAAATGTCCAAAAAGGAGAAAAGAGAGAAGGGGTTATTAATCCCACTCCTGCTGCTGGTTGATGCAGACTCTCACTCAGTGTAACAGGGGCTAAGAACTCAGGTGTAGAGACAGTCATTAACAATACAAACAGCAATAGCATAGAAGACAAACTTGTACAAATAGGTCACTAAAGGAAAATAAGGTCCTAAATTAATATGTTTATGAATACCCAAGTAAAATGTATGCTTTAATACAATATACCTCCTTTTAACTGAACCATGTTCATGGGTTATGCTGCAATTAGCACATCTCTTGCAAACTCATTACTCACTTGACAGAAAAAGTTCTTTAGGAGTGTACAGGTGAGAATTATTTGATACTTGGGGGTTGGGGGTTGACCCAGGCCGGATGCCATGAAAGCTGCTCACTCACCTCCTCTGCAGCTGGGCAGAGGAGGGAAAATTTAACAAAGGGTCCACGGGTTGAGATAAGGACCAAGACACATCACTCATTAAATACCATCATACATCACTCAAAAAATACAAAACAGGCTCAGCTTAGAGATGTAAAGTGAATTTGTTACTCACAAAATGAAAGCAGGATAATAAGAAGTAAAACAAGCCCTTAAAAATGCCTTCCCTCCCTCCCTCCTTCCCAGCTCTACCTCCTGCCCCAGCAGAAGACAGGGAATGGGGTTTATGGTCAGTTCATCACCTGAAGCTTCTCCTGCTGCTCAGAGAGAGGAGTTGTTCCTCGGCTGGTTCAGGGGATCCCTCCCATGGGAGACAGTTCTCCATGAACTTCTCTGATGTGGCTCAATCTCACAAGCAATAGCCCTCCCAAAACTGCTGCAACCAGAGTCCTTCCCATGGGCAGCATTCCTCCCAAAACTGCTGTGGGGTGGGTCACTCTTCCATGGGGTGCAGTCCCTCAAGGACAGGCTGCTCCAGCCTGGGAGCCAGGGCTTCTCTCTCCAGGGGTCCCCCACAGGGTCACAGCCTCCTCCAGGCATCCACACAGCCTGGCCTGAGGCTCCTCCAGGGGCTGTGGGTGGATCTCTGCATCCCTGTGGATCCCCAGGGTCTGCAGGGACACAGCTGCTTCACTGTGTCCTGCAGGGGAATCTCGGCTCCAGCACCTGGATCGCTCCTGCCCCTCCTCCTTCACTGACATTGCTGTCTGCACAGTTCTTTGTCTCACATACTCTCATCTGCTCTTCTCTGACTGGAATTAAAACTGCACCCCAAACTTTGCTTTGATTTCTTCTTAAATCTATTCTCACAGAGGCATTGCCATCATCTCTAACTGGCCCAGCCTTGGTCAGCAGCATGTCCATCTTCAGAGCCATCAAGGATTGGCTCTACCAGTCATGGTGGAAGCTTCCAGAACCTTCTCACAGAAGCCACCTCTGTGGCCATCCCTGGTACCAAAAACCAAGCCATGCAAACCCAGAAGAGTGCAAATGAACTTCGTGTCAATTGCCCTCAGTATTTCCACCTACACTTGGAGATTCTGTATGTTAGCCTTCAAATTAAATGCAAGATGAAAATAAACCCCCAAACAAAACACAAAAAAACACAAGATAAAAATAATATAATGACCATTCTGTTTCTTCCTCCAAGTCCAGTTCTATCTCTCACTTTTTGAGTCATCGTCCTAGCAGATTTTCATGCCTTATACAAAAAAGAAAAAAAAAAGAACAAGAAAAAACAAAACAAACCAAAGCACTTTGAACTGTAGGTAAGACTAGGTGCTTAAGAAAAGATTTTCTGCAAATGCCAGTAGTCTCTCAGAAATGCTCATTTTGATGTAACTGGAGACAGCCAGCATCATCCAAAGTAAATTCACAAAAAATGCACACACATGCACAAAATAAATACAAAAGTGAGTCTCACATCCTAAAAGAGGAAATTAGACAAA
This sequence comes from Ammospiza caudacuta, assembly GCF_027887145.1. Taxonomy (NCBI): domain Eukaryota; kingdom Metazoa; phylum Chordata; class Aves; order Passeriformes; family Passerellidae; genus Ammospiza; species Ammospiza caudacuta. Next base: position 18,876,803 of record NC_080594.1, on the reverse strand, counting down.
TATCTGGTAGAGGATTTAAACAGAGCAAAGATTAAAATTCTGCCCCATGATGGAAATACAGCAAACTACACATAACAGAGGCTACTGACCAATGCATTTTTCTTACTGCAGTGCACAAATACTACACTGAAAGCCTCTTAACATTAGGAAAATGCTGATCTTTTGTTAGTAATCAGATTAAGAGGCTTTTTTGAAAGCTTTCATTAAATGTCATGCAGCTGTGACTTGTATCCACTGACAGAGCACTTCACAAGTAGACCTTGTGTTGTATTACAGAAGCTACTTTTGCTCCAGAATTCCTAAATATTCTGGTCCTTCTGCCTTAAAAACTTGGTAGCTTTGCTCTGTTTCTCTTGAGCACCTCCAGAGTGGGTCATTGGTGAGTGGGCTGTAATTACTTGCTGCAAAATTTCTTGCATGCTGATGATGATGCCAAGTAAGCAAAGACTCTATCAACTGCTCAGGAAGGTAGGTTTTTGGAGGGGAGGAAACCTAAATAGGGACCTAATCCAGGCAGACTGTCTCTCCACCTAAGCAGAACACCCCAAAGGACTGTTTGCTGAGCAATGCAAAGATTTTCAACACACTACTTGGAGTTAAAAAACCAAAATTGCAGGTTCTTTTGCTACATGCTTGCAGAGATGCTCCAACTGGTTAGAAAGACAAAGAGTGGTTCTAAATAGTTCTATAGAATTCACAATTCTATGTAGTAAATTCACAAAATTAAACAGGACATTTTTGTGTGCAAAAGTTAATGTGCAATGAAATGTCCACATGGTGTTAAAGCCCTGGTATGTGGGGTAAAGAGGAAATAATGATTCTGCTTATCAAATTACAAATACACCATTTAATATGAAAAATATGCCACAGATGCACTCTCTTAATCTATATTTTCAACAACAGCAAAACTCAGACCTGAAACAGGATCAGAGGTGTTTCAGATCTGCTGGGGCCAAGCTGTTAGACTGTAATTTTTAGATTTTGGGTCAAATGATAAAATTAATGAGTTTTTGTTTTTATAAGCTTTCTGCTCTCTTCATCGGACTCAAAATCAGATCCATAAGATACTCCTCTTTTAGTCTGGTTTCACCTCAAATTTAACTGTCTGTGTATAGCTTGGACTCCAAACCATGTTGAATTCTAAGGAACCAAAACTTGCCTAAAATTTTCTGATTCTGTCCCACTATTCTCATAAAGCAAAAGGTGCTTAGCATTTTAACAGTTATTTCTTGTTCCAGTATTCCCCAGACTGATGCAGGTTGTGCTTAATAATAGGAGAGCAAAAGACAACTTCTGCACAAGGTTTGCTAGTTACGTTACATACGCTGTATTTTATTACAGAATATTTTAAATGAAAATTTAAATCTGTAAGAAGTTTCAGGGGCTGTACTTTTGAACATTTAGTCTGACTGTCCTTGCTCAAGCAGAACAGTCTTTCATATTTTCTTTTTGTGAGCAGAGCAATTGCAGGACTGGAATAAAAACTGGCAAAGGAGAATGATTAGTGGTGGATGCTCCTGCTGCTGTTGCTTAGGGGTTGTCCCCGTCACATCTGAATAAGTCCTCTAAAACTTGATGGTTGCCTTTTGCAGCAAAGGAAGTGATCGAATTTACCACAGACCATTTGTTTCTCTTGCTGTTAACTCATTTCATTTCTTACTGATGTCTAAATATATTGTAGGGTGGACTTTTTTTTTTTCACTTATTAGAGGTTATTGTCTGCATATCTAATTAGGTATTCTACCATTACAATAATCAATGCAAAGATGTAATTTTTCTTCTGCAATTATCTCTCATGTCAGTTATGCAACCTGAAATATCTCTGCAAAATAGGAAATTCAGCACTTGTTTTGGATCCTTCAGAGGATCTAAGACAGACAACCAAAAAAGAAAAGAATCAAAATCATTGGCTCATTTGAAAATAATAAGCTGAGTGTCAGTTCTTTTAAGAGGACATTAAAAATCAAGAGCAAATTATGTTCTGAAAAGTAAAACTGCAATGCAACAACAGAGGCCCCATGAAGAACACAACTGTCTGTGAAACCAGAGGAAAGAAACCTAATTTAAATAAACCACATTACTATCCTTTAGCAAAGCAGCTTGTGTAAGAATCTCCACTGCATTTAATAAACATCGTGACCTTTGATTTTCTTCAGTCCAGTTCCTGTTTATGTAGCTTATGACTTGGTTACTTATCAGTTCTGAGAAAAAGAGGGTCCTTTTATAATTTGTCTAACCAAGTGTTGTCCTCAAGCACAGAGGAACAGAGTACTTTTCTGACTGGTTGCCCTTTTTTCAGAGTAGATGGGTTGGAAGAAGACAGTAAGAGACAGCTTAGTTTCACTTCTGCTGCCTGCTGACATCAAGAGAGACAATGCAGAGGTTGAGAACAGCAGTAAAGGTTACAGGTGAAGTAAGAGGCAAATCACCAGGCTGCAGGAAGGAAGCTACAGGAATTCTGACTCACAGGTGTGTCTGACTCAGTGTTTCTTGTGACAGCAGCTGGGAGAGGTGGTTAAACTATGCATTTCCCTTTGTTTGGGCTATGATTTCAGAACACAACCAGTTGTGGACATCAGCATTATGATGTCTCTCTTCCAGCTGCAGCAGGACAATTTGCAAGCACCAGAACTGCATTTTAAACCCTTAAAAAACCTCTCTCTTGGAAAAAACACCAAAAAACCTCTCTCCTCCAAGCCTGAGAGATATAATTCAAAATTTAGTGAAAGGAATACTTGATGTTAATAGTATTTGTGAACAACCCATGGTTATACTTTCCAGTTGTATAAAGACCCATCCTGTTTTCACTGATTTTGCATTCCAAATGGCTTCCTGACTATTACTTCACACCTAACATTGCTCTTAAATACTAAATTTCATTCACAAGACCGTGTGCTTCTTTCACGGAGATAATTACCACATGCATTGCAGTGTCATTCCCTCTGAAAAGTGAACCATCAATATACTTGGGAACTTGTTGGACTGAGTCATTTCCACTTTTGCTATGCACTACATATAGCACAGCCATTTTTTCTGGCTGTAGCTGAAAGCAGATTTTTAAATGTTACTGTGTGGGATTCTTGTAATCTTTCCTAAAGGACAGGATGGCAAGAACTACCACCTTCGTCTTAGAAGCTGCAAACTAACAATAGGGCTCTCCTAGAACAATGAAAGCCAAATGATTACAAACATTATACTCCATTTCCTACACACAAGACAGAGTTAAATTGTTCACATTACAAAAGAAATGCTCTGTGTTTCAACCCATAGGATCCTTCTGAACCATTAAGGGATACTTTTTTTGTTTCCATGGACCTTCACTTAGCTCAAAACCGAACCAGAGCTATTACACATATAAATATTCAAAACCCTTTATGGCTTCATCTAAAACCTAACATGAGAGAAGAAAAATGTTGGGCCATTCATTACAAAGGACTTCTGTCATCAAAGGGGCATGAGTTCATCTTGAACAACAAATCCACCTTTAACTGACAGACAGGTAGACAAGAACACTTTCAAATACTTAGTGACAATCAAGCATAATAACTTTGTCCTCCCCCTTTTCCTCTGTATGTTAATGTACCAGACAGTATAAGTATTCTCATGCTCTCTCAAAGCAGGGAACTGCCTCTTAAATGTTACTGGAGGAAAAGCCTTTTTTTCAAATTAGGAATTGTTTGCTGCATATTTATTTATTTTTTAGGAGAGTCATACGAACACACAGGAAATACATCTGCACCAAATGAAAATATCTGCTCCTGGACCTGGGCTTGATGCCAAAACAAAGCACCAGAACTTGGACTGAGAATCTGGAACCAAAGCAGAAGCAGAGATGCCCACTAACACTGGTATTGCATGTCCTGTAAGGAGCAGCACTCCACTCTTAAAAGTAATGCTACTTTCATACTGAAGAATGAGAATTAATCAAAATTCTGCCCTGCTATATGTCAGGCAGTCCAACCAGAAAAGACTTCAGTCTCATGAACAATCTGATTACATACAGTAGGACATTAAACAGAGACACCATAAAAATAATACAGAAACTACTGTGGAAAAGAATTCTCTGGATAAAGAAGTAGCAAACACTGATTAGCTGAGCTTTACCCACAAGTATTAGTGATTTATTACAAAATAGCTGCACTGGGACATTTAAACCACTTCCCCAACCCCCTCCCCTCCACTTCGAGCTGTCTGTTACTAGTTGGAAAGAGACTCTCCCTTCTACTTCCCTGCTTGGCATTTAGCACCATTCTCCACCCACACAGCCTACTCAACATGGCACCCACACTGGAAATTCTGCGCCTTTCAACTCCTGTTTTCCATCTGTATCAAATTCCACAACATTACAGCTGCAATTCCAGAAGTCAGCTAAATTTATTGTCTTCATGCCTGCTCTGCTGTTCAAGCTCATCCTCCTCTTTTTTCTTTTGCCCTCCTATTAAGCAAGCTGGGCAGTTTAAACACCAGCATACCTCATGGAGGTTAAAAGTTAAACAACATCCAAAATGCAACATTTGAAGGAAAAAATAAACAGAGCAAAAACAACTGAAAAAGTGAACGCTGGCTAGTTTCTGCATTCAACTTCTACTGAAGTTCAGATTTCATGAAGCAGGTGTCCCAAAGCTTTTAAGGAAGTTTACAGCTCTGAAACATACACTGCAGAATTTTGTCTAATATGGAAATGTGCTTTATCCTTTTTCTGTAGGTGTCATTAAAAACAAAAAAGATAATTGAAATCAGAGATAGCAGTTTAGTTTGGTATGTAAACAGCAAGAAAAAGCAGCTCTCTCAGGACCATCTTTTGTTCTATTCCTGCACCAACTAGCAGACACTGTGCTGCTAAACTACAAAACCGAGCACCTCTCTGAATCCCCACCATCTGCCTGTATATATAATATAGTTCAGGGAACAGAGAGCTCAGCACTTCTGTGCTATGACATGGGAGGCTAGACAGGAAGACAACAGACAAAGTAGAAGTAATATCCTCCCCAGAACACTTCTTCAGAAAACCACAGCTGGAACCAGGTAGGGACCATTAAAACTCTGTTTTTTGTGGGGTAATTATTTTTGTCACCCTTCAAAAAGAAGGATAAACAGAAGCCCAATACGGCGCATAACTCCCTTTTCTATCTTATTTGTCCTTCCAAGCTTTCCAGTTACCAATAGGCAAGGTTAAAGGAAGAGAGCTCATGGCTCTGTGTGGGCAGTAGGAGCTAAGATTACAAGTGAACCACTGTATTTGCTTTTCTGTGATACACACAATGTCACTATCGCACTGTAAGCAAAGGCCTCTGGGGAGCCGAGAAGAAAAGGGCATAGAAGAAAAAAACAACAGTGGCAGAAACAAAGGGCAGACCTTACTTCTATGCCTTTTTCAATTCTTCAAAGTGGATTTAGTTTTTTTTTTTTAAGTTCTCCTCCAAATAGTTTAATTCTTATTGCTTTGTCTATCATCCATTATTTTGAAAAAGTTTTCATTGATGGGCAATTATTTCCCTCTTTTCCCTTGCATAGTCATGTAAAATAGGTTTTACTAAAATAATGAATAAGAGAAACTAAGAATGCCAGTGAGAATTTGACAGACTCAAGATCTTAGTTAACTGTGGGGTTTACAAGAAAAAAAAAGTTTCTTCTCATATACGAAAATGAGATGCACTTTAAACAAGATATTTTCTGATCAGTGTAAAAATTAGGCATGATCACATGACTATCTGAAGTCATTGTGGAGAAGACTGGGCAAATACAGGAATACACCACCCTCAGGATAGAATCCTCCTAACTTTAAAAAAGTAAAACTCTGTGTAATAATGATTGCCATCCTTACATGATTTGTATATTTGTGAAAAAAGGATTACTCACCATTTGATGAGCAAAGGTCTCGATTTCAAACATTGATTAACATCAATAGTTTGAAGTCTGTAAGAGGGTTTTAAAAATTTCATTTTAATGATGAATACAGTCGAGTTGTCATGCCAGTGTAATGTAGAGCAAGGACACACTATCAATGAGTTTTTATAGATATATGGCTTTCATTTAAGGGTTTATGACACTAATAGTCACTGTTGGTCTAGACTTGCTCCCACTTAGTTTTATTTTCCTCCCCCACTCACCCTTTTGTAATAGCTATGACTGCCATGACTATTTAAAAAGAATTTTTTTTCTGTTACATCAGAGGTACATGGAAAAAATGAAACTGACTCATTTGTCTGGATGGGTAAACTTCATGCCAAAAAGAGAAAAAACTCAGAGAAATTTGACCAGGTTTTTTTTACACATTCCCCAGTGTCCACTTTAAAAAGAAAATCCATTGAGAACTATAACCAAATTGCATTTAAGCAAGCTCATCTATGGAAAAAACTGTGAAACCAAAGTTATCCTCATTAACAGGACAAAGTTCTGCCTGTAAGATGAAGATGTGAGAAGTTGCCTAAGTTTGCTTTTCTGGTCTTCACACACACACACATATATATACACACAGACAGAGAGCCCCCAAACAATTTCCCACAAAGTCAAGTACATTTTGCAAGTATCCATTCTTACCTTCATGCTGCTAACCACTCTTGAAAAATTACCCTCATTTTAGCAATACACTTGGACAAAGATGAAGCTTAAGCCTACATAAGTACATTAAATATGAGAGAATGAATATGGCACTAAACAGAGAAAGTGATTAAGCACAACTGAAGATATAAATCCACAAAACCAAGGAAACTCAACAATTCAGAAGACAATCTGGAGAGCCACGTTTCACATTTTGTTTTAAACCAAGACAGTCCCACTGATGTCACTTTAAACTTCTCCTGAAAAAGGCTCAATATACTTTAAAAATAAGACTACCATTAAAAAAGAGGCACTGAGAACATGTAAAATTAAATATCTCAGACTCATGGTGTTTAAATGCTTCATGCAATACAGTGACACGTTAGTCAAAATTAGTGCCAATGGGGTTTTCCTGTTGACTCTACAAGCTTGTTATTCTGAAAAATATCATCAGCTCAGTGAAAACCAAATCTACCTAATGTCCCTCTACAAGTCTGCAGTAACATCACCTAAAAGAACACTACTGCATTTTCCTACTGTTTTATGGGCTAATCAGACATTATTATTTCCAAGATTATATGAAAATCCCACTAAAATACAATAAAATTGCACAAGCGAGATCCAAACAAGGTTCACATAAGTGTGTTTGTGGATACACCACTTCATAGAAGAGCTGTAGCTGCAGCTAATTGATTAGATTCTAAATCATTGCCAAAATTATGACTAATTCTTATCCTACTTTTTATTCATAAGCAGCTTATAGAGAGCATTTTAATATTTTAAATTTTGGCTAGCAGAGCCCAATTAAAAAAAAAAAAACAACCAAGTCTCATGACATTTTTGTGTTCTACTCAGGGAAAGAAGGAATTACAGTCAACTATTCACAAAGAATATCAAAGATTTTGAGCTCAAACTCCCTTCCCAGGCACTCCTTCCAGTAGTCAGTCAAGTTTCACTATTTCAGCCAAGGAGCATTCTTTCAAAGGAAGCTGCAGCTTCTGCAATGCCAAGCAGAGCAGCCACTCAAATTAAAAATGCAGAAAGCTTGAGTGAGCATCAAGGTATAGTATCTTGAACAGAAGCTGAACTGACAGATAAGCTATGCAAGTAATTGAGAATAGATCAAGTGCTACTTGCACAGGCAGTGAAGAACACACGTTTCTCTCTCACAAAAATAAATATCTTTTTAAAGTAACACCTTAGTAAATACCATTTAATTTTAGCTGTGGTACCTACCAGGAAGGTTTCAGAAACTCTGGAAAGTGTGATAAACAAATGCATTTCATTTAAACATCAAGTCTGAACTCTCAACTCTTCCAAAATCATGAACATATGAGAGGCCTTTATATAAAATCCCAGGGTGATGTTTGCATAATGTCAGTGAAACCAAGGCATTTAACTACAGCCACAAGCCTGTATTTTTAAACAGATTTCAATCTCAACTTATTGCTTACAGCATATTTTCTCTGATTGCTTTCTGATTATTTTACCTCATCTTTGTTTCCTTTCCTGCTCCTTCAGAGGTCCTTGATAGAACTGCACATGAAGATAACAGCCTTCTGCTAGTTCTGCCCTTACACAGTAACACAAGAGGACCTGCAACTGAACACATTTTCCATTTATATAATCACTACATTCTTGGAAGATATTTAAAAGGTTTTATTTACTGCCCAAATTATCTTATTTCTGAGTAGGTTACCTGCTGTATTTCTGCTTTTTGGCTCCACCAACTACACTATTCACAGGCTTTGTGACTCAGTAATTAGGTTAAATAGAGTTAAAAAATTCAATTGGCATGATTTAGCCAAGTGGAAAGAAAAAAAATATAGAAGCACAATGAGTAAAAGGAAGTAAGCCCATGAGAAAATATTTTCAGCTTTGACCAAAGGGGAAAAAAAAAGGAGAGAGATGCACATTATGATTTTTTCCTTTTAAAAGTGTTCCACATTTTTAAAATATTCGAACTGGCATACACTCTGTCACACACACCAAAGTACCTACCATGTTCTGCTTTTCAAAAGTGCAGATCTGCCTGTTTCTATAAAACTCACAACCACCTATCATTTCATTGCCTGTAAGTTAAAGTAGATATTCCACACAGGCAGGAGATATTGCACTAGTACAGGAACAGACACTCCACAGAACTGTAGACTTTATTAAGTCATGGGGCTGTGCAAGATTATGAAATTGGGTTGAAAAGCCTTGCGAGTGAGGTCTCTTTGAGCTTAAGAGTGGCAGAATGTACTTTTATTCAGGGTCTGCAAAGTGAATTACTCCTGCCATTACACTGCTCTAGCTGACACAGAGTTATGAAGAAGAAAGGCAGTACAGTAAGAATTCCCACGCATCCCTAGAAGTTGCATTGAGATTGTACAAAAAGGGGACAAAATTACTTCTGTTTGTCACCAAAAGGAAAAAGCTCTCTAAATACATCAGGTTGTCTGCTTTAAAGCACTCATCTCCTTCAGAAGATGACTTTTAAGATGAATGAAAAGATGAGTCTTTTGGATGTGCTGAGCCAAGCTTCTACCAATCTTTCTAGCATATGGACTTTTTTCCCTGGAAGCTGTACACTCTCTTCAGCCGTGTTAGACAGTGCAGCCAGACAGCAAAGTGGCAATTATGTCATATCCTCACAAACAGTGTGGGGACAGTCTTGCTGAGACCCTGACAGAAGAAGTCCAAAGCCAATTTATATAGCATCAAAGAACTGAGGAGTCAATGAATCCATATTATTCTCCTTCAATCTGACAATATTTAAGTATGCTACACATGAAAAATAAACAGCCCAAGGCATATACCTATGGAAAAAGTGAAGTATTTGGTTCAAACCAACTTCAGAAAACCAGGCACAAGCAGTGGGAAGTATTCAAGGGTTTTAGAATTAGCAGGCAACTCTGCACCTCAGTGCACCTTCAAAAAGAGAAACCTTCACATTCATTAAATTTTTCATTATCAAATATCTACTTTTATGAGATCAGCCTGCCCTTTCAAGGATTCATAAATAGACACTTAATCAGATCACTACTTTCCTCTCAAAATTCTGGGTGCATTGCCTATAGGGAAAAAGAAAACTCATACAAAAAATTTCCAAGACACAGGGTTTTCCTACCTCCTCCAAACTTTCTTTTCAAGTTTTGGACAAAACTACCAAATATTAAAAATTCAGTTTCTGATATTCCTTTCTACTAAGACTGAGTAAAACACTACTCACTGTCCACACTGCTGACATGTAAGAATATTAACAATACTTCTTGTGAAAAATAGCATTGAGACTCTCTTTATGAAAAGAGAAAGACACCAAAAAAGGCAAACATGAAAACCAGGGACAATATAGGTAATACTATTGCCGTTTAGTCATACCTACATAGAAAAACTGAAGAGAAATTTTCATTTAATATGGCAGACTGAGCACCAACCATGTACTGTACCTGGTGCCAAAATTATACAGCTGTTGAGAGATACAAGGCTTTAATCATAAATATTTCATTCCTTTAAAAGTGAGCACTGTGATATGGTCTGGCTAATTCACAGAAAAGCACAATAAAACCTATGAGCTGTGTGGATTACTGGTGGGTATGTAGAAAAATTGTGTTGGAGTGTTCATCACCAGTTCTGATGAAGTAAGAGTTTGAGAAGAACTGAACTACATAAGAAGACATTTTTTGTTATCCCCTATAGTACTACACTATTTCAAGAAAAGCTGTAAAATACCAGACCCTTTTAAAAAGCCAAGAATAATAGAAAGGAGAAAGGAAAATACTGGCACAACAGACTTGTGAGTCAGTATACCTGGTTTTGCATTTACCAGTAAGTGAATGGTAACTGAACAAAATAAAAACACAGGGAAATAAATCTGCAGAGCAAAAAACCAAAACCCAGACTGAAATATAATCACATTCCTAGTAATTAAAACTACTTTTGTGCAGCTTGGTACAAGGGTCACAAGGTTCTGCTGGACAACTCCCGACTGTCTAAACAATGGGGGCATCCATGTAGAACTGGATACATTGAAAACTTGACAGGAAAATTAAAGAAATTCAACCAAATAGGTTAATTCAAGCTTCACTTCATTATTAGTTTTACTTTGACCTTTTCATATTTCCTTGGACACAACATGCCTTAATCTGAAACTTAATGGAAACAAATGTTATACTCTGCCACACAACAGAATTAATAGAATAATGCAAAAGCACATTTTTATGTAGTGTTCACTGTTGTTCACAATATGACTTCTTGATGCAATAAAATGAATATTCTCAAAAGGAAAAAATCTCTTATTGCTCTCCCCAGAAGTCTGATTCACTGGTTTTCCTCCTCCTCTGAGGGAAAAAAAAAAAAAGTCTTGTGACGAAGTAGAAAAATAGTCACCAATTGCATTATAAAGAGTGAGAAATTGATGCAAAAATCTTATCAGCTCACTCTGAGAATAACCAAATGCTCTGAAGTATGCAGCAAATTATCAGAAGGACCAAATGCAGTTTATGTTACAAAACAGCCCATGCAAAAGGTCAAAAATTACTCAGTTCTATTAAAACAGTGACTTGCCTTACAAAATACGTGATTTACTTTTCAGCGTGGAAAAAATTATTTTAAATTAAGGTAAGCAAGAAGAGGGGAAAAAAACCCCAACTTGTTTATTCTACTAAAGACAAAAAGTTCCTGCCATTGCTCACAAACAAAATATCAGCAGAACTTGAGGCACACAGGAAACACAAGATACACCACAAATTCACAGGCAAGGAGTCAAACAGATTATAGTTCAAAAAGTTGTCTTGCTTTAGAAGGATGAACAAAAATACTGGAAGTGACAATGTAGAAGAAGAAATTTAAGCAAATAAGTCATCACGCTTAAGCTATGATTTGCTTACTGCATAACTCCCATATTTAAGATGCTATCTTACTCAACTGAAAACATGGTTTTCTGAAGGAAAAGCCTCTATGACAGTGTCTCACCTGAATATTTCAATTAAAACCACTAGCAATATAGTTTAAATCTCCGCTTATTTTTACTATCAGAAGCACAGAATAGACACAGGCTTGTTTCCTGTCAAAGTGCAACTCCTACTCCAGAGAAAGATGGCAATGAAAAGTCCCTGGGAGTATTTTACAACCCCTTACCACAAGCTGAAAATCTTAAAAATTTTGGCAAAATAAGGAGCTATTTGAATGGAAAACCTCCTAATTATCAAGTCAAGCAAGAAAACCCAGTTATACTTTGGCAAGACATCAAAAAGGATGTTAGAGTTAAAGACTGTTTTATCAGACCAAGATTGGGAAGAACTGAGATCATGGCACTCAGAAGGAACAGGGGGATACTTAAAAAAAAAGAAAAGAAAAGAAAAAAAAGAAAAAATAGATTTAGGCATTGTATTGTTTTTTATGCTATTGCACAGATGGAGCAAATTCAAGAAGTAGTACTAAAATGACAGGACTTAGTTAAAGCCTTTGCACCTGCTCTGGCAGATGGATGCAATTAATAACAGAAAAGAAACAGAAGAACACTCCCTGAGGGGTAGGTTGTTTTAAAATTAAGCTGACACACTTTTTTTACTACAATATATTAAGGCGGAGATGTGTTTTGAAGTGGGCTGTCTAGTTTACAGCAAACGAACTCATTAGTGAGGTGTGCAAACAAACACAGGCCTGGCCCCACAATTAGTTTTCATACTCGTTCCGCAAACAGAGAACACATTTTTAATTACTCACAGTCAGGCAAATGGATGGGCTGTATTTTGCAAGGGAAACAATATCATACTTAAGTAGATTTGCTCCTAGTGTAAAGGAAAGATTTAAAAACGTGAGCACAAGAGCCTCAGTCAGTTAAATTCTTGCCCTTTAAAGACTTCACTCCTCGAGAAGACAGTTGAAAACAAGTTCATTATTTGCAGCCCAACCAAAATGAACGAAGATGAAACATCTCCTGTTACATTGTGCATATGCATGTGTGTATATTTAAATGCATTCAAACTCCAACAATATCTGTCTAGCTACTGCAGCCACAATGATCTAGGCACACCATGAAGTGTAGTAGTTATTACGATACTGCTGAGTAGTTTTGGCCCATGTCAGCTGCTGCTTTCCCAAACAAATCCCAAGGAGGTTCAGGGTTAGCACAGGTGAGGGATCACTCCTTGGATGTGGGGGTGTGAGGGGGTGGTGAGGCTGGTGTAATTTCAGGAAGGATGGTGGTGACCACCCCTGTGCCAGCCTGCCTGGCCTCAGGGCCCAAGAACAGTGCCTGGCCCATTTTATTTACAGGTACAGACAGAGCTAAATTTAGCTGCTCTTGCCACATCAAGGATAAAAAGAGGATTTAATTACTCAGCAGGGGGAACTAATACTGCAACACTATTATTATCAGTTGTACTGCAACAGCCTGCTGGAGTAATGACGGAACTTTACAGCGTACAGAACTTGGAAAGGCAGCCTTTTTTTTTTTCTTTCTTGCAGTAGTTCAACAACAAAGTGGGTTTCATGTGTGAAAAGAACATGTTTTCACTTCTAGAAAGCAGTAACAATTTTTTTAAAAAGCAAGTTTGAGTACTTGATAACTAGGAAAAACATAAGTAAATAGAAAAATAATAAGTAAATTGAAAAATAATGGTAGCCAAATAACTAGATTATAATCTGACAACAAACTGCCACTCTCGTCACTAATTTTCTCCAAGTATTTACCCACTAAGGCAGGAAAAGCATCTATTATTATTATACCAACTTGTATTATCAGTAAGAGAATATTGAGGGTCACAGGTGATTGGTTTTGCTTTCTGTCAGTTTGCTACAATAAATCCCAGATAAGTACATTGCAATCTATTTTAAAAATTATCCATGATGCTGGTTTACAGTTTATAAATCCTTTTTTGGATTTGTTTTAGATCTAAATATCCTAGCATTCTTGAGGGCACTGCAAAATAACATGGAACCATTTTGCATTTACTCCATTTTAATATTCTTAGTAACTGTTACAGGTGATTGTGCAGAATATAGGAGAGAAGGGTAGCATTAGATATTGTATGTATCTAGAATGGGCTAGCCAAAATGTGTTTAAGCAAATAGTCCTGGAACTTATCTGTTGTTACAATAATGATCTTTTCTCTTTTTTTGGTTGTTTTGTGTGTTTGGGTTGTGGTGTGGTGGTTTCTTGTTTGCTGGTTTTGTTTGTTTGATGCTTTTAAAGAACAGATAAAGGTAAGACACAAAGATACCAGTATGTTCCAGTGGCCCTTGAAGCTCCAGTTTCCCTGCATAGAGCAAGCAGCTGCATTTTGCTGGGGCACTGCACATCCTGGGAAGAGGATGACCTTGTCAGAGCCTAGCCATTAAACCACTGCCTGACCCTGCACCACAGGACACTACACCCCCATGAACAGCTGCCTTTTCATCACATCGTACATATTCAGTGTAAACACCAAGAGATAAATCTGAAAGTTTAAGGATGCTGGGATAGCCAGAATATTGTGTTACAATTAGCAAGAAGTCACATTCAGTTTTTTAAATGGAGGGCTTAAGCTTTACAAGCATTGCTACCATATCCCTTAACTCAGCATATCATATACTATATCAACCTTATTGATGTTGCTATAAATATAACCTACATCTGTCCTCTTCATTGTTTTTATGTTTCAGTATATTTGGGTACAAAACCACTTGTACCACAGCAACAAACACACAAATGACAAAAGCTCCCAAACCACATGCATTGACTGACTGCAGAAAATCAGTAATATTTTAATAGCTGGTGAACAAAGAAAACCAAACCATCTCTCTTGCTGCCAATGCCTGTCAATTGCTCTTTGATTGAATGGAATTCATTCAAGAGCACCAACATAAAGTTTCATTCATAAGGCAGTCTACTCACTCCAGAAAAATGAGAGACACCAAGAACATAAAAAAACAACCAAAAAAACCTCCACAAAAACAAAACCCCAACAAAACCCAAAACAGTTAACAGATAAGAAAATACAATGGACAAATGCAAATGTTAGCTTAATCTTTTATATCTGTTTTCTCCCTACCAACCAGCTGGGTTTTTCAAGAAGTCACATGATTTTGCTTTCCAGTAAAATGCTTGGACATTACAAAGTCCTTTACAAAGTAGGACTTAAGAAAGTTCAATTCAAGGCTTCTTTTACACTATCTTGATTCCTTCATCCTATCCTGGCTCCCAATCACCTTTACTCCTCAATTTTCACTACAAAATTTTACTGAATCCTGGATGACATTCTAATGTCATCATCATTACATAACTCATTAGTACCTTGATTAGGCTGAGGATCAGTCTCATGTAATATACAAATCTCAAAATCTGAAACCTCAGACTCACTGTGTTTTATTCTGTTTTCATAGAGAGATTAAATCACAGATCCAAACTGCAATATTCTTCAGTATAATAACAAGTAGAATCAACATTCAGTTGGAGAGCTTGTAAATAAAAGAGATCTGTGGAGTCATTTTAACTGTATATACAAAAGTTTTGAACCTTAGACACCAAACTTACACACGTACCTTACATGTAACCCAAACAGAAAGATGTTCTTTCCTGGAGATTTAAAGTACCTGATCAAGGTTTCTGCATTGAAACACCCTGTGGTCTCTCAGCGGATCTATACATAGCAGGTTAGCTTCCTATTGTAGCCTATCAGAGAGCCTGAAGCTGGGGAGTAGGAATACCTGGACATTAACACAGTGCTGCTGGCCTGTATTAAAATATTCCAGGAGCCCAGTGCCTTCAGCCACCACCCTTAATCCTTACAGACCCCAAGGACCCAGCAGGCAAGCTCAGTCTTTATGTATAACTGCTAACAAGACATGCCCTGAACTTCAAACACAGCAGCTGTTTGCTTCACTCCTCCCAGCCTCACCTCTCAGCTGTCTTCTGTCACTTGGTGTGCTTGAAGCCACACCAGCAGTGCTGTGTCTTCTCGTCCCTCCACAGCACAGCCCACAGAATCCTGACCCATCTTTAACAGCCTTGAAGCTGCAGCCATAGGTATCCCTTCCACCTGCTCTCCCAGCTGGCTTGCTTCCAAAGTACTCACATGACCCTCTGAGGACTGCAATTCCCAGAACATCTGTACTTACTGCACAGCACAGGCAATGAGACAGCACTGCTTGAGAGCCACTCGCTCTCCCCATGGAGCTGGCTACTCCCTCACCAGCACAGCAGGGCTGCAGAGGGATGCAGGGAACCCAGCTGCTCGCTCCTGCTGGCCCTGCACTCGGATGAACTGCAAGGCGCCATGACTCAGCCCCAGACGGCTACCAAGAGCTCACAGATCACAGCTCTTGGCAGAGTGTGGGATATGAAGGGAATGACATAACAACAATGAAAACAAAGCAACCGAGACCAGGAACCAGAGACTTTACAAGTCCTGAAAAAGCATCAGCTCCTCTGCTTTTTTCACAACCAAATGAGAGATAGCGACAGAGTAGGCACTCACTGTCAACTTAATCTCACGAAAGCTGAGCTCCAAAGAAAAATGGGACAGGGACATCGGCCAGAGAGGTTTAAAACCAACACAGGGAAGAGGCTACGATAATTTACAGAGACTACAATAAAATGAGAAGCTTCCAACCCACTTAAGGCAAGTAACTGCCAATTCATATTTAAAAGCTATAGAGGAACAACCTCTGAGGAAGACATTATTGACAGGATTTTATTGTTTTATGTGTTCAAAAGAATAACATGACACATTTTAAATCAACAGGAAGATACCTGTGCTAAAAATACCTATAAATTAAAATATGAATAAAAGCAACACTGAAATACTCTACGAGTTTTTCTGTTTTTCCTGACTCCTACTTTAATAAAAAAGTCAAATCCACGAAAAAGTAGGGAAAGAACCAAAAAAAGAGCAAACCATTAAAAAAGAAAATCTTTGGAAAGAAAACTACTACAATTTGCAGATATTTTGAAAACCAAAACTTAAAAATATCCTTCGAATACAATTTACTAAGTGTTACATTTTTGTTTCCTTCTACTTCAGCTCATTAGAAGATTAGCCCTTGCAAAGTATAATTACTCCCTGGACTATCTTCAAAAGGATCTGAAGTCAAGTGTCTAGCACCCTATGCAGGTAAGCCTCACTCTTTGCACCATTCTATCAGTTGACTTTTATTTACCATATCCCCAGCGTAAGTGCTCTTACCAAAATAATGGCATCTAAAAGGGCTTTTTAAACCAGAAAGTGCTTACATTTTTCCCTCACCACCTTTTGGTTGGAACTCTCCAGCCCATTCCCAGGCATGGAAATCTCAGCACTTGCTTAACAGCAAAACTCCCTCAGTCTCAAAAAAAAAAAAAAAAAAAAAAAAAACCAAAAAAAAACCAGCAACAAAACAAGAAAAGAAACCAGACAGAGGGAAAAAAAGTTCTTGTTCTCTGCGGCCACAAAAAAACCCCAGTGAACTCCCAAAAGTGCGAAGGGGAAGCGCCAAAGGGCGGCAGGCACTACCCGTTGTCAGCACGCCCTGAACGCTCAGCACGCCGGGGTCTCACGGCCTCACCGGGGAGGGACACGCTGCCCCTGGAGATCCCACAGCTAGGGACAACGTCTGCGTCCCCACGAAGGCAATCCCCACCCGACCGCCACCACCCCAGAGGCCTCAGGCTGCCCCTCAGCCGGCGGGACCCGGTGGCACCAGAGCCCCCCCTCGCTCAACCCGACCCCGGCCGGCTGCGATACCGCTCCCTCCCCTGCCGGCCGCCGCTTCCCTCCCCATTCCCAGCCCGCTCCCGGCCGCTGCCCCGCCCCGTGCTTGCACCCACGTCCATTTGCTAGATGCCGCGTCAATCAAGCAGATCTGCCCTTGCGATTGGCTATTGTGCGGCAGCGTTCCCGCCCCCGGGCAGAAGGCCGCGCTGGCGGCGCGGCGCGCAGGCGCGCACGCAGTGTTGTCCCGGGGGTGGGCATGTTCCGAGGAGAGGAGCGGCCGCCAGCGCGCCGCGGGGAGGGGGCGGGCGCGGCTGAAGGAGCGGGGCCGCCGCCGCCGGGGAGCCAGCCTCACTTCCTAGGAGTGCGGGGAGACCACAGCCTGCCGGGGGCTGCGAGCGGTGCCGCAGACAGACCTGTGCGTGTGCATCTCTCTCTCTCTCTTTCTGTCTCTCTGTCTCTTTTGCATGTGCCTGTAGGACTCTCCACACACGCGCGCACATTCCCACCCACCCGCCGGGCGGGCTGGGCTGGGGTACGGGAGGGCGATGCGGGCGGCAGGGCAGGAGTTCTTCGCGCTTCCCCCTGAGGCAGCGCTCCCTCGCCCGCCGCCAGCAGCAGCCGCACGGGGCAGAGTCCTGCGGGGCGGCCGGCGCGGAGCGGAGCGGGACGGGCGCGGGCGGCGGGGCGGGATGGGATGCGCTCCGCCTGCCTCCCGCGGCACTGAAGCCGCCGCGGCCGGAGGGAGGAGAGCCTGCTCCGGGGAGACGCTTCTCCTGCGCTCCGCTCCGCCGCGGGGACCGGGGAACCTCCTCCCTGCCGCCGCCCGCTCCCGGCTCTCCCGGCGGCCGCTCTCGCCCTTGGCACCCGGTCCCTGCGTGTGCCGGGGGCCGGGTCCGTGTGCCGCCGCTGCCCCGCCTGCCCTGCGGTGCCTGCCTGCTGCCCGCGCTGCCTCCTCTGCTCCCTCCTCCCGCTCCTGCCCCCGCTCCGCCGCGGCCTCTTTTGTTGTGCCGTGCCGGGCATGTGCCCGCGGCCGGGGCGCAGGGACGGGCAGGGTGTGTTCCCCCCTCCCGATGTCGGTGTTGACAATAAATCCGGGATCGCTTCTGCCAATGTAAACCCGGGCCAGGTGGGTTTACGCTGTTTGTCATGAAAAGTTAAGCTTGTTCCTAAACATGCCCTGATCTTGCCCTTTCCTGCCCGTGAAGAAGGAAGTGTTGCCTCGCAGGCTGCGACGGGCTCTGTGATAAGATGTTTTCGGAGCACCTTGCGAGCCTGTGTTTCTCTGTCCTTGCGGCCAGCTTGGCTCCCAGATGGCCAATTCCCTCAACGGCCGGAACCCGCGCAAGGGACGGATCCTGGGCTTCATCGATGCCATTCAGGATGCTGTGGGCCCCCCCAAGCAGGCAGCTGCTGACCGCAGGACTGTGGAGAAGACCTGGAAACTTATGGACAAAGTGGTGGGTGTCTCTGCGCGTCCGTGTATGCACACAGTGAAGAATGGGGCTATTTAAATAGGTCCACAGGGGCAAACAGCTTCTTCCTGCAGCTCTGAGTGCTGTGCTGCATGTGCCTCGGGGAGTAAGGGGACTTATGTTTTAGGTTATTTAAGCATCATTTGTCTTTTATTTTTTATTTTTTTTTCCCAGTGGCCTCTGGCTATGTTTTTTTAAATCTTGGTTTGTGGAAGGAAAACAAATGTGTGTGTTTGCCTTAGGCTATTGTTATTTTCAGATCCTTTAAAATGACTCAAAGTTGAAGAGCTGTCCTAACCAAAAGCTGCTTAACTTGGACTTGTAATCACATATTCTGTGTGTTTCATGTTGTGTCACACTGTTAGTCTGCAAACAAGACCTCTGAAATATTAAGCTTCAGTTAAGCTAATTGTCCTGTGAGATATGTTGGTGATGGCAACATAGATGTGTTTGTGCTTTTAGGAATGTGCGTGGGGACTGGGGGATGTCACTCTTGTCAGTTTAGTAAACAGATTAGTATGGCATGCCTAACTTTTAAAGTATGTGTTCTGCATTTTAATGACTTATAAGTACATCTACTATTAATTTTGAAACTAGAAATACACTGTACTGAAACTCATTTTTCAGGAAGTGGGAGGATAGACTTTAGCTCTTATGTTTCCCCTCACTAGCCTGATACATTTTGTTTAGTATTCTTTGAAATGACAGCTTGTATCATAATAGATTGTCTAGGAGAGTGCCTTACCGGTGGTAGGAAGAGTTGATTGTAACATGGCTGGCTGTTCAGGAGAGGCAGGCACTCTGCTTTGCGTACTGTGTGATACTTTAAAAGCTTCTTCTTGGAACTGCTGAGCAGTGAGGATTGCTACCTGTTGGCCTTGGGTCTGTATGGTGATACAGTTACCACTTTTAACTCTGATTCTCTGTGATTTAGCGGAGCTCTTTGCTTTCCCTGTAGCTCTTGTGAAATAAGATGTTCAACATTTATTGACATTTATAATTAGTTATACTGGCTGGGTGGAGACTGATGTAGTATGCCTTTTCAAGTGTTTAAGTATTTTTTGAAGTCCTTATAGGCTCTTTATTGCTGCTACAAGACTAGTATCTGTCTTTCCACGATGTTTGCTGGCAGCAATTATAAACTGAAACCCCAGGTTTAATTAAAATGGTTATTATCACAAAGACTTTGTTGCAACTTTCCTGTCAATGGTCAGGATGCTGTTAACAGTGAGTTCTCTTGTGTTAAGGACTGTGAGTATAAATACTCGAAAGTAGGTACTCTTCAGTAGGAGGAAGTTTTCAGCTTGGGAGCAAGGAATCTGGTTTGGTGTTCAAACCACGTGGGGAATGCAGAGCTCTGATTTCCCTGTGTCAGGCCATTTACAGATCTTTACAGATTTAGTAAGGTTATACCCTAATTTGTTTGTAAAATCACAATTACCAGAAAGTCTTTATTCCACTGCTTGGATTTCTGGATTGCTTTCACTCATCCAATACATGATAACTGTATTTGTCACAGCCCATCAGAGTAGCCAGGAAGGCCTCTTTGGTAGAAGACACTGGAAGGGCTGGGCACTGTGCTTCCTTTTTCATTTTACTGTATAAGTGTCCTCAATTTGGATCTTTAATGTATCCTCTTTAAGCTGCTCTCAGTTAATCAAATTTTATTTCCAAATTGTATTAAAGTATACCAGACAGGATGATGTCATAGTGTGAGAATGCTCAAGCTTGTTGGTTGTGATTTTAGCATTTGGTACTTGTACTGAAAGGATGTGTTTGAGCAAATTTAATATGCTGGCAAACAGATTTAAATCTCATAGCCTTGTGTGGCAGCAGGCACAGGAAGGTCATTTTTTCCTCCATCTAGATCAAACCCAGGGATTAAAATCAAAAATAGAAACCTGCTCGGTCAACTGTTGTTTTAAATCCAATTTCTGGAGTGTGTCCTATGACTGATTTCTGTGGTGGGTGACTGATCAAATTAATACCTAGCAAAGGCAGAAGTTCTGCCAAGTCAGTAGGGTGCTATCCATAGTAAGGTTGTGGCTTGGAGGCCTATTTTACTTGTTGTAATAACAGTTATTATGCTTGTTTATTCTTTGACTATAGTAGCTGTGATAATCATCTTATTGCTGTAGTAAGGTAGCTGAAGTTTTCCCCCAGTCTGATGATGTTAAGAAAATGAATAGTGGAAACAAAGCAAAGCTTTTATCTTGACCAAACACTGAAAAAAGAGCAGCCTTAAAAACTAGTGGCAGAGCTTAATAATTTCTGGTTTGCATTTTTTTCTTTTTTAAAGTTGATACATTCTACCTTTCCTTCATTTCTTTCTGTAATTTTGTCCTCTGGCAGATGAGGTTTTCTGTATTAATTACTTGTTTTCAACAATAAGGGATTAACCAAACATTCCTACCCTATGAGAACTGTGCTACAAGAGTAGTTTTGTGGTGTATGCAAAAATTCTGGCTACCTAGACACCATGCAAACTTCTTTGTGTAGAATTGGTTATGTGTCCTGCTTTCAAATTGTTCAGATTTCACGATAATGTCAACTTTCCATGGGCTGATGCTTTAGGTTGGAATAGGCAGAATATTGCAGTTCTGTTTGGGTGCTCTTTAAACTTTTATTATCAGTGTGAAGATAATAATGGATTTTGAAAACGAGTTCTTTAGCAGGACAGAATGTTTGAATAATGCTCCTGCTTTGAGCCTTGTTTGTAAAAGTTACTATAAGCAACATTCTTGCAGGGAATAAAAAAAATAATCTGCATGTAGATAGTCAGTGAATGTAAATTGTTATCTGTCCATATATTTTTCCTTTTTATACTTCATACAGTGGGATCTATACTTTTTGTGGTTTATTGCTATGTCTTTTGTAAATTTATAATGTTACCTGCATTATTAAAGGAAAAACAATATTAAGCATCAATGTCAAGCTTCTCTACTGCTTTTCTCATGGGTAAGAAATAGCTTTATCACTGAGAACCAAGAATACTTCAACTTCTGTGCAGTGCTAAAGATAATATTTCTTTTATGGTTTAGAAGGCTAGCCTTGCTTTTCAATGCTTGCATTGCATAGGAAAGTTGACCATATATCTCTGGACTTTCAGGAAGCAAATTACTGTTTTTAAACCACCATGAATGTTTTATCTTGTAAATAAATAAAAAATGAATATTGTTAACAAATAACTCAAGTTTTCCTTTAAACTGTGCATAAATTACATGAGCTTTTGTTTTTCTGAGTTTGTAAACCTGACGGCTTTTAAAACCTAGACCCTAGCCATGTATTAGTATTAGAGAATAATGGTATGTTGAGACAGCTTTGGGAGAGAATTACTACTATGTAAGCACTGGAATAGTTAGGACTGTTTACTGCTTGGTCTATTTAGAGTAGTCAGTACTATTTTTTTTCACACTTCATTCCTGTGGGATTAAAGCTGGTAAAATCATGATAAATTCTGAACAGGATTTTTTTTAAAAAATGGGTGTATTTCATCAACTTTTAATCACTTTTCATTCCTCCTATGCATTGGGCCTGAAAATAATTAAATTTTCTACTATGAAGATTAACAATATTGACTAAACTATTTGAGTGCACTGTCATGGCCCACCAGTTGCTTGACTCTGACTGTATAAATGCAGATGGCATTGATTTGCTATTTAGTAATTATTTACGAGCAAACTAGAGTGCTTCTCCAAAGCTTATACTATTGACCTAGTGAGTAAAAGCTGTGTTACCTCTGCAGCTTAGTATTGTGGTTTTCTTTAAATTAACATCTGTCAGCATCTGAGTATACAGAGCATGGTAGTTGAAGCTGAGTGCATTGGTTATCCTTTGCAAAACTTCATGTAATTGATTCTATGGTCAAAGTTGGTAGGAAATCTTATGTCCTCTGTCTGCTGCTTAAGGGAAAGGAATACAAAATTAAACAGAGAAACAGAAGCTTCTCTCTTTCTAATTGGAAGGAAGTAAAATTACCCTCCAAAGTCAACTCTCCTTGTGTGTCTGTGGCATCAGCATTCTTATTGTTTATTCTTCCACTGTGGAAACATATGGCTCAGTTGCAATGTGGTAGCTGTTGAACAAGCACTTACTGTATTCTCAGGAAAAAGATTGGTGTTTAGGTCACCTCTACTTGTATTCTGATGAGGGCTTTTCTTCCTATGGAAAATGAAATGCATTGCAGTTAAGGTAACTTCAGGCAGGAAAAAAATCTGTGTCAAAGAAGCATAATGTTCAAACTTTCAGCATTTTCCTTATTAGCCCCTCCTGATTAAGTTTTTCAGAATTCCTTGTTGTTGCATTGGATGTAGTGGGTTGCTGGAGAGTTGTTATGGTTTCTTAACTGCAGAGCTACCTTTATGCTGTCTATGGTGTGTCAAGGCGTTTTCTAATTCTTTGACTGCTTTGTGCAGCATGGCAGAAGAGCTTGTTCAGTTGGCCAGTTTGGAAGTGTAGTTTTGGAAGTGTGTGAGCATTGATGCTCCAGTTGTTCTGAGCCATTCAGTGCAGCTGAAAACAGCGTTAAGCGGATGTCCTAGTCATTAGATACTCACTCTGTTTTAGCTGAGTTACTTTCCTTGTATTGTCTTTGACTAGCCTTAGGTGTTTAAACACATTGTGTTAAGGCTGCTGTCCTTTGCTTGAACAAGGGTGCTTTTGTCAAATGAGTCAGGGGCTGTCAACTTTGCTTTAAATAAATTCTGATCAGATAGAACATAGTTTTTAGCAAGAAATTAATTGTCTGTGTACAATCGGCCTCCATTACTCTCATCTCTGATGATGTTATGAAAAAATGCCTTATAAAGTAAGATAAATATCTTCAAAAGTTTTGAGTAGTGGCATTTATTTTGGTTAGGGGTGGGCAAGAAAGGGAGAGGGGATTAATGTTTTTCTGCAAAGGAACTAGAAGTAAATTGTCTGGAAGTTCCAGAGTTAACTGTTTCAAAATCAGTTTCTGGTAGATTAAGGTAATGCCTCAGTTTTCACAGAGTTGCAATCTTATTGTTTCTGTGATTCTGGATTAAGTACTTGGATTTTCCCTGAGTGTGAGCTACTGAAAGGAGCTTAATTTTGTCTCAGTTTGCCTCAATAAGAGAGATATTTTTTACTAACTTGCTTACTGCCTTTCATTTTTTACCACTGAGTGCTTGCTAAATATATACATGCTTACTTCCAGTCATAACAATACAAAAATCACACAGTGATATGATTCATGTCCGCTCCTCATGTGTTGGTGAGAGTTGCCTCATAGAGTGCAATATAGATTTCTTTATTTTAGGGATGTTGGGGGTTTTTTTGTGTTTGTTTGCTTTGAGTTCTGTTTTCTTTTGAAGAAAGCTCTTGGCAAATCTTTTGCGTCAGCAGGTGTCTTTTCTTACTGCTTACTTTTAATTGTGAACTGCTGTGGTATGTGTCAGGACATCCTGACTGGAAACCATATGGTTTACCAACCATCTCCTTACAGACTTACTTCCTTTGAAGCCTTGTGTACTCTGTAAAGTGAAGGAAACCTTATACTACTTCAGTGGATCTCTGATTTGAACATACTATTAGTATTTTTTTCAATTATAATGCATAAAGCTAATGAAGGTGTTGAAGAATTTTTGTGTGGTTTTCTTAAAAGCTTGTTCTAAAATGGAAGGTTCTGGTAATGTGCTGTATTTATCTCTCCAAATTCAGCAGAAAGTGTAGCCTTGTAAACTATCTTGTATGTAATGATGTGAGACTGAAGAAAACTTTCAAGAAGTTCTGGAAGAAAATATAGTTCTTCCTTATAAATGGATATTATTTCTGTATAGCTGAATGGGCTGATTGTTGAAAATACAGCAACCAGCATAAGCAAATTGCTTTTTCTTGTTTTAATATTTTAATGGTATTTCTAATATATATGAAATCACTTATATTCTGCTTTTTGGCACATCTGATCAAAAAGATAGGCTTCAGAAAGGTAATTAATTCTTTGTTCATGCGATTTAAGTTAGGGTAAATAAGTAATTCAGAATGATTGCAGCCTTCTTTGCTTGTGGTCTGCTCTCATTGCTGACTTTTTTCTCTGAGTAAACATTTTGATCTTTCAGATGTTTTTTCCCTTATGCTTGTTACTTCAGAGAGTTGTGAGGCTTGATCAGTGACAGATTTGTGTCACCTGTAGTTGGTCTTGTGAAGAATGTCATTCTAGTTTCAAGTTTTCACTAAACCAGAAATCACAGTGAACTCAAAGTTCAGAGGAAAAAAAGAATCTGGTTTTCATAAAGATTTTCACTTCTGTATTTGGGATTCCAGTTCTTCTTACTCTTCTACTAAAAGAAATTCCTGTATGTCTCTGCATGGATGATTTTCAGGTCTAGCTACACATGTAAGATTCTTTGCCTGTGTTACTGACATCTCCTTAGAGAATTCTACCTGTCAGCCTAACTTCAGTGCTTTTCTAATCTTGTAAGAATGCTATCATAGCCAACCTTTATTCTTTGAAAATACTGCTTTAGACATCTCCTAACCCACACCTGGGGCCCTGTTGTCCCTTTTTAAAATCCTGATGACCTTATCTATATCACATAAAATAGAAACAAGTTATTTTCATTTTCAAAGCTCTTACAGTTGTGGATTGCAGTTTCAGACTATATTACTGGTCAAGAGATGATCAAATATGCTTTAGTTTTTTTTCTGTTTCCTTCCAGCACATTCTCAACTTTAAGGACTTCCTTTGTAAGCCATTAAATTATTTGAGAGCTTGCTGTGGAACTTTGCAGTTTATGTCTAGAAATACCAAACTGCTGGTGTTCAGTCTCTGAACCATTCTTCAGCATGTTGAACAGCTCATGTATTCATATTTGCCTGCTTCCTTTTTTTTCCCTACTGAGATGTAAATTTCTCTGGGATACGGATGTTCTACAACATGTCAGAAGGCTTCCTGATGTATTACTTGGTCTAAAAGTTGAAAGAATAATAGAAATTACTAAAATAACAATCAGTGAAATGAGGGGAGCTATTGCAAATGTTATGTTTTAAATACTGTTTCAAATGGTGCTAAATTTTTAAAAAACTTCTAAGTGCTTGACTTTTGTCCACTCTATCTCCACTTTTCTATGACCACCCGTTACGTCAGTGTAATTGCCTGGTTGTGTTCTTGCACTGTATGTTTCAGACCCAAACTATTACCTGTTTGCTTTGCTGTTTGGGGTGCATGAAGGTCTGTTAGTGGCAGCAATCTTAATGCAGTGAATTTCTTAATGGTGTAGATGTAGAAATTACAGGAGACGTCAGCAATAGTGATAGGGCTCTGAGTAGAGAGGTTGAGTGTTACAGGATACAGGTTTGTTCCCCTCTCTCCCAGAAAAGCTCAAGGATGCATTTTTTCAAGTTGATAGATTAGTAGGAATAGGAATCTCCTTTCAGCAGTATTAAGATGTTTTTATAGCCTCATTAGTTACCTCAAAAGAATGTCAAAGTCACTAATATATAATGTGGCAATCTCCAAATGATCCCTATAAAACTTTTATACCACATGGTCTTAATTTCTTCATAAGTATTTGCATATGTACAGCTGCACACACATCTAGATTGTGTCCCTATGCAATGCTTTAGCTGAGCTTGAGTAGCTCGGTGCATCAGCAGTCAAAAACTACCTGTTAATTTTACTCTTTTTCTTCTAGAGCAGAGCATTACAGAACAAACTATCAGAAAATGTAGATAGCTCAGAAACAATTCTAATCTTGCTATGTTAAGGATGTGTAGGACACAAACAGTACCTTTCTCTTCCAGTAACATTTCCAGTGGGAACTAGATTAAAATAAAGATATTCTGTTAGCCTAAACTTATTGTTTGTGTAATATATATTCAATTAATATTTGTGCCATTTGGGATCACAATGATTCCAAGTCCATTGAGATGTTTTCTTCTATTTGCTTTAAATGGCAAAGTTTTAGTAGTGAAGGCACTACAGGGATAGTTTTGCTGAGGCACTGCCAGAAGATTCCCTCCTGCCCAGTAGAGCAGCCAGCTCCAAGATGTTGATGGCCATTGGGAACAGTGGTGCTTCTGGGCTAATGTCTTAAAGAAGGGGGAGAAAAGCTTCTGTGTAGAAGCAAATTGCAGCCAGGGAAGAGGGGAGTGAGAATGTGTGAGAGAAACACCTCTGCAGCCACACAGCTCAGTGAAGGAGGGGGAGGTGTTCTGGGTGCTGGAGCAGAGATTCCCCCCCAGCCCATGGTGGCGGCCGTGCAGGTCCACAGTGGAGCCGACATTCCATGTAAGCCATGGAGCACCCCATGTCAGAGCAGGCTGATGTGGGCTGTGATACCCTCAGGAACCTGTGCTAGAACAGGCTCCTGGCAGGACCTGTGCTCCCGTGGAGAGAAGAGCCCACGTTGGAGCGGGTTTCCTGGCAGAACTTGGGTCCCTGCAGAGCACCCATGCTGGAGCAGTCTGTTCCTGGAGGACTACACCCTATGGAGGGGATATGTCGTAGAGGAGTTTGTGAAGAACTGGATATGTTGTAGGGGAGTTTGTTTAGATCTGTGGTCTGTGAGGAGGACTCATGCTGGGGAAGTTCCAAGATGACTGTCTCTTGTGGGAGGGACCCCTGTCTGGAGCAAGGGAAAAGTGTGAGGAGTTCTCTCAAGGAGAGAGGAGTGGCAAAGACAAGGAGTGATGAACTGACCACAGCTCCCATTCACTGTACTACTGTGGGGGAGGAGGTAGAGTGGAACATAAAATTAGGAGGGAAGGGGGGAGTGGTGGGTGGAATGTGTTTTTAAGGTTTGGTTTTATTAATTAAATGAATTAAGTTCCCTGAGTGGAGGCTAAGTATCTTAATATTAAGTACCTGTGACAGTGTTTGGTGAATGATTTCTCCCTCTCCTTGTCTTGACGTACAAGTCTTTCGTTATGGGTAGGGGAATGAGAAAGAAGCTTTGGTGGGCACCTCCTCACCCAGCCTAAGGCAAAGTTTTGAACTTCTATTCCAGCCAGGAGCTGGAAAACAATGCCTTTATAATATTTTTGTTTCCTGGTTTACAATGTCTGGTTTTGAGTGACTCAAAATCTGTCTGTTGTAGGTAATAACTTTTGAAGCACTATCTCAGTTCAGACCATTTTCTTATGTGCAGAGCTTTCAAAATTAAATTTCCCTAGGGTCTCAGAGACTGTATTGCTGGATAAAGAGAGCCAGTAGATGACAAAGTAATTTATGTCAGTTCTTAGTAGATACTTAAACACCTGTAGCTAAGTTAACCTGCAAAAAACAGATATGTATGAAAGTACTGCTCTTGGCATTTTTGCGTGCTGTGTTTTGACATGCTCCTTAGCATATATTAGACAGGAAAAAACATACTTTCAGGGCAAACTCACAAAACATGTAGGTAAGCTTGTTTGCTTTTTATAGATGTGACAAGATTGAGTAAAATTTTGCCTCTTTTGACATTAGACTATGTTGGAATTTCACAGAATATAAATGAAGTAGGATTTAATTCTTTGGGACTGGAGGCTAGAGAAGTACGTTATACCTGATAAATTGGAAAATATCAGATCAGTTTTTGTCTCAATGGTTTTCTTGTCTTTTACATCCTCTTTTTTTTTGCTTATAGGTAAGATTGTGCCAAAACCCAAAGCTTCAACTCAAAAACAGCCCACCTTACATACTTGACATTCTACCTGATACTTACCAACATTTGCGACTTATACTGAGCAAATACGATGACAACCAGAAACTTGCACAACTCAGTGAGAATGAGTATTTTAAAATCTACATTGACAGCCTTATGAAAAAATCCAAACGGGCCATAAGACTCTTTAAAGAAGGAAAGGAAAGAATGTATGAAGAGCAGTCACAGGACAGGTAAGCTAAATACTTAAATGTGAAGTAGATCATCTGGTCTGTCTGCATTCTTAGCATTGTTGTCTGCAGTCATTGTGTTTTGACATTTTTAATTATTCAAAGAGCAGAAATATTTATTGCTTAGATTCATTGACCCTGCAGTTCAATCAGTAATTTGCTGGATTTGTTTCACTGTATGCTCTAATCTGTCGCTTTGTGACCTTTAAAACCAAGTGCATTTCCTTCATAAAACATTCATTTCATTGTAATTACTTATTCACAGGGCTTACAGTATGTAGCTTTTCCTGTGGTAGAGAGAGTGACTGTTCACTTGGATTGAGCATGACCTCCCTCCCTACCCTACATCCTTAAACTTTGGGAGCCATGATGGATATTGACTTAGAGTTTTCACAAGTGATGGAATGAAGCAAAACAATATTCACACTTTTCAAATATTATGTGATTTTATGGTGAGGTAATGATAATGTTAGTTTCATGCCATGAAACCTTTTTGGAAATCTAATGGATTTGTAATGGTTCAGTTTTAATAAAAGGAATTAATGTCCACTTTATCTGCACTCTTGTTGGTAACTGAGGAAGTTTTTAATATTTTATTTGATTGCCTAATATTTTAAAAAATAATATCTCAGGAAATTCTGTGCAAGATCTGCAATCTTGTTTTGAGAAGAGAGGGATACAAGTTGTTGTGGCCATTAGTCTTTACCTTGTGTGGTATTACTGTAAATCTGTGCAAATGAGGGAGACATTGCTCTTTCTGAAGTCTCCTCTTTTTAAAGGAGATAGTGGGGAATGAGATTACAAGTGAATGGAGGATTGAATTCCTGCTCTTCTGTCTGTCTGCATTTGAGCTCTGAGGCAGGCATGGTGGCAGTGTAGTTTTACAGCTGGTGAAATTGTTGGTAGAAGTAGTGAAATGTCTACATTCTTGTAAATGTCACTGCTGTTATGTTTGAATTGTACATATGTTCCTTCCAGATCTTTGGCAGTGATTATAGCTACTCAGTCTGCCATGATAGTCTTTTGGGTTTGGGAGGGTGTCTGAAATTTGCTTGACACCTAAGGACTTTTTCTTAACATCAAAACTGTCCAGGTGTGAATATACTTAGGCAAAAATGCTCCAAGAGGAGCAAAATACATTGTTTAAGGTATTTTAGTGATCAGTAAAGACTTTGATGAATGAATGGTTTTTGTGTTTCAATTTGTAAGTGTGTAAACCCATGTTTTCACTGCAGATGTGTTCTTACCAGAGCTCTTGAGAGAGTTATCACTGAGCCTATTGCTGCCTATTTTAGGTATCCCATTTGGTGTATGAAGAATGACAGAAGTCATTGTGTGTCAAAGGAAATATGAACTTGTTATGACAAGGGAAATTTGACAGAAGTAGTTTGATTATGTAAGCAGGTTTTATTTTGACTTACCTGTGTTGTATGAAGCCTTAATCTAGTTACAGGTTTGTTTAAAGTTAGCAAAAATTAAAGCAAATTTCAGTGTCACTTTTTCAAACTACTTGCTATGAGCTCTGCACAGTCATTCAGGCAGTATTTTAGTAACTCTTATTGCTAGAGTTGCTTCTTTCCAGTTAGCCATTACATTTTCTGTGTTAGGGTAACAGTGGTGATAGAAGGACATTTTTTGGGAAGCACAAAGTGCTTCCTTTGAAGAAGGTGTTGTTAGCATATTTACTGTCTGTTTGGGTCATTCTTGTGAGATGGTTGGAGAGGTGAGATTCTAAAACAAATCATACTAATGAAGTGCACTGAATCATAATAGTTATTTCAAGCTTTTAAAATCAATATTTCAGAAGGTGGCAGCTATTTTATTTTGCCTAACTGATGGAGTTCAGAGCTTGAAAATAGGAGCGTAAAGAAATGTTTTTCTTGTGTTCAAATTGTTAGCTGTGTTTCCTGAACAAATTGCATTCTGACTTAAAACAAAAAAATTGTAAGCATCACTTCATTAGATCATGACCCATGTCATTCCAAGTAAAAGTCTATTTCTTTATGATTTCAGTGTATCATCTTTCATCCACTGGTGATGCTTTATCTGTATGTGTATCCTAGTTTTAAGTTGAATTAAGGTGTACTTGCTTGCTGAGCCATATGACGCAGTATCTTCAATATACTTGATCCTGCTAATTCTTGGTAACTTAGCAAAATAAGTTTTTATTATGTTTTCTTTGCTTCCAAATATGCTTGCACTGATCTTATTTGTTAGCATTATAGTGTAATTGTAGCAGTGATCATTAAAAGATTGTGTTTTTGAAGATTATTCCAAAATGACTGTCAATTTGTAGTCGAATTATTGGGAAATAGTTTTAAGAAAAGGTAAGGCAAATGTTGGCACCTGGACAGTTTCCGTGGTTTTCGTTCTTACTCTATTTAAGTTTCTGGATAAAAGGGCATCATGACAAAGAAAAAAGCTTCATTCTTCATGAATCTGATTGGTATCATTTTAGCCTATTAGCATTACTGACTAATCTTCATTTTTACAGTGATGGTACATTTAGAAACCAGTGCCAATATGCATGTGATTTTGTTTGTGTGATGACACAAAAATTACTCTATTGCGAATAATTTATCATAAATTTTAGTTTTCAAAGATGCTTTGGATGAAACAAGTTAGAGAAGCAGCACTAATGCACTGTAAGCTTTTCTGTCAGCCATTTGTACATAATCTGACTGCCACAGTATCTTGTTTCCATATCAAACACATGTGATGGCCATTTAAGAGTAGTTGGTGCTGCCATTCTGTACTCTATTGCATGAGTCTCACTAAGGGAAAATAGGGTTTGCAAGTTTGTTTCCCGTGCTTAACTGCTTCATTTTCTGAATATGGTGTCTTCTACAAAATTATGTCCTTTCAGCCTTCTTGCTTAATGAACTAAGAGATAATGTCCAGTAAGTTCTGTAAACAGTACTAGATATAGATCATGCAGAAGTCTTTCTGTGAATGAAGTAATTTTACTTTTTGTCACAGATTTTACTTTTTAAAAGGTTATTAACGCAAGATTATTAGAATTACTGGTTCAGGCTTGTCTACTCTTAAAAGAGTTTCTCTGTCTTTGAAGGTTTTGGGGTTGTCTTTTCTTCTTTTCATTGCTTTTCTTTTTGCCCTTTGTTTATTGGGAAGTAAACTAAAGCTGGAAAACATCATTTCAGTGAAGTACAAACTTCCTTCCTTTTTGCTGTATTCCAGAATTAGGCATTCAGAAAAAATAAAAACTCTGTTGAATGGCAGTTTTTGAGACAAATGTGTTAACCAGGTGTGGAAATCAAGCGCAGAAGTTATAATGATAAGACTATAGGAGGAATAAAGTGGCAGTGGGGAGATTACATTTGGATTCATTCAAGGTGCTGGACATAGTCCTCACTTCTTACTAATGGAGACAAGTGGAAGGTTTCCTGTGATTTCCTGTAAATCATAACCTTAGAAGAATGTCTTGAAATGGAACTTATTTTCTGACTTTTAATATTGCTCGCCTCCTGCTATAGGCCCTTTATAAGAGGAGAGGCAGAAAAGTATAAAACCAGGGTGTATACTTGTTTTTAGTAATCTCCTAAAATGCTCCTTGGTTCAGCCAGAGTTGGTTGGCTGTTTGTTTTAAAGTGGTATTCCAGAGGTGGAACATAGATATTTCTAAAGTAGCCGATGGTACAGGTGAAGATGTCAAGAGAAGACCTGTGGTGATTTTGCGGTCAGTGGAAGAAGATGTGTGTGAAGGAAATGTCAAAGTCCTTCAAGATGATCACAAAACCACTTGTTTCTGTCTAGAAAGTCTTGATTCAAATTACGTGTTTCTATATTGTACAGCTTGTTGAAATGTTGGTGCAGAATTCTTATAGTCTCTCAAGTCTTGTAAGGAGGTCTTGTACCTGCAATTCAAATGATAGATAAGTTCTCCTTTGTTACTGTTCATGGGTGTTACTGGGTTTATAGAGTATTCCATTCCTCTTCCTTAAGTCCGCGTTGACTGCTGTGGTCAGTTATGGTTCTTGGATCAAGTCCTTGAACTGGTGCATTAAAGTACACAACGTTCTTTCTGCTGCAGAAATTTCTCACCTATTTCTCCTTATTTTGATAGTACAGACTTGATAAGAGGTTAAAATAGTATCAGGATGGGTGTCAGGTGGGCCAGCTGTAATGCAGTAGCCCTTTGTGTACTTCTGTCCTGTGCTGTGAGGTAACTTACTCTGCTTCCTTGAATTACCTCCACTTATATCACAACCTGGCTGTTTTATTTATAGGAATTTAGGAAGTTTATAACTTAGCTAGCTTCACAACTTGTTTGTGTCTCCAGGCAGAGCAGGTTTTGTTGATTGTGGGAACGATCAGGAAGAGTAAAGTTTTAGTTCAGGATGATTTTGTTTGGAGAAGTTAAGATTGTTTTGGCTGATGTTTTTTTGTTTGACAAATAGAATGTACAGATTCAGAAAAGGATGCTGTTAGTGGCCCTTTCCATAGAGCCAGTTTTGGCTTTTGGTGGATGTCACATAGATAGCTTCATAATTGTTGAATAAAAGTTATGGGCTCCTTGGTATCCTGTGATTTGTTCTGTTTTCCAAGCATATGATGTAGTTTTTGGTCTCCAGTAAATTCCTCTAAGCTATACATACCATCAATCTGTTGCTTAACACGATATATAAACCCCTAAACTTAAAGTGTCTCAATACATTTTAGAGGTGTAATATATTGACTGTTCTACTCTAGTCTTGCTGAAGCTGAGAGAAAGGAATCTAGTATTTGGTTTTTTCCTTCTTGTGTTTATTTGTATTTTTAGATCATTCCTTCATTAGATTTTTAGTGGAAGAAATTCCTTACTGTGCTTGAAAGTCTTCTGGAGTGTTGGCCCATTGCTTCTGTGTGTCCCTAGAAACAGGAGGGCACTTTTTCTTTCAATGTATAATGTATGATAAGGTAATTGGGAATGGAACCTGGCTACAATAAATAGCCTCTAACAAAGAGGCTTCTTCTGAGGAAAAGTGAGTGCATGACTGATTAGACGGGGTTGCATAGGAGCAGGAAATGCAATGAATTTTTTATTTTTAAGCTTTTATGTTATGGTGAGAATTTCCACCCTCTTCTCCCCTCTTGTTCCTTAGATGTGATGCAAAACCAGATGTAAACCAAACAGCTTTAATAAACTCTTTGGTGTACCTGATCCACATGAGTAGTTGAGTTTCAGTGCAGATTTGGTGGAGCACAAGCTGTTTGCTATTTTTGGTTACAGTTTAAATTAAAAAAGGAATGTTACACAAATACACTTTTCAGACAAAGAGAGTCTTGTTGCAGAGGGCAGGTGAGAACGCGTGGAGGTTACAAATGGTAGAGCAGTATTATGACAGCTTGTTCTCAGCATAAATGCAAACAGGCTGTGTGACTGCTGTTGTTGTAAGGCCGTATTTGAATTTTAGATTTTTTTTTTATCATCTTTAGTGCTTGGGGGCGGGTATTGTCAAATGAGAACAAAGGAAGTATTAGTACCAGAGTTACTTAGAGGCAACTATTTATTCAGATTGCAGAGCAAGACAAGGATTTCTAAAACCACAAAGGATCCTAATGAAAAAATAATGGCTTGTAAATTCTTATAATTGATTTAGATCCTTGATTCATATCTAGTTGTGTAGAGGAGAGATATGTGCACTTTCTTTTACTTTTTACTCTTATAAAGTCAAACAGCATTTTGTATGTTAGTGAAAGATCTCTTCCAAACATTTTACAGGTAATGTGGTGTTGGTAGTCATGTCTGAGTAGAGTTCAACTGGTTGTAAGGGAATATAGACATAGTCTGATATTTTCCTTATTGTCTTTTTTATTATTATTTATGCCTTATGAAAGTGTGCATGATGCTGTTGCCAAATTTTAAGGTGCCATACCATTTATACCCATTTTGGGCAGGTGTGAAAGCTCTCAAAAAGCACAGTTGGGGGAATCAGTTCTGTAGGCTTTCCATATATTAGTTTCCTTTATGATAAAGCTAATGATAGTTCTGCTGCTAGAATAATGCAAAATGACTGACATAGTTTTCTGTATAATTTCAGTTTCTCTTCAGAGCATAATATGGGATGGCACAATGAACTGGGGGAAGTAGGTGGTTTTCTGAACATACAATTCTTTTGGTCAGAGATGTCTGGAAATACTCCATTGCAGTGAGGATACCAGTCCCCATTGCTGGTCTGCAGCAGCTCTGTGTCTCACATCCCTTCTCCATACTTGCCTGCAGGGTCTATATAGGGAGAGCTCTGCTTGTGGGGGCAGACCATGGTCACCAGCTATAAATAGAGCTGTGTCCTTAGCTACCATACAGCCCAAGGCAGCAACTTTGGGAACTTTCTGAGCAGCAGGCAGCGCTGACTCCTGAATTTAGCATGTCTCCTGTAATGGACCTGAATGCATCTTTCATCAATCACTTTTCTGTGTGCATTTGATTTTTAGAAAATGTGGTCTCTGCTTCTCTATCTCCAGAAGTATTCTATATTCAGTGATAAGGTATTTGTTTTGGGATGCCTTCAACACTAGCCTGCATGATGGAAGCTGCTTGCCATGCAAGCAGGAACACAAGGAAGATTATAGGAGAAAGGATCCGTTTTTATGAATTGTATGCCTAAACTTATAAGCACATATAATTTTATTTTTAGGCTATTAAAAGAAATGGTTTCCTTCTCTTAATTTTCTGTGGCATTGTTTTCCATCAAAAATTAGAAACATGAAAGAATAAAAGTCTGCTTTTATTCTATAAAAGATGAAGAAAAGTTTGGGAATAATCACTTTCAAGTGCTACACTTGCTGTTTAGTCAATAGAAGCTCTTTGAAAGTTAAGTAAAGCCAGTTTGTAAAAACAAACGTGCTGTAGTGGTAATCCTTTGTCCAAGGAATGCTTGATCAAAAAAACAGCCTAGAAGACATGCTTGTTATGTATCAAACCTATAGTAGAGACAGTTTCATTAACCTGTAAAGAGTAAGAAATAACCTTCATCTGAAAAAGTGGCACTATATGTTTTGATTAACACAGTTGAAGTTTTAGCTCAAGACAAAATGACAGAGTGGGATAGTGATGGAAAAGCTGAAGGGTGGAACCTGCTGTATTCCATTCATTAAAATCTGGCATGCTAGGGGATATTTTGATAATGTTATGGAATTTAAAAAATACTTTGTGATCATTTGATTTTAATTTTTTTTCTTCCTATTCTGTTCTTTGCTTCAATGTTAATAAAGTTAATTTACTTGAATCATACTAAAAATAACAGAGTTAATATAATTATTTAGCAAGTCTTTTTATCAGTGGCTGCACATTTGCAAGCTAACTTTGTCTTTACAGATCGTGCAATAACGCTGTGCATGCTCTAGAATGAGACAAACCTTTAATATGGTTAATTTGTATTGGAGGAACAAGGATTTCTTGTTTAAAATGTAGGTTTGCTGTTGTATGCACAAAACAGTTTTGTTGCTTGCAAGATGAATATGTTGGTATGTTTCATTCTTTTATACTGAGCAATTCCAAATAATTTTAAAGCATATTCTCTTGAGTTTAGGAATATAATTTGCTTGATTTGAAAGAAAATGTGATATTTACACAAAAAAAAGACTGCAATGAACAAAACTGTTAAAAAACCCAAATAAGCAGGATGGGTAATCATGCAAAGGATGAAGAGTAAACTCTGAAAAGAAGTACATCTTAAGCCACAGTGCAGATGGAAAAAGAAGTTAGTAAGTGAATTTACGTGAGGGATAAAACTTCCTGAGCAAGCAACCAGGTAGCTTGTCATCAGGTTCTAGTTAATAATGTAGATGACTAAAAACATATTTAATCTTTCTGCTTGAGTGCAACCAAGGTATTCATTATTGAAATGTCTTTATATTTGTCTCTAGCATATGATGAAACAATGAATACTTTCACCATCATTTGCTCAGATTTCATGTGGGAATTAAGGAGCAGTGTTGTCTCATAATGGAAAATTTTCCCTGTAATCTCTTTCATTATGTAATGTTTAACATTGTGTGAGGTGAAATACATATTGAACATTGTATTAATTTTATTGTATTTATATCTTGCAAATATCTTGGCAAGAAAATTGGTGAGGAAGTAATTGTTTCTTTATTTTAGTATAGTTGGTCATCATAATTATTACTTTACTTCTGGTGTATCCAATGTAGAGGTAAATTTAACTGTATTTCTTCCTACTATGAAATAAGACAATAAACTCTATTAAATAAGACAATAAACTAAAGGGGAAACATAGAAGTAGCAGATGCCTAAGAAACACATTTCTGGGGTATACAATGAAAGATTATAGTACGTGCTAGCATATGGATTGAGCTAAATTTAATTTCTGTATGAATGAGGTTGTTATGATGTCTCTGTAAGAGGACTTTCATTTATGATTCTTGAATGGTCAAACAGTGGAGATGAAATTTTAGGATAGTATCTGATGCATTGTATAGATCAGGACTCCACTGGGGCCCTGGACAGCCCTTCTGATGAGCCAGTCTTTAGCTGATTTTTGGCAAGCTCTGACTCTACACTGGGAAAAAAAAATTTGGGGAAAAATAATTAAATTTAATTTTTGTCTTCCACTTGATACCCCTTGTGGGAGAGTTCACAAAACATATCCTTGCTTTCCTGTAAGATAAAACGATGAAACTATATGGCTTTGAAATTTGAAGCAGCAATAAAAAAGGAAATTATTCCTATAATCTCTAGCAAAAATGTGTCAAGATAACTTTGTGTAAGACTTGTGGAATAAATAAGGTAATCACTAACAGTAATTTGAGCCTTACTTTGTTTTGTCTGTGGTACCGAACAAATGTGTCTTTAGAAATAAAATCCACAACCATATCTCATTTTAAATATTAGCTCCAGTTTTGCATCTACCTTGCCCAATGCAAATATCTCCTGGTGGGCAAGAATACTGAATAATAAGGTGTAGAAGTCTTATCAGCTCCTGATTAGCTGCTCTCTCTGTCTCCTGAGCTCCAATACACTGTATTGCACTGTGTTTGTTTATCTTGATATGACCGACAGTGGAGAATATCAAGACTCTTGAGAAAGCACTTGACATATTGCAGGATTGGATCAGACATGATGGCAGAAAGAGAAGGATCCATGGGCTTGTTTATGAGTGAGTAAAATAAGGGTCTCTTGAAAGTGCTGAATAATTATATCTGGGGCCCAGATAGAACAATTTACTGGAAGCTGCAATGAGATAAGAAAATGAGCAGGAGCAGTAACCATGTTAATAACAAAAGCTTACAAAAGGGAGACTGTGGAGCTGATCCATCCCAACTGGCCATGCCCCTCATCCCAGCTACTGTAAACATGAACCCTGTCCAGAACCAGGACACACATTCAAAGAAGTGAAACCTACATAGTTAGTGGAGAATCTATGATCGTTCCCTAGCTTGTGTAGAGGATTATTCTGTGACAAATTCTAGTCTTGGTTACAGTAAAAACAAATAAACATTTTAATCATCTTAGTTGTTTCGCGTCTCTGTGTGTGTGTGTGTCTGTGTGTGTGTGCTAGGCCTCAGTAATGTTCTGCAGGCTTTTTACTGAACTCTTTTTTCTGATAAAACCCAAACACCTTCATTGGCTCTATATCAGAAGTCTTGTTACTTTTGAAGAGGTGATAAGTTCATTTGTTAGTTATCCCACTTAAAATAGTACATTTTGGGTAATACAGTATTGTTTAAGAAATGACTGCATGAGAAAAAATTTGCCTCCTGTTACAAGTTTAAGGGCATTAATGTAAGACAGACAAATGTATTAGCATCGGTTTTCGAATTGTTCCAATGGAAAATGGTCCTTAGCCAACAGAATATTTTGTGAACTCATTTCGGAGTTGATTCTGAGTCATGAATGTCTGTCATGGGAAGTATGAAATACAGGATCAGTAATAAAACGTTTTGTACCCAAGAACATTTATTAGAACAATGCTCAATTTTTTTTTTAAAGCAGTCATTAATTGGTGAGACCTGACAGGTGCTTATCCTAGAGTAGGCCTTTAGTTCTAACTGCTCTCCAGTGGGAGAATGTGAAAAGACAAAGAGAAACACCTTCAGATGTTTTTCATGTCAGCATTTTGAACAGTTTATGGGGATATAGAGAGTAAGTCATTGTGCAACTTGTAAAAAATTAAATTATCATGTTACCAGATTAGTTGAAGGTTTAGTATTAAAATCCCTGAGCACCATTCTTATTTTTGGAGAACACTTAGTTTTGACAGAAGAAAAATGATTTCTTTAAAGTCAAAGTTAAAAGTTTCAGCAAATATGGTGTGTAAGCCTTCCATCAGCACACTTAGGGTAGAGCTGTGTAAGTTGTATTTAATACTCTATAAATGTCATGCATGTTAAAAGAAGATATAATTCAACAAATAGAGCCTGAAAATATTTCTGTTTGTTCAAATATACAGCCTGTTGTGAAAATGCTGAAGTGGAGAACCTGTGTTCCAACTGTTGTTTGTCATTAAAAATGATGACAGTCTCTGTTAAGAACATCTGCTTGCCTAATGTGCCAGCAGTAAAGGAGATGTCTATGTTATGTTAACTTAGCTTGTTCTTGTCTCTTCATTTCTAAGTATTTGCTTTTAAAATACTGGAAAAAAAACCTAATCTTTTTGAAATGAAATATTGTTCTAGCCCTCAGTTCTGAAACCCTATAATAGGAAAAGCACATATTCAGTTGCTAGATCAACTCAATAATGCTGAGTTGGTCATAATGAATAGTCTGTCTCTGTATTTTTTGTTCTGAGTTTGAACAGCTATGCTTTATTTTAGGTTATTTTTTACTGGTTGCCTGAGTCATAGTAGGTCACTTAGATGTAAGTATTATGCCATTTAATTTACAGTACAGCAGTTCCAGGTTTTTTTAGAATTAAGAGTAGCATTTGCAGTTACATGCTTTTTGGTTATAGCAGCAGATTACTGGTGGGAGATAGGAGTGCTGATAAAGGCATGTGTCTGTTCTAGCTTCATAAGAATTTTTAACCCACTTCATAAGTGCATCTTATCTTACTGACAGCTCATTCCCAGTGGCTAATGCTCCAGTGGTTTTACAGCTTAATGATACATATTCTGTGCTGAAATTGGGAAGATACAGAAAATGTGGCACATATAGCCAATTTTTTTTGTCTTGCTTAGAAACTCGTATGTCAGCAGGCTGAAATCCTCTCCTCCAGTATGTTTTTTTGAATGGGCTTCTTTAATATGGCAGACTGGAAGATTGTATTGTACTATTTTGTTCAGATCTCTGCACATCCTTTTTACTCTTTAATTCGTGGCTGTAACAAATACACAAAGATTAAAAGCAAAAAAA
The DNA here is from genome assembly GCF_027887145.1 of Ammospiza caudacuta. NCBI lineage: Eukaryota > Metazoa > Chordata > Aves > Passeriformes > Passerellidae > Ammospiza > Ammospiza caudacuta. Next base: position 18,836,984 of record NC_080594.1, on the reverse strand, counting down.
AAAAAAAAAAGAGCCACACAAACCCAAAAGTATGTAGCATCCTGTTCATGTGTTTCCTGTTGCTGTTAATACCTATAATTAATGCCCTATGAGGAATGGGGCTCTAATCACTTACAGAGCACAGCCGTGCAAGAAGACAGTGCTCGTCTGGGGGGTGCTCAGCAGGATGGAGCAGGGTGACCCAGCCAGCGCCCAGCTGGCCTCCAGTCTGTGCTTATGTGGCTTCATTAACTACACCCAAGTATGACTGACAGGCTTGGAATGGTTGTCTGAAAGGAATCCTGCCTCATGAAGTGCCACTGAGGAAGACTTGCTTTCTCTCATTTTTCTACTTCCATTGGGAGGAAGAAAGAAGAATGGGGTGCGAAGCTGTTCTGTGAGGACCATGGATCTTGGCAGTCACTTAGGAATAATCTTTAATGCCAGGAAGAGAAGTGTTTGAGTACCACATACCAGTTTTTTAGTGACTCAAGAGGAATATGAATACAAAATGCTTTTCTGAAAGTGTAAAAGGTTTTTTCAGGGTTTTCATTTGTTTGTGCTGCGTGAATTTAGTGTTATTGATGCTAAACTGTCATGAACAACCTAAAAGATAAACATCGTTTTTTAAATCCTCCAATATATCTTTAAATAGATTTGGAGGAAAGATTTTTGTATGTTTGTTCTAAAAATCAGTTCTTTGTTTAATGATTTCTGAGAATGCAGTTGATGTTGGAGTGAATTACTGAAAGGACTTTTGACATACCTTCTCAAAGCTTATAAGCTCAGTGCACCCAGTCTACTGGAAAAGGTATTATTAGTGAAATAAACTAGCTTCTGTTTACTCAGAGTAAACAAAGCAACAAAAAAGAGCAAAACCCATCTCTTAGATTCTGTTTTAACATGGTAAAAGTGTCTAGGGGCTAAATACTTCAAACATAATGGAATAGAAGAGTCTTATCTGTTACACCAGTTTGAAGCACCTGTTTGGAAAAAGAGCCATGTAAATGTGCTGTTGCTTTGTTTATTTGTGCTTTGTTTTCAAGTGATGTAGTGTGCAGTAAGTCTTTCCAGGGCAGTCTTTTCCTTGTGCAGTTATTTGTTCACACTTGTTTTAAGCCTTTTAAAGAGTTCTGTTTGCCATGTACTTGATGTATCTAAATAAGCTAGGAGGGGGCAATGACAAGTAAACCTTAGAGTAAAATCAATTGACAGCTGTGAAGATGTTTAAGTTGTGGATATTCATGGATATGCAATTTAAGATACCTGTCATATCCTTCTATATCCTTGTGGAACATCAGTTCTGTGCATGCTACCCATTTGCTGTATTAACAGAAGGAAGAGTATTTGTCACTGGAAAATTGGTGTATGGGTTAGAGTTGCCAAGAAAAGGAAAAAAAAAAAAAGTCTCAAAGGATGTTTCATGTTCTTTTTTACCTTTATGTATACTTGTGTCTCTCTTTTATAGCTTTGCTGTGTGGTAGCCTTCCTTGTTTTTGTTTCCAAAAGGTTAGCTAAGAATTTGAAGTGAAAGCAAATGGAAAGGTAGTGCTTATTTTAGTACAGCTCCCATATATTCTATTCCTGGATTTTCAATTTGCTTTGTGTAGCAGCAGATGGTCCATCTATTGTTTCATTGTTCTTTGGGGAGTCTGACCCTCCATAGTGGGTGTGTGCTTTAGTGGGAAAAGAATAAGTGAAGTAGGGTTTTTTGTGATGGATATAACTCACTTTATTAAACTGTTGATGACCTCGGCAATACTAGCTCTTAAGATTTATTTTTATTTGAATGCTTGCTATTGTGTGTAAATTCTGTCATCAAGGTGGTTTTTTCGTTGTTGAAGTGTCAAGGGCAGTTTTGATTCAAAAGGATTGTTCACTGCTGTAAGTGCTGTTTGTGAAATGGCATAATTTTACCATATGCCTTGGGTTTTGTTTGAGATACTATGAATAAGCAGTGTGAGTGCTTTCAAAGAGGCATTCCTGCTGTCCCACATCAACCATGTGGGCTTTCAGCTAAGCTTCCCAGGAAGTCAGCAACATATGTGTACACAATGTGTGTATTATATTGGCGCCCACTCACAGTGTTAAAGATGTGTCAGCATTTCCAGAATAGTTCCCTATTTTGAGAGCCTTGTTTTAGACTGCATGTGGAAGTTGTCTGTGATGGAACTTAACACAAAGTCTCAGCCATTGTAGTTTTCAAGTGTGACTTTTTGCCAGGTGAATATAAGCTGAATTAAATTACTGTATGCCAATTGAATGGAATACATCTAGAGGTCTAGTGTCATGATAGAGTCTTAACTCTGAAGCAGTACCTTATCATTAAGTGTCCTGAAGCTATAGTGGATGCCACTGTTTTTGAGGAATTGTAAGGGATTTGTGGTAAAAAAAGATGGCCTTGGGTTTGGGCTGTGACTGTTGTCTAAGCTGAACAGCAGTTATGTTTTTCTAGTAATTGTGTTTTGCTCCAGTTTCACTGAATTTCTTTCAGCTGATTGAGGTTCTATCACTGTAATAGTCTATAATCAATTGGTGTCTCCCTTATTTGTCAAATGAGACTGTTTTTAATATAGTGAGAAATGGTGTAAGTCTGTAGCATGTTTAAACTGTGGCAGTATTTAAACTGTGTTCCCCCAAGTTTTTCTTGCTGGAAGGCTTTGCCTAATTAAGAAACCATCTTGTTTCATACCCTCAGCAGGGCAAGCCATGGGACAGGACATGCTGATTCTATAGCATGTGGGTGGCTGTGTAGGAGCAGAGTTCACACTGGATGTTGAAACAGGCAAACTTCAAACGTTTCAGTTTGCGTGCAGGAACAATAACTTGCTCCTATAGTTTCAAAAGCTACATGCTGTAAAAAAAATGTTATGTTATAGCTTGGGATTTACTTATGTGTGATTGTATTTGCTGGACAGAAGTTCTGTTTTAAATGAATGTGTTTTCAGCCCTCTTTAGCTGAATGCCATCTACAACCCTCCATATAAATGTCAAATGGTTTCATCTGAGCAACAAGACAAGGGTTCAACAAGACAAGCCTGCAGTTTGAAGATAAGCAAAGCAATCTTTTTCCACATTTTGAAATCGGAATTGAGAACCAACACCACTCCTCTGTGCATCCCTGATAGGAAAGATTGGTGGGTAGGACATTGCTGTAAAAACACTGCTCTTGTGCAGCTCCACACGTCCAGTGGTCCCACATTTCTGCAGTGGTAGATTATTCGAATTATTGTTTCGTATGGAATGAATCCTGTTTGTGACTTACTTGAACCTCCTGAGAGGAGATAGATGTGCAATACATCAGGTAATATGCATAGTGACAGCAAGTATGCAAATTGCTGACCTTAATTTTTTGTGCCTCCCTTAGAAAACACCAGTTAATATTGATAAAGGAATATTGTATTGACAGAAACCTGAGACTTTCTATTCTGAAACCCTGTCTGTGTACTCCCACCAACTAACCATAACCCCTCCCCAAACTTTGAAGCATCTTCTGGAACCTGAAACTTTGACTGCAAAGGTCAATGAGCCCAGATGTTGCAAGAGCTGATCCTTTCTGTAAGCTGGAGAGGTCAAACCCTGAAGCAAAGACTAGTGTAACCTTTTGAACCTTTTTGGGAGTGGGTGGAGTTTGCAGGGAGATAGTGACCCAGGTGATGACCTGGTCTTCGATGTAATCAGGTAACCAGCAGGGCTCATAGCACATTTATGTGTTGGGTATGCAATCTAACTGCCCTTCTGTTAGATGAATCACTGTAGTCTGAGTTCTTTTTAACGTTAGTCCAAGAGAACTGTGTGTCTAGAATGAAGTCTACAGGTCACTAAATCTTGTGTCAAGATCTAATTTAGAGTGCAATAGATGTGCATAGATGGCCAGCCACTACTGTGTCCTGCAGTAAATAGCTTTGCAGGCCGTAATTTGTGATTAGAAGGTCTGTGTCCTATTTTCTCCATCTGCAAATTGTGATTGTTTACTTAATTTATTCATGCTTGTAAGTGCTTCTGTTGTTTTAGCATCAGACTGCACTGATGTCGGATTAAATTCTTATGGCTGATGCCTAAGCTCATATTTGCATGTTTCCTCTGAATGATCCACATCAGAGATAGAGGGAACTTACACAAGCCTCAGACAAAATCAAAATTTCTTTATGCATTTACTTTTTAAGATAGCATCTAATAATACTTGAAACAGTGATGAGAACATATGCAAGTCTGAGTGTTTGATGATATTCTGGAAGTTTGAGAGTAATTTAAGTTTCATAGAGATTTGATTCTGCTTAATAAAATGTACTTGATAACATTCTAGTTTTATGTATCCTTTTGGAGTTTTTCATAAAGACCATACACTTTCTGGGTTTAATATTACAAAATTAATTTTCATTTGTAACAGCATGCTCTTTTCAAGAGTAAATAGATGGATGATAAAATACACACCAATCATGATAACAGAAAAAGGTGTTTGAATTGCCTTGGATTAGTCATATTTCTTATTTTGCAACTTCTGTGTAAGTCCTACATACCCTGTGTAAGTCCTACATACCATTGTAATGGTTCTGCCTCATTTTCATAATTAGCATTCCCTCCCCACTGCAGTGTTGCTAACATGTCCCCAGGGTTCCTCCTTCCACAAGGCTTGATTCCCCAGTGACTTTAGGATGAATGTATGGCCCCCTGGGGAGAAAAAAATCATATAGTCAGCAGATACAGATGTCCATGACTGCAGTGTTATAACATAGTTTTACACTGACAGCTGAGTTTTTATATACTCTTTACCTTATAATGGAAAGAACTAAGTAGTAATAATGCTGTCCCATCAAGGACTATTCAAACAATCACATGCACTTAAATAGATCCTCTTTCATCTTTGAATAATTAGAGAACATTTCTATTTTGCCAGTCCAGCAAATGTTCACCAGACCTTCACAAAAAGCTTACTTTATTCTTTTTGATGTTGTTAATATTTGAATGGCAGTTTTATTTGTACAGTATTTTAACTCTTCAAAGTGGTCTTACAAAGGCTAGTCAGATTTTTATGTTCAGAGAGATTTATTTTTAAACAACCATACTTTAACTTTTCAGCTTAGATACTTGATTACACTGAGAGTTTTGCTTTGCTTCACAATTCAGTGTACCCTGTCTAGTATAATTTGTTTGAAGAAATCTGCACATGAACCATTAGAGGATAAGTACTTGATACTGCCTGAACTTGTGCTTTCTAAGTTAAATAGTGGAAACCTTTCCTCACTGTTCTGTTTCCATCAAAATATTAATAAGATTTTAGCTGCAAATTAATTTGAAATTTGTTTTGCAAATTGTGGGGCAAAGCAATGCAACAGAGATGAGTGTTAAAATAAGACTAATTTACTTCCTCTCATTAAGTAAGTGGACTGAATTTGGTGCAGCCACAGTTGGGATATATTGCACTGGGCTTTGTGTTGCCCTTGTAACAGTCTTAAAAGGTGTTAGGTATAGGGTTGGAAGATAAAAGCTTGCAGAGGAAGAGTGAAGAAGAGGCAAGATACATGAAGTCCTGACTGACCCATGCTTGAACCTGATATCTTTGTGGCCTGTGACTTTCTGGCAAATCAGTAAGCATGACATGAATAACACTATTCTGTTTTTTGTTATAGCATTTAGTAGCACATGATTGGTTTAGTTTGTGTAAAAGCAAATGGCCCTTCAGATTTCTTTCTCTTTGAATCTCTTTTTATGGATAGAGGTGTAGGCATTTAGAGTAGTTAGTCAAATTTATTAAGAGTTCATGAGAAAAACACACAAAATGCACGTCTTAATTTCCCTTGGCTATATATGACCTCAGTGTTTTGTTCCTGAAAAATCAACATTTAGTCAATAGCTCTCTCCAAGGAGTGCTTTAAGTGTGTAATTTAATTTGATTCCATTTGGTTTATGGTACCTACTTAATCTGGAATTTGTGGCTAAATTGAAGACTGAACTTAGTTTATGTACCTCTTTTAAGTCAAAGCTAGTTGGAGGGTTTGAGTGTTCTTTGCAGTGAAGAATGAAGCAAGATTTATTAGACAGCTGAATGTCTATTCAAATCTGATTTACCCACCAGTAAGTTCTAATTTGTTGTGTGTTCATTTCAACTTAGTGATCTAATTAAAGTGCTTTGGTTTCATTTTCTCTGTCCCTTACTGTAAGTTTTAAAGGAAATGTAGAACAATGGCTGCTGTCCAGAAATCTGAATTGTGAGACCCAAAACTGCTGATTCTTCTACTCCTGCCACCACTTCTTCCAAAACCCGTTTGTTGTTAGTGTTGTGTGCTTTTGGATGTCAGTACATCTTCTGATTTACAGGATAAAATGTGCTCATTTTCAGGGCAAAGGCTGCCTCAGTAATATATCTGAAGAATACAATGCATCACAATTTGTCAACACAGTTTTGTTTCTGTGAAAGGTGGTATAATCCCAATGTATTTGAGTTAGTGAAGTTATCCTCTATGTGTAACACAGACGTAGGGATCAAATTAAGGATGAAAGAAGTTGAGTTTTTGATTTTGTCATATGGAAGTGTTTTCAATTGGAGTGCGTGGAGAAGTAACCCCAGCTGACTCAAAAAAAACCAGAGAGTTGCATTCTATGGTTTTTATTATGTTACTTATCTCACTGTTGGAGATGCAACTGCTCTAAATTTTAATATCTGACTTACCAAAATAGTTTTATAATAGTAAGTTTTTTTGTCAAAGAAACCCCTTCTGTTTAATTTCTGCATCATTATTTTAATAAATTTCTATGATAAGACAGTTTATATCAAAGTTAATATATGTTTTCATTCTGTCTAAAACTTGACAAAAGATGAATGCACTTTAAGACTTTTTTTAAAGCATTATTTTAAAATGATTCTTGCATTGTGTTTCTGAAAGTTGATTCAGAATCATATCTAGTAATGTTCTAATGTGTAGATAAAGACTTGGAAGCATTTGATTCCCACCCTCACATGCCAGTATTTTATATATTTTACACAAAGACCAACCTGTTAGTGTTATGTGTGAAATAGGTACAAGTGGGATTTTGGCCATATTCCTGAATTTTATATGGTACTTAGTTCTTAATACAAAAGTGCTTTTAGATTTTTCTTCAACTAGAAATTGTGGAAATTGAGATACAGAGAGGTGTGAAACCAATTTTCCCAGGATTATGTAGCTTGTTCAGAGCAGTGCCAGGAGGAGTGTCTCCAGCTCTTCAGGCTCTTCCTTTGATTTCTGTATTATATCATGCTAAAGATTTTTCTGCTTCCATATTTTTATTAAAAAGGGGAGGATACTTAAGAAGATATTTGCCTTTGTTAAACCCCTTTCCGATCTAGGGATTTGCTGTAAGACCAGGACGATCTTTCCTGGAAAAACGAGCACATTTGATATAGTTACTAGGACAAATTTGCTTTTTATGCAGATAGCTACCAAGCTGGATTAAAGACTCTTTAGACATTGCCTGGCATCAAGCATATACACAGTGGATGTAATGAATAATAGCAGAACCTCATTGCATAACTAAATTTCCATTAAATGTTAGATTTTTCTGATTTTGTTTATTGAGCAAAGCTGGAGTAAGTGAACTTAATCAGTTATAACTGATTCTTTTTAACTGCTTGAAAATGGGAGAGTGGACTTAGTTTCTGCTACAGTAACAGGAAATGGAGCATTTTTGAGTTAGTTGAATGTAGTACAGGTAAGATGCAATGCAATGATTTGCGACAGCGTGTGAAAAAGGTGCCGAGTTGAGCAGTAGGCATCAATGACTCACTCATGACTAAACCTACATTCATATTACCACTCTTGTATCGAAGTATTCAGAAGTCTGTGATGAGAAAGTGGAGGTTTTACAGCTAAATCGAATGGGTTTTATTTCCAAAGGTCACTGAATTTTGTCTTCAGCTATAGTGAATGAAGAAATGCTGTTCTCAAAATGATCTTGCCCTTAGAACAGAAGTGGTTCTCCTGGAGCTGGCTGTTGTTGCTGTGTCTGCCTGAGTGTAGGGAATGCTGCAGCGTCTCATGTCCAGCGTCTCCATTTTCAGTACAGAAATGCTCTCAATCTGGAACTCTTGAACAGAGATAGTCCTCCAGGACACAGTTGACAACACACAGAAACTAGTTTTAGACTTCAGTTCACACAGCTTGGGAGTTGGGTCTTGTGGGAATCTTATCTCTTACTCCTTTTTCAGTTGATATTTATTTAGTTAGCTTTCTATAATGGAAATTCAGTCTTTTTCTGAAAAAGTGATGTTAGCATTGAACAGTCAACTCCCCAGTTTTATTTCTTGTTAGACTTGGATTTCCAAGTGGGCATGCTGATCTTAGGATTTGCATAACTGAAGTTGGAAGGGACCTCTGGAGATCATATGGTTCAAGAGATGGCCTTGCTCTGCTCAAGCAAGGCCACCTGAAGCCAGTTGTTCAGAGACAGGGGGAGAGAAATAATTAATTTTTTTCACAAGTTTGTGGGAAGGTCTGTGTCCTTTATTTTGGTTCTTGCAGAGAGCAGCAGTCATAGCTATGTATAAATAATTGTCCTAAAATATAATCTGTTTTAATGTTGTAGCAGCTGACATTAGATAGATTTTTTTTCTTTTTTTCTTTTTTCTTGTAATAGACTCTGGTTTCAGTTTAATACTTACTGAGTATGTATCACATAGACTCATGTGAGTGAAGTTAACAGGATGTTGTCTATTGATAACAGAGATTTCCAGTCCCTTTCTTCCCTGCCACCTTTTTTTTCTTTCCTTCTTTGGAGGAGGAAAGCTGTGGGGAGCTTTGGGATAAGGATACATCTGATGCTGCCTTTGCTGAGCTATGATCCACTGCATGTGTTTAGTAGATACCAGCTGGATGACAGCAGAACTGCAAACTGGGTAAAGCTCATAGGGACACACAGACAAATTTGGTTGTAAATGACTGGAGGAGACCCCCCTGCACACTTTAGTTTGGGTAAGGTGACATATGAGAATGGAGCAATGTTGGCACAGAGGAATAATGTAGTGTGAGAGAAGGTCCACTGAAAAAGGTGCTCCCTGGTGATGAGGAAGTGGCTAAGGCATCTCGAGTTCTATTCAGTCTTTAAGCTACAAACATTGTTGAGCTAACACAATTCCATTTTGGAGGGAAGAAAGCAGCTAGCATGATGCAAGGGTAATTGATTTTGTCTGCTAATTTATGCATATGTTTTATACAGAAGGACATGTACAGTTGAGCTGCAAGGAAGCAGATTGTAGATGGAGGACCAAAGCCTTACCAAAATGATGTAAATAGGTAAAAACTCAATAGAATTATTTGTTTTTCTTTTTCAGCCATGCAGTAAGCATAGACTATTGTAACTGTTAAAGCTAAAAGCAGCATGTGACTTTCAAAAAAAAAGAGGACAGAGCAAGATCTTTGAGACAGAGCCACATGGGTTTCTCACCCCTAAGCTGAATAGGGAAGAGCCATGGAAGCAACCTGTGGTCTAGGTATGTTTCAAGAGAGCACTGCAAGTAGAAAAGGTAGAGTTACAGAATGTCTGGAGAAATCCTATGGCATTTCATGGAATGGGGTGTCTGAGGATGGGAGACTAGTGCCTGGAAGTCCTTCATTGTAAGTGGCCTGTTCATGCTGAAGGTAAATGTGGCCCTTCTAAAGCTGTACCTCAAAACTCATCAACCATGTAGATTTTTAAGCTGCAGCGTTTAGTTATGCTTAGAAAAGCAGAATATTAATTTGCTAGGCTATAAATATAACACAGTGAGGGACTGACATTTTAAGGCTCAGGATGTATTATGTGTGCAAAACATGCTTATTTCCTTGAAGAGCTATTAATGAACTCAGGTCTCCAATTCACATGTACTTCTACTGATTGGAAATAACTCCAAAGATATTCTTGATCAGTCCCTTGTTTTGGCTCCCAAGGGTTTAGTTTATCATATTGTGTTCTGAAGGGAAGTCTATAATACAAACAAGTCATCAAGGAAAGGTAACTAAAGACTACCTGAGCTGCTCCTTTATGCCTGCTGACATAAGAAGAGATTTCAGTCCACTAGATTACAAACAGTGAGATTGTAGCCTCAGTAGCACAATTTACATGCACGAGTTTGTTAGCAAAATGTCTATTCCTCAGTAAAACACAGAAAGCTGCCTATAAATTTTGACAGGCACAGAGATTTAAATTTCAGAGATGCTTCTCTTCCACTCTGCATATTATGTCTCTTTTTTGTATGGCAAGTATTGTAACTCCTTGGGGTTTTAGTCCTCAGCTGAATAATTTCTTTGTATTTGATACAAGGTGTTCATAATTTCTGGCCAACATTGGGAAATACTGCCATTTGTGCTTAGGCCACATAATTGCCAGATGTGTGTATAGTTAAGTTCTCTACATGAACATTATTATCATGCCCTGCCCTGTGTGTTTAGTTGTCTTTCAAATTTACCATATTTAGAATTTGAAAGCAAAGGCATAAACTTGTCTTCAGACAAGTAATATGTGTGTAGAGGAAACTAAGTTTTTTATGAAGAATGTATAATTTTAAATAAGGTTCCTCTTTATATATTTTGGGTTTGAGTGTTGTAAAAATGAATATAATACTTCCAGACCACCTTAAAAATTACTTGTAGACACCATGTGTGAAGTTTTTCTAGAACTATATAAGAATAAAATATTAGATTGCCTTCTGTTAAAAAAAAAGTGTGCAGAACATTAGCTTTTGAGGATAGTTAAAATTTCAAATGTAAATGTTCTGTTTATTTTTTTCCATAAAATATTTCAGTCACATTGTATAACTTTTGCCAATGAAAAGCTCTATTATTTTGAATAATCATTACTCCCGATCAGATGCTGCTGTTGAATTAAATTTTATATTCTGAAGTTTAAAAATATTTATATCTATGTTCCTTCTTGTCATAGTGTTATATTTTGTGTTTTTACTGTAAATGTTATGTCTGTGGCATTCAAAGTAAGCTGTTCTGTAGGGTGAAATAATTTTAAATGCCTTATGATGAAACATAACTCTTCTAGCAATAGTGTGCAGTTCTAGCTTTATGCTTTTTAAACTTGGAGACTTCAATATATGAAACTTTAATATATTGAAACTTTTCATGACTCCTTTAATACAGGTATTTCTTTTTTGAAATTTCTGTGGTTCAGTCAATATAGGATTTTATTGACACTGCAGCTCCCAGGAACACTTCTTTAAGAATTCAGTGGGTCCTTCACTGAATTTGCTTGCTGTCAGAGCCATACCACTATGATTGCTGGTAAAGCAGGCTTCTGAAAGGACTTTCCATGTGGGTACAGTAAGCTGTGGTAGGTATATATAAACAAATGGAGATGGGGTACTTTGAACTAGTGTCATGAGTTATTTATTTAGCACATCAGTCTTAGTATATTGTTAAGACAATGGAGAGAAGATTTTAACAACTCTCTGATCTAAAGAGAATGTTAAAAGAGTGTTACATTACAACATAGCATAAAGTTATTTCAGCCTAAATTTTAGTTAATCACACATAGAGCAAAACATATTGACAAGAATTTTATTTAATTATATAAAACATGTAATAGTAGTTAATACAATAGTTCATTTATGAAAGACAAAGCATAGAGACTTATTCATACTAACTTTTTAAAAATATACATTAAATAACCTTGTTGCAATCTATTAAGTCAGTTTACAGAAGTCTATTGTGCTATTTTTCATGTCTGCTGTACTTAGAAAACTTTTCGCTGTATTTGCAATGTTCACAAATCTACTCTCAAAAACCTGTCCTTTTAAACCATTTTCTCAAAACCCTCTAACTTTATAAATCCCAACACAGTAAGCACAGCAGTCTTGTAAGCAGGCTGTGAGGGAATCCATGCCTTAACACATAAGGTAAATTAAACCAGTGAGGATTGATCTATGTGTGTCAGTGCCATCCCCACCGTGGGGCAAGAGGCTGTGGAAGCTGGGGTGCAGCCCCTGCTCAAGCAACCCCAGCTGCAGGAAAACTGTACCTCCCTCAGGAGATTTCCATGTCATCCTAACACTGTCTACAGCATCTTCTCCATAACTGCTTACCTTAATTCACATTTTTTGCATTTTCACTGTTTATTACACTTTGGCTTTTACAGTCTGCCATTCATGTTCTGGGCTGTGAAAGGCACATAGTCAGTGTATAGAATCCTAACAGTTGTGCCCTTCAGTGCAGAGTGAAGGCCAGCTTTCATGGAACTGGGAAGTCTGCTCTGTGGACGCCAAAGTTGTGCCAAGCAGCAGCACAGAGCACGCCAGTTCAACAACATCTACTGCCAGAGAGCTCAAAGAATGACTGTCCTCCTGCTTTTGCTGAAAATAGTAGGCAGGTTTATACCTCACTGTAACAGCTGTTCATCTCTATGTATAGTGCCAGTAAAAAGAAATATTTGTCATGGTCTGCTTCCTCCCTGTGAGATGTTTGGATGAATTCTGCTAGCACAGCAGTCTGAACTACATTTCAAATACTGTTGATTAAATCTTGCCTTGACAGGGGCAGCCCCTTATTGAGCTGTTACTGACTATGTGCTGAGCAGGAGCCTCTCCATAGTTCCAAACTTCCTGTCCCCTGCAGGACAAAAGTCAATGGACTGCAGTGCACAGGAAGGTATTCAGGGGCTGTTGCATTATAGAAGTCTTAGATACGGAGGAATTTTGTAGGTTTCAAACTGTTTAAGAGAGATATTTAAACTTAAATTAGTGAAACTTTGTAAGACTTGTCGTTTCTTTTACCCATAGCAAATGTAGGATGAAACTTTGTAAGCTGTAGAAGTTTAACCTTTTCCTCCCTGTTTCACTTCTAGACCAGCTCTCTTGTGTCTGTTAAGCTGATTAGTTTTTCTTTGTGTCTATAAGGAAATGTTACTGGAACTCTGTGACTGTATCCTGAGTACAATTCTGCCAGGATATTTGCTGTGTCCTTGCTTGACTAGCATATTGTTTTGAGCATCAGGCATGCAGATAACCAGCTGAGTCTTTATAAACACAGTTAGTTGCTTCCACAAGGGATGCTTCTGTTTTGCTTCAAAGTTAAGGATGTGCTTTGCTAAATCTGGTGTTTAAAGCAAGTAACATTTTCTGAAAATTGAGATACCAATCATATGACATGCAGTGATGAAGATTGAGCAATTAATTTGAGAGTACTCAGGCATGAGTTTGTTTGTAATAGTAAATGACAATCAAAGTGAAATGAGGCTATTTGATATAATTAATTTTCCATATATAAACATTGTTTGAAGCTTCCTACATGGTCTTACTTTGCTCTGGTATTCTTCTATACTGTTACCCTGTTCTCAGATTTTTAATGTAAATGAAAATGTACATTTTGAAACTTCCAGGTCTTTCACAGACTGACCTGGGATCAGGATAAACTAAAATACCAATAGATATTTGCACCTTATTAAATTAAATGAGGCATAATCTTCTTGGTATTGCATCAGCTTTGTTCTTAGATTACTGTCACAGGGTAATACTACTGATCATGCATTTAGTCCTGGAATTATTGAGTCATGTGATTCCTTACATAATTATTTATGTTGAATTGAATCTGTAAAATAAAAAAAGGATTGCAGAATGGTTGAGGTTGTAAGGGACCTCTGGAGCTCATCTGTTCAACACCCTGCTCAAGAAGGGCCACTTAGAGCCAGTTGCCCACAACCTTGTCCAGATGGCTTTTGTCTGTCTCCAGGGATGGAGACCCTACCACCTCCCTGGGCAACCTGTGGCAGTGCTTGCTTCCCCTCACAGGAGAAAAGTGTTTCCTGATGTACCGAGAGAACCTCCTGTGTTTCAGTCTGTATCGATTGCTTTGAGCTCATAGCTCTCCTCCTTGCATCCTTCATTTAGGTATTTTTACACATTGATGGGATTTCACCTGAGCCCTGTCTTCTCCACTCTAAATAATCTTGGCTGTCTCATGTGAAATGCTCCAGTCCCTCAATCTTCCTGGCCCCTTGCTGAACTTCTTGCAGTAGCTCTGTCTCTTGTAGTGGAGAGCCCAGGGCTGGATGCAGAGAGAGGATCCCTGGGTGGTAGCACTCCTAATGCAAGCCAGCATGGCATTGGCCCCCTTGGCTGCAAGGGCACGTTCCTGGCTTGTGTTCAACTTGGTGTCCAGCAGGACATCACATCCTTTTCTGAAAGCTTCCTTCCAGCTGCACGCACTGACTGCTGCGTGGGGTGGTGTCTCCTTGGGCGCAGGGCCTGGCATTTCTCCTGCTGAGCTGCCTGAGGTTCCTGAGAGCCCATGTTCCAGGTCCTCTGCATGGAAGCACAACCCTCTGGTGTATCAGCCACTTCTGCCAGTTTTTGTCTTGTCTGCAGTCTTGTGTCCTTATTTGAAAGCCTTTAGATCTTCCTGTTCTGTTTTGTACAGAGCCTGACAAACAAAGGCCTCAGTTTTGACTGGGGCCTCTCTGTGCTAAATTAACAGAAATAATCGTGTCTTCATAAGACAGAAGCAATGATAAGCACACAAATCTTCTTCTAATGATTGTGCTAGTGACAGGAACTGGCCAGCAGATGAAACTCTTTTTGCTGAAACAGGAGAATGAAGTAAAACTTGTGCTGATATAGAAACAGAAGTTGAGTTGCAAGATAGTCTGAGATATTTACCAAAGTATTTCCAGTTTATTCAGGGAAACTTTTAGCCACTAGATAAAGTATTTTTTTTTTTGTGTTTGGGTTCTTTGGGAGCACTTTTTTTTTCTATTCTGTCCCTGCTGAGTTATTTTATGGTGGGTGAAATTTTTTTAAAGCATTTGATTTTGATTTAGCTTTCTGGATTATGTTGTTGTCTAATAAATCTTTTAAGAAACATTTGTGTTTGTAATAGAAAACTACAGCTACTTGCAGTTTCTGTAAATATTTCTGGCTAGTCAAACAGAAACATCGGTCAATTAAGCTGAGAATTGTTTTTAAATAATCAGGAAGGAATTTTTCACCCAGAGGGTGGCTGGGGAAGAGGCTCCCTGGGGACTTTCACAGCACCAGCCTGACAGAGTTCAGGAAGCATTTGGATAATGCTCTCAGGCACAGGGTGTGACTCTTGGAGTGTCCTGCACAGGACTAGGAGTTGGCCTTTATTACTCTGATGGGTCCCTCCCAACTCAGTATTTCCTATGATTCTGCAGTGGTAAACCAGAATTGTACTGTTACGTGAGGAACATGAGTTACATCCATGACGTGAAGCACATGCACTAAATGGGAGAGCCAAGTTGGGTCTCTTAAGTACAGTGGTCTGCCTCATTAGGCTTTCTTCAATATTATACTAATATTTCAAATTCCTAATATTGTGGAAAAAGGAGAAAAATTACATTATTTTGGTCTCTATAGGAAGGACACAATTTCAGGATCAGTATTAATATAACCTCATGACTGAGCTTTAAGTAAAGAGGTGGACCTGAGCTCCACATACTGAAGTAACATTCGAGGCAATGGCAGTATTTTTTTTCTGTTTTAGTGCAGTATTTTATATTTTTTATTATGTATAATGTATTTGCAATACTTCTCTATTCTATTTATGTTCTGATTCCACAAATACAGTCCAGTAAAGTCTGGACTGTATTTGTTATTGCTCTTTGCTTTGATAGACTCTGTGCTAGAATAATGAGAACTTTGAAAAGTATTAAAACCACTGAAGATATGATACCAAGTATTTAAACTTTTAAGAAAAGCAAGCGTAACTACTTTAGTTGTCCTTACGAATTTGGTACAAAAGATTG
Source organism: Ammospiza caudacuta (assembly GCF_027887145.1). Classification (NCBI taxonomy): domain Eukaryota; kingdom Metazoa; phylum Chordata; class Aves; order Passeriformes; family Passerellidae; genus Ammospiza; species Ammospiza caudacuta. The sequence continues at coordinate 18,821,285 of NC_080594.1, read as the reverse complement.
GAAATGTGTCCCACTTCTTTCAGGAGACAAGATTTTTATTCTGATGATCTGCATGATAAAATTCCTCAGGACCACTTTTTTATTCATGCATTTGGATATGGTTTTCATTTATATCATATTCAGGATTATATGTCAATGCACACTATTTCCATAACCTCAACATTTCAATGAATTCAGAATAATTTGGTGTTTTTAATTTTACTTATACGTTGTGTAATCTGAAACTTCTTTCTGCCTACTTGCTTTATTCATGATTGAATATTAAATTCTTAATTTCTACTATGGCACTGGTAAAACTGATCACAGTAGTGTCCGAGTGCTTTGCAGTAATAATTTTTATTCAGCATATTTGCTGGAGGATAGCTCTTAGTGGGAAAATTGAAAGAGTAATGGTGAAGTTAAGCAGCCATTAATTTTGTTAGTCTGATTGAAATATCTCTCAGGGTTTCCACATCTATGTCAGATCAGTCAGGAGTTTGATAATCACAAAGAGCTTCACGAATAATGGGTGAGTTTCAGAGTTTCAGTTTTTGTGTCCTGAAAGAGCAGGAATCTGGTCAGTTCTGCCCTGCTACGCTGTTGCACAGCTGAGCCACGCTGAGCCACTTCAGAAGTGGCTCAAAAATTGTGTCCTTTGTTGAGCCCTGCTTTAATTTAGGGTGACTTTTTGGTTTCTGATGTAAGCTTGTTAGAAAGGGAAAAATGGCCTGAACTTAGACAAAGCTTCTACAAAAGTCTTGTTTAACTCAAGTAGAGCGCTGTTGTAACCTAAAGAGAGCTGGGGAGGTTCTTTTGGGAGCATCTTTAATGTTCATCTTGCATTTGAAATAGTGAAATTGTTTATAGGCCTCTGAGTTAGAGTCCAAAGAACATCTTTGTCTCATTAATTGCTTAGCCAAATGGCAGAAAAACATGTGTGTCTTTAATTTGGAGATCCCTCAGGAGTACCAGGTAAGGAAGTAGGAGAAACAGAAGGTGCTCCAACTGCTAGGAGGTGCATTTTTTTTACTACGGTCATCTGGAATCCTACAGTATATTCTGAAATGCAGTTGTTGTGATGCCTGAGTGCAGGACTGTATCGTGACTGGGGGGATGCAATGCTGGTTTTATAAAAGCTGTCTCTGCTGGAGCCCACTTTCTGTATTGCAGCTCACAAACAACTTTGCTGCTACTGGCTGTTGAGGAGAGTCCTCTTTCATTTCTCTCCCCTTTCAGGCAGTGCCTTGAAGTTCAGTTTTCCAACAGACTTTTTTCCAGCAGTGATTTTTTGCTTCAGGAAGGGAAACTCAAGCTGCCTGCACAGTTGAACTTTGTGGCGCTTATGATACTACTCTCTGTGTTTATATAATCATGGACAACTGGGACATATTATTTCTACTGGTATTACTGGGAGCTTTATCATGAAGTACTCTTTTTAACACAAAAGGGGAAGATAAACCTGCAAAATTAATCTAAAATAGTGTGCCTAATTATGGGCGAAAAAATATTTTCTGATATTACTGACAAAGGTACATTCAGAGAGCAAAAGCTTTCAGTGTTTCAGAGAAGTGCATCTTCTCACATATGTCATGACCATTCACTAAAATCTTATTTGCTATCCTCTAAAGAAATGCATTTATAGTATGTTTGTGTAGGAGGATCTTTTTTTGTATGCTGTGGGTTTTTAATTTTCTAGGTAATGCTGTCATCAGTGTACATCTTCTCTATGTGCTCACTGGCCACAATGCAAAGGATTTTAAGCTTTTGAAGGAGCAAGTAAAAGCCTAATAATTTGTGAAAAATATTAGAATGAGGAGGAAAAGATCTCTTATTTGGATTAATATAAAAATTAATCTAACTGCTAGACAGAATAGCATAAAAAGACAGATTGTCATGAATAAAAAATAAAAACCTACCTTCCATCTTTTTACCAGATTAGTTCTGAAATAGGCTGCATTAATTATACCAATCATCATCATCATAAACAAAAAGATTAACCTATTTGTTAGACAGCTTTTGCCTTCTCAGTTTTCTGTCTTGCAAAAATTCTGAACTAGTTTATTACAAATATGAATGAAATTTTGAATTACTGATAAGTGTTTTTTTAATCACAGTTAAAATCCCATGATATTTAATAATTTCTTAAAAATGAATTGCAGCCAAAATTGAGATGAAGCTGACATCTTTCTGTGTCTAGAGATGTAATTTGGAATGAAAACTAAGCCCCATCTCAAGGTATGAAAATGTCAAACACTGTATTAGAAGCAGGCAAAATAAAATTCCAGACCTTGTATTTGTTCCTTAGAGAAAATGCTTGCTACTGGTGCCATAAATAATGGACTGTATAATTTTAGGGAAAATAAGTATTCAGAAAAAAACCACTTCATTTTCTTTGCATGCAGCAAATAAATTAATTAATGGAGGAACCGGTGGGTGATGTTTCTGAGGGACTCCCAGGAACAGATGGGTAAAGCAGCACTGTGAACTTCTGAGATGATTAATCAGGAAAAAAAAAAGGCAGGAGGGGAGTGGCAAGGTATTTGTGGGAAATAAAATTATTGGAACCACGTGAAGTACCCAAAAAATGTCATAATGATCTTAATATATCGTGAAATAACCTAACAGTTACAAAAATGGTTTTGGATTTGTCAGTGTTTCCACGTCATGGCAAAAGCTGCTGCTGTGACGTTTCTGTGGCCAACTTGCAATACTTGTTATCATTTGAGAGACTCAGTTCAGATCCAAGGAGCATCCAGGCTATGTTCTATGTAGTGCAAAGTTCCAAATGCTTGTGGCAGTGGAGATGTACAGTAGCAAAAGAAATAAAAGGGTTACTGAGAGAAACCACTGTCAGAAAAGGGTGAACGTGCTGAAAATTGTTCCTTTACTTGATATTACCTTATTACTCTGTTAAATGTTTGTCAGGATTTTCTTGAATGTTTGCATATTAATCAAATAATCAACCTGTAGTAGTTTTTGATGCAAACAAATACATGATTATTTTATACTTTTGATGTTGGTAGTTTTCACGTACTTACTGCTAAGCACTGAAGTAAGAGGTTTTCATTGTTTCCCTGTTCATAGATTGTTATTTTTGGATCTGTTGCCAGTAGCCTTTTACTGTCTCATCTTATTTGTAAAAGTACTATGATGTGAAGAAAGTTACTAAAACAAAGTGTTACAGTAAATGCATAATAAAACATTTTAAGAGTGATCGTACTATTGTATTTCTTTTCTTATCTTCCATGCTTAAAAGGTGGCAAATATTAGTTCTTAAAAATTGTGTCAAACAAATGGTGAGTTTTCTGACCCTCAGAATATTGCATCAGGAAATGTGATAGTACAATTGAAAATCCAATTTTGACTTTAGTCTTGTCTTCCTATACTCTCATGCTTCTATGTATCATTTGCAAGAAAAAAAGTCAAACAGAAACTTTACAAAGTATTTTTAGGAATCCCCTTGTCCTGAGAAGCTTCCTTATTAACTGAAACAATAATTCATTCATTTTAGCCAAATTTTGGCTACCTAGTTAAAAAACAAACAAAAACCCCAAACCTCTAAGGTCTCACACGCATAGGAAGTTTTCTAATGCTAATAAAAAGTTTAGTGCTCTAGGTAAAAATAATTTCTCTGTTTGTGGTGTAATTTTAGTGTTTGGGCTGTGTTTTTTTTATGAAACAGTTTATTTGCCAGCACCAAAATATGCCAAAACAGATGCACACAAGGAACAAGTTGTGCCAAGATACCATTTCTGAAAAGCAGTGATAGTAGAAATCAATTAAGCATTTTCAGTAGTGTGTTTAAACCAGCCATGACTGTGTTGACTTTTCTTCTGCCTTTCCTTTCCTCCTGTAGTCATAAAAATACCTGAACCATGAGCTGATGTTATGTCTCAGCAAAACGAGTAAAGTTCCAGTGTTTGATGCTATTTGGCAGGTTTTTGCTACAGTAGTTTAAATCTGTTTTTAAGCAGTTGTAATAGTCCTTTGGTAGCTTTGCTTTTAGAGTTTTTAGAGTTTTAAAAGTGAGTAATCTAACTTGGATTAATTGTTTAACAAATTTAATGAGATGAGTATGCTGTGGCATTATATGCTCTGTACAGTCTTTCTTTATAAATTTTCCATTTAATTTGGCTAAAATGAAAGCAAATATCCTCAACGTGAAATATTTTGCATAGGAAAAAATATGTAAAAAATTTAAAGTATTTTTAACCACTTAATTTTCCTTGGAAGAAAACTGTACTTATAGAGATGGACATAGCTAGAATTTAAGCTTGTAATATTGATAAATTTTCATTGAGAAAAGTAGTAGTACTGCTTTGTAGTATTGTTTGTAAATATGTACTTTATGAATAGAAACCAAAGAAAAACATGCTTGAAATTTGTTTAGGCAAAAAACGCTGGGGCTCATTTAGATGTTGTGGGTAAGAGCTGTAAGCTCTCTATGTGAATCAACAGTGGACTAATTCAGAAGGTCATCTTTGACACCTTGTTAATATGTATTCTGCTCAAAGGAAATGCTGTAATTTACAGTTAAATCATGACTAATATTGTGCAACTTCTGTGGAAGACTTTTCATAGACATTCTAGTACTTAGTACTTCAAATATGGCTAAATATTCTCTCCACTTTTTTTTGATTTCTTTTTTTTTTTTTTTTGGTTCAAATGAATGGTCATCTTCAGGGCACTGAAGGGCTCTTTTGAAAAATGTGTATGTTTTGTCCATGATTATATTTGCTCACTCGGTGAACAGTGCACTCTTTCTGATTACGTGCTGTCTACTGTTTCACAATAGAGCTAAATGATCAGTGTTTTGAAAGCAAAACTAAGTGGTGCTCATTCATGTGTTAAGAGAGACTTTGCTGTTGTGTGGTTGAAGTTGTTGACATTTCTGACAGTGTAGTCTGACTTCTTGGTCATTGCGCTGGAATGCAAAAATAAACTTCGGGCGAAACAATTTGGGAAAAAATTGTAACTAGTTAATAAAACAGAGGCACTGAGAGAAAGAAGAGAGACTGAGAGAAATTTTAAATTTTATCCTTTCGATGGCAGAGATGCTGGAAAGGAATAAATAATAAAATAATTGGAAAATGTTACTTAAGAAAAAAGTCAATGCATTGGCACATATAGAGAATGTCTCCTTACAAAAGTGTTTGAACTAAAAAGTTTTAATTAAACTGATCTGCTGTTTTTTGTTGTGTTTTTGTTTTTTTTTTTTTTTTGTTTTTGTTTCATGAGTGTGTAACTTCTCTCAGTGCCCTTCCTGGTGTGTGTTATCTCCTCATCTGTTTGCCCAGCCTACTCTGCCAGATTGTGTAATCCTTCCACATGCCAGTTCACAAACCCTCATTCCTGAGACATCTATAAAATAATTCCATCATTAACTCCTTCTTGGTTGCAGAACACAGTCCTTAATTTATCATTTAAAAATATTTTCCCTGCTTTTGTCTTTCCCCTTACTCAGTGACTGTGAAGCTGCACAGCAGGGTAGCAAAAAAAGCCCATGAAATTTATGTGGTTTTTTAATTAATTGCCTCTTATTCTGCTAGTTTGCACTTCAGCCAAGTGGAAGGATAATTATGCTTTTGAAGGGGACCTCTATGGTGGTTTGATTGAACTTTTTTTTACATAAAGCCTGTGGTCATTATCATCAAATGAGAAAAAATCTGGCAGTGTATTTGCAGATGCAGTGACTAACCTGCCTCGCTTAGGAGAGTCTGGGCACGGATACACACCTGTGTAATGGTTATTTTTTTTACTAAGGCCCCTGTAGGATGCAGAAAAGTGCAGCATGAGTATCTTATGGTCTTTCATACCTATCTTTCAATTTTATGGTGGTAGACACTGGGGGGGGGACACTGGGCCTTATTTTTGGGGTATCTATAGAGAAACTGGGTGCATAGAGCAGCTTGAGAGCTGTTTTTGTAGTGGTCCTGATTTGAAAAGGTGGGTTTCCTTGCCTCTGAATTTTCTTACTGCTTTCTGTCTGAACTCCAGCCAAGCCACAAAACCATGCTTGGGCTCTCTGCCCATTCCAGGCTTTACCTTAATAATGTTAAATTTAAAGAAAATTTTGTAGATGCCAAACAGATTGTGCTTTATAAGTAGAGTGGGAAAATGAAAATATATGAAACATGTTTGAAATACTTGAAATCAGAAATTAAAATTTTATCTAAAATGACAGGTGAAGATATTAAGACTGGGCTCAGCTGTTATTAAGAACTTTACGCTGTTTAAGGAAATAGGGGGAGAAGGATCTAAGTTATGTGAATCATATACTGTGCTAGTCCCAGATCAAGAGTAGTTACTTCATTTGCTGCAGGGTCTTTGGCAAATAGGTGAGCGTTTATTTTTCCCATGGCAGAAATAGTTCAGATGAAGTTAGAGATTAGGAGGTGGCAAAAAAGCTTTTGCAGACTATCAGAACTTCACCTGTTCTTAAACTGCTGTTTCAAATACCAGCGGTGTGGTCTGGCTCAAACAGCGGGGCAGGTGCCTTTTTCTTCCTCAGCCAGTGATTTTTAATGTGTAGAGAAAGGGCCTGGAACCCTGGTTTTCAGCCTCCATCCAGTTTTGGGCCACCTTTGGTACACTTGCTTTGACCTCCTGTTGGTCCATCTCCTGTTTGTAGAACTAGAATCCTTGGCAGGGCAGGGCAACGCTTCTTCATTCTATAGAGGGTACTGACAGAAACAACTGGCTTCTCATCCTAAGAATTTTCATTTGCTGAGTATTAATATGTTATAGGTAACAGTATAACACAGCATGCATCATGCTAATTGATTTTTATCTAGAGAATGTGGTTTCCATTGGCTTAATTTGCTGTATGTAATTCACAATAGTGACTTATTTTTAAAGCAGTTAAATGTGATGCGTCTTTTTAGGGCTGGATGGAACTTAAAAGGCCTTCACGGGCTTGCTTGTACAGATCATATTCAGTAATAGTTTGCTACTGTGCTTTTATTAATGAATGAGGACCTACAAAATATATATTTCTCTAAGTGTTTAATCTCTTGTTGGAAACTGAAAATGTATTCAGAATTATTTATCAGCTCCAGAGGTGAAATGTCTGCTTAGTAAAATAAACATGAATAAGCTGCTTTCTGTAGCATGTGGTGTGGAATAACCTTTTCCTGCTTTTGCAAAATGATTCTGCTCCTGATGATGATAGTTTCATTCCTGTTCATGGATGAGGAAATCAGAAAGAGATTTGTGAACTAATGGGTAAGATAAGTGAAGGGAGTGTTGAACCTTTTGGTTTTGCTGTGCTGTTGTTTTTGGGGGTTTTTTTCCAGACAGGACGGGAAGAGAATGGGAAATTATATTTGGGTGGGGAATATGTCTTTTCTGTTCCAATGGTGAGATAAAGCTTCCAAGCAGTTTTCCATTTGCTGTGTGTTTGTATTATCAGAATTTCACATTGATTGATGTTCTTACTCACTTTGTCTCCACTTTCTGCTCTCTATAAAAGGTAAAAACAATAATTAAACCCCTCATGATTCTTATTTTGCTGCTTAGTGAAGCTGAACTCTGGAGCTTTTCTGTTTACTATATTTACTCTGTTTACCCTGATTACTCTGGTCATTTGTGTAAGACATGTGCTAACCCTTTCCTTACCCAGAGTGTAACTGATCCACCTTAAGATGCACAAGAATATGTGTGTAGCACTAGAGGAACAACAGTCTTGATTTGTGAAATTTGAAAAGGTAGATAGTATTCTTTGCTTCAATGTTAATCATCCAGAGAAGGGGAAAAAAGGTAAAATTACAGTTTTCATCTATATTTGATGGTTACAAAAGTGAATTATAGTCAAATATTATAGTGTTAGTGCAAGGGTCAGTGGGAAGTCAGGAAAGTAACCAATTTTTTTTCCATTGGAATATAAGCAAAAAGACTCGCTAACTCTCCAAAAACATTTAAAATACTACTTTTGGCACCAAAGTATCTACATAGGTCTATATATCATATGGCTTTAGGCTGGTCAATTAACAAGCAAGCCTTTTTTCTCCATTACTTCAACTCATATATCCAAAGTTGCTCCTGCTTTCTGTTTTCACTTCCCACCTTGACTTGGCAATGTTTCACATGTGCTGGATGCAAAGTAAGAAATGCTAGACGTATGACTTCTCTTAGCGACTGGAGAATGTATTCATTTTTCTCCCTCCTAAAGAGAGAAAAAAAGACAACAACCTCTGTAAGGCAAAAGCAACTCAATGATTTTAAATAGAGAGGAAAAACCATCCCAAATATAGAATTTTACAGGAAAATCATATATGAAAAAGTAAAATGCTTTTAAACTGAACGCACAAACCGGTACGGACCAGAGTGGCTCTAACTAAGCATGTGTCAAAATTTCCATTAGATACCTCTGTTTTGAGGGATTTTGCAACTTGCTACTCAAATTACAGGGGAAAATAATTAGCTCATAATTTTTTGCTGAAAGACATGTAAAAATGAAAAACTAATTTGGTGTTCTTAGTATTATGCTGGAAAATACAAGACCCAATAGCAGGCACCCAAACCAACCCCTGCTCCTCAACACAAAAAAAAAAAACCCTCAAACCAAACAACGTAAAATGCAGACCTTTATTCCCAGTAAGATCTGTGATTGGGCTGTTACACAGGGACAAAACCCCTTTTACATCAGCTGAGGAGCTCAATTGCAAAACTGCACCCTGAAGTATAATGGCATTAAATGATTTCCTGTGTGGCATGAGCAAAAAAAAAAAAAAAAAAAAAAAAAAAAAAAAAAAAAAAATTGCAGCCAGATGTAAATATTGTTTTGAAACTTTAATGCCACCTGATAAATTATGTGTGAAAGAATTATCAAATAGAGTTTTGATGCATTTTTTTCTGGTGGCTTTGTGAAGTTTCTTCATGCAGAAAAGAGTCTGGCAGTTATGTGCTTACTTTGCACAGAGGATGTGTTGCATCCTACCCACTTGAATTCTGACTCTATTAAATTGGGTAGAAATTGGAGTGACTAATTATCAGTATGGAAACTGATTTAGAAACAGGAAAATTTGGAACAGGTTTTTCACAAGAAAAAGAAATTCAACACCAGTCTTACATTTAGAAAGGACTGTGTTTTTTCCCCTGCTAGAGGACAGTTTTTCCCCTATAAGTTTCATTTGAGCGAAAGTCTAATATTTGTAATGGGAGAGTTCAGCTCAACAAAGTAGACACAGAAATTCCACACTTTAAAATAGGAAAAAAATCTTCAAGTGGTCTCAACAAGTATCAGTTCTTCATAAGCTTACTTTCATCTTACAGGTAATCTTAGAGTATGTGGCATTGTTCTTTAATTCTTTAGCATTTGGGTTATGTTTTGTTTTAAACATACTATGGTCAACTTTAAACAAAATATGCAGCTTCTTATCTATATGGAAAAGGGGAAATTCTTTCATACAAACTCTCATGGTTTTATATTTGACTACTTTCATGTAAAAAGAGGGGGAGTGCTGAAAGTTCTGGTGGACTTCATGATGTTTTATGTTTCTCCCTTTTAAGGGCCTGTCTCTTTTTAAAGCAAAATTTAATGCCATATAAACTCTAGAATATCTCAACCTTTATCAAAATCTGATGTTTGCTTCCTGGATTTGATGTTCTCATGCATAACATCTTTAGATACTTTGCTTTAGATAAAATCTATAGATGTAATTGTATTTATAGTTCTGTATATTTGTGTCACAGTTATGTTCTGAGATAAAAAAGTGTTTTCAGCAGCTGCTGAAATGGCTTGTGCTTTTGAGAGTGAATATTCAGGTTTTTGCACTGTAAAATTTCTGGTACATTTTCATTAGCAAACGTGTATGCTGTATTGTTTCTTGCCTTCTATTTAAAAACTCAGTCTGTTCTTCCTTTGCTCTTTTTTTCTTGAGTACATATGCTGGTATTCACAACTGACATATTTTCTTCAACAGAAATGAACATTACAGAAGTTTGAGTTGAATTACTATGAACTTTTCCCTGCAGGTTAACTCTGGTATTTTTAGGCTTCCTTTTTAATTGATCAGGCACTTTTGCAGTTGCTGAGTTTCACTGTTGTCTGTGAGCCTTAAGAATGTTCCTTAGGAGTTGGATCCCTGGTGACCAATTTACCCTGGATTTCCACTCTTAACACTATGGCCATTTTTGTGTTCATTAATAAAATGGGCCCATGCTCATGGTGTGGTATGACATGTGTGTCTAGAAAGATATGCCTTCCTCTAAAGACAGGGAGAGCTGATCCGTGGGCCTGCTGGGAATGGTGTCCCACGGGAGCTGTTGCCCAAATTGCATGTGGCATTGTTCTTTAATTCTTTAGCATTTGGGTTATGTTTTGTTTTAAACATACTATGGTCAACTTTAAACAAAATATGCAGCTTCTTATCTATATGGAAAAGGGGAAATTCTTTCATACAAACTCTCATGGTTTTATATTTGACTACTTTCATGTAAAAAGAGTGGGAGTGCTGAAAGTTCTGGTGGACTTCATGACGTTTTATGTTTCTCCCTTTTAAGGGCCTGTCTCTTTTTAAAGCAAAATTTAATGCCATATAAACTCTAGAATATCTCAACCTTTATCAAAATCTGATGTTTGCTTCCTGGATTTGATGTTCTCATGCATAACATCTTTAGATACTTTGCTTTAGATAAAATCTATAGATGTGGGGCTGGGACCATCATGGCAAGGACCTGCCTGCAACAAGGAGTGCTCCTGCCCTGACCCTGTTTTATTTCCTATCACAAGGAAATACACACTGGCCAGTGTAGTCGGGGTTTTTGAACTCTTGTTAAAAATGTATCTTTGCCTTCACTTTCTTTTACAAGAGGGAAAGCAAACATTGCCTATGCATCTGCTGTAGAATATAGCAAAGACTGTTCAAAATGTTCATTTTAACACCCTAGTTAAAACAAATTCTTACAGTCTTGCAGCATGTTGTCGCTTAGAGAGTCATGAACCCCTTAATTAAGTTATTTACATAATAATGGTCTTTTGTGAAAGAAGCAGCAAAGACTGTGTGGACTTGAGGGCTTAACTGGAGTGGGTTGTCCTCCCTGTGTGAGGAGCACTGCCCAAGCTGGGACACTGCTTGAGGCAAGCAGTAGCAGCAATGGATCTGCTGCCTGATCCTGCCTTTTCTTTGAGTTGCTTTGGCTGCACAGAGCATGAGAATAATTTGTGGTTAGTGCAAGGGAAAGCTTTTCATTCCTGAGGTGACAAAATGTGTTATCTCAGGCAAGGTATGTAAATGTATTGTTGGTGTCTGATTGTAATGTGTCGTGCACCTAAGAAGTCTTAATTGCAACTGAGAGCAGGAAAGGAAGTGTGGGACTGGGGCAACACTCAAAATGTGTCTGGAGTCTGAGCATCTCAACAAACAAATGTCCACTTCAGTTTGCTTGCAGTGTTGGAGAGGAAGTGGCCTGCTGTTGTTGTATCATAGATACACAGAATGCTTTAGGTTGCAAAAGACCTCTAAGGTCATCCAGTTCAACGTTTAACCCAGCACCACCTTTTAAGCTAACTGCCAATTTTATATATATTTGTGTATTTAATTATTTATTTATTTATTTATTTATTTTTCACACTTGCGTGTATCTCAATGCCCTGTGGTACCAAAAGGCATATAGGACAGAACTAGTTTATTAGTTACATACATAGCTGATACTTACCTCACTCCTACTTGTAGCTGAAAAATACCTTTCAAGTCAGCTGAATAAATGTTAAAAATAATGCAGGTAATCTAAAGAAAATACCAAGGGGCAAAGGTGAATGTGGTAGACTAGGCAGATAATATAAAGTTAGGAATAGAAGAGAATGTTATTTTTGTTATGTAATGTGCTAATGTGACATTTACCACACAGAATCAGCACTCTGTTTTTATGACATGGGTTTCAGGTAAATCCCACCATATATTGCATATATTCTTGGTATTATGTTTTGTATGAATTTTGTAATAAAAAGATCACCTTGTCCACTGTAATGAAGGAGAACTAATATAATTTTTGTTCTGATCTAATATCATGTCTTTTGTTCTCTGCTGAAGAGATGTTTTGCCAAGCTGCACTGCATCCAGAGGGTAAATTATGGTGTGCAAGGGGCAGTGAGTGCCCCAAGGATATTCCAGAACAAACACACTTATTCTGAAGGGCTTTCAGGAAGCCAAATCTCTCCCCTCTCCATAAGCTGAAACTTTTTCAGACACGGAGAAAAAGAATCCCAGGAAACCTGTATGAGTAGTGAAGTTTGGATGAGGAATTCTTAAATTGAGGACAGATTTTTGGTCTTGGTTTTCAGCTTTTCTGTCATTACCTTTAGAGGGACCTTGTTACTCTTTCAGTGTATAATAGAAGCTAATCATTATAAAAGTCAGTAGTTAAGAATTAATAATTAGGAAAAGGATTTATTACTTGTTGTCAGAAGACAGATAATAAATGGTGGAGTAATACTTCTTGTAACCTCTCTCTTTTTAATCCTTGTTATGCACTGCCCAAGATTTCAGTTGATAGTGCTGCCTGCTGCAGGCTGTAGTCCTCTATGAAAAAAGGGTTTCTGGCTTTTGTTTGAATGTACATTGATGGCTTTGCTGTTGAGATAGATGGTGGGGGATGAGGTAATGAGCTGATGGAGAGTGTGAGATATTTGTTTCACGTAAAACTCTGGCAGAGGCAGGGTTTCTGCAACAAAGTTCTTTGTCAGACAAAAACAGCATAACCCTTGCCTGAGGTTGCCTCATAGTTCAGCACATTAAAATTAGAGATCTCTGTTTGGATTAGGAATTTATAATACAGTAACTAATGCAGATTAACTCATGGATACAAGACACACTCTCAATACTGGAGATGATTTGTCCTTTAACACTTAACCTGATGGATTTGGAGGTCTTGTGGCTGCTATTAAAATAGTTGCACTTTAAGTTCTGGATCTGGGAGTAAGTCCTTGTAGTCTGAGAAATTCTGAGTGATTGCCTTTGGACTAATGCTTCAGTGACACATATTGGTGTTTGTAAGTCCTATAACAGCAACTCATATGGTGATTTATCCTTGGTGTCTTTCCATTATCTCCTAAATTTGCAGGTTGAAAGGGTCTCAACTTTATGGTGTCACAGAATGCTGTCAGCTGTAAGTCAAGTTTTATAAAAGCTTCTTTCTAGTGTTTACCTGACAAATATTTGATCCAAAGCTTTTTCAAATCTTTAATTTTTAGACAAAAAAATATAAGTCTGGATTTGTTTTGACAGAGAAAGTTGCTGATCAAGCAGAGGGAAATTTCTGGTTTATCCTAAGTGGATATATTTGCACTTCTGTAGGTTTGTGTAATAGTGTACATCTAAGTAGTAAAAAGTCAAAGCCTATTAAAATTTTTGAAACAAAGCATAAATGTATATGGTTTTATTATTTTTTTTTAAGCAAGGGAAGTCTTCTTCTATGACAATCCTATTACGTGGGGAAAAGGCATAATTTTAGATCAAAGGCACTTAGTGCTGTTTTTTCCTCTTTTTTTTTTTTCTTTTCCTTTTTTTTTTTTTTTCTTTTTTCCCCAGATGTTGTTGTAGCTTCTCAGTGGGCTTTCCTTTCAGGACTTTTCAAAAATAAGCACTCAGAAAGCTAGGTAGAATTTAGGCCATCTATTCTGAATATAGCACCTGAGTTATAGAGGGATGAACACTGTTTTCAGCCAAGACTTGTTTACAGCAGGATCCACTGAGTTCTGTGGATTGACTGTGGAATTACTTCAGTACAGCTTGGAAGCTCAGGTTTCCCATGTACCAGTGGGGTGGATGTTTTTATTGAATGCTTCCAGGCTCTCCTGCTCTGGCTGCCTCTCTCCACCCCCAGCTTTGATGATAAAAATAATGTTGTGTTTAAATACCCATTGTTGAGGAGCTGACTGTGAGTTGTATGAGGATGAAATGGTGGTATAGGATCATGGCATTGAATGTGTTGGCCCTGAGCCACAGGTAAGCAGCACCTAGTACTTGCAGCTGTAAGAGTTGGAGTTGATGTTTTACACTTGTTGGTGGTTAACTTGCACAGGCACAAGTGTGGAAAGCTAAAACAGCACATGACAGGCTCAAATCCCCAGCCTGCAGCAAAATGTGTGTGACCTCCCACACCTGCCCAGAGGGTCATGCCTGTTTCAGAGATTCTCTGTTAATGTTAATGTTCTCTATTTTGACGGATTAAACTTTGTAGTTGAGGGCTCAGCTTTGGTCTGCAGGAAAAACAGTCCCCCCTCTTGAACACATTCCTATCACTTCATTGTCATTAATATTTACCATTAAGTGAGCTGAGAGTTTAGGTAAGAAATTATTTATTTAGCACTGCCCATTCTTCCAAAAGAAGCTGTGTTGTCCCTTTAAGGCATTTTCCTTAAACATACTGTTAAAAACATTTAAGGGAAGCTAAAGTAGACTCTTCAGAATTAAGTAATTTAAAAACATTTTCTTATTTCCACAGTTGTGATTCTTTGAGTAATGTTACAAATTGAAGCTGCTGCCTAGCACAGTCTGAATCCAAAATTACCTATATTGTTCCTAATACATACTAAGGGCTTGCTTTTGGAAAGAAATAGCTTTCATATTCTCCTAAGAGAGTTATGTACAACTAGTGTGGGATGTTGATGAACTGCTCAGTGTTAGTACATTGTTGCTGTTATTACTAGACTCTTTGCAGGCAGACTGTAGAAAAAGCAAGAAATGGAGAAATCAAATTGAGAGTTATTCTTCACATACTTGTGCATTTTGACTGAAATAATTTTTTCAGATATACTGAGGTCTTAGCTATTGAAATTGAAACTTGCTATGCCTTCTTAATCATGAATCTTCTGTTACTAGCAACGGAGCCTGCTGTGAATCATATGTGCAATTAAGGTGACTAAACCTGGAGGAAAATGTGAACTATAAAGTTCTGAAGGAAGAATTAGAGACATAAATTTTGCACTTTTCATTTCTACCTTTTCATCCTTTTCTCATTTTCAGCTTTCAAAGGGTTTTATTTTATGCTCCTTTAATCCCCACTTTTTAAAAATATATATTTTTAATGTCCTCCTCATTTTCTCCTTCTGAGGTTTTTCTCTCAATACCTCCTCTAGATCTCTTGACCTTTTAATTAACATCACTTATGGCAAAAGTAAAGTTTCTTCTGGCTAGCTTATCTTTTAATATTCTGGATTTAAGCAATGAGTCACTATGACATACTAGCCAGGCCTTTTAATCCTCAAGCTCTCAGGAGAAGTCTTTGGGAATTTTTGTGTTAGAATATTAACGTAGGGTAAGGTTCTTTCTCTTTCTAAATGTTTACCGGTGGGCTTTAGACTGGTATGAGCACATGAATACAACACACTGGATATTTCATATTTTGCCTCAGTCTTTTCCATGGATGCACATTCTGTAAGAGAATGCTCCGTGGCAGATACTACTTTATCTTCTGTACTAAAGGGGGGTCTCTCCCTGTGGGGTTGTGGAATGTGGCTTGGTGGGTGGGAAACAAGAAGCTCCAGGATAGCTATTCGGCCTTTGCCTTCTCTGTTTCCCCTTTCCTGTCTGTCTCTCACAGTCTTCCCATTCTCTTCTCTGGGAGCCAGATGAAAAATTTACTTTTAGCCATTAGGGAATAGGAGGAGTGAAGGAGTACTGTGGGACTTCTGGTGGAAACTGGTGTACAGGACGTTGCTTTTTCTGGGAAGCTGTCCAGGGACAGGGCAGGCTGTGTGGGGACTTGGGGCACAAAATCTTCCAAGGACTCTGTCTTTTTTGCTGATACAGATTGAGATGTTTTTCAAGTTGGCTGCACAAGCTTCTCCAGCATTACATCTCTTGTAGTTAGGTGTAATTCTTCTTTTTTTGGTAATGATCCTTTTCAGTCACTAGAGGACAGAGGCGTTGTAGTTGTTTGAGTATAAGAGCCAACAATAGCTATTGATCACAAGTATTTCTTATAGTAACTCAGATATGGCTTATTACAGCAATAGTATTTCTCATTCACTTCATGTCACATGTCTTTTATGTGGGATGAAAACTGCTAATATGGGTGGAAGGTCTTCCAACACCAAGTATGTCACACCGAGTGAAGCTCTTTGTCGAGGATATTTCAAAATGTGCCAAACATCAGCAGGCTACCTGCTGTGGTACCTGGTGCTCTGAGCTTCCCAGAGATGGAAGGAATGCAGATTTATTTTTCCAGTTCTGTTTCCCTTCAGATCTAAACAGTTGTCTCTCATTATTCATAGTATCAAAGGGTGATTAAATACATGGTGTACTTTGGTAGTTAATGCTCCTTTCCTATTCCAGGATGGCTGATCTGAAAAAACTGAAGTGAGAATGTGTTTTTGACTGTGAATATTTTAGTCCAATGGCTCTTAAGAGTATATTTATGTATTTAATTTAGCTGCAGCATTCAAGTAATTAGAGAAATTGAAGTGTTGGGAATGTAAACAACACTAAAGATAGTATAATTTCACACACTCTTAATATAAGTATTTTCACGTGGTGAGGATATTTAGTGCAGTGATTTTAAGGATGACTCATGAAAAAAAAAAGGGTGATTAGAAATTTGCAGCTGGATGTCTTAATATCCAGAGATTTTTGTTTGTTTCAATTTCCGTCTCCTGTTCTTACTTGCTTTGGTAGCAAGAACTGAAATGCTTCGGTGTTTGAGGGAAGATCAGTATTGTCTTTAGGTTTACATTCCAGTCTTTGAGGGAATACCGGTATTGTCTTTTGGTTTACACTCCTGTTTCAAAGCAATTTGTTTTCAGAGACTGATGGATTGTTCCAGGAATCCATAATTGCATAAAGTGTTTACTTTTGCAAGTAGCAAAGTGAATTTTTGCCTTGCTAGGCAAAACTGCACAAGTGTTGTCTCAGGGGAGTAAACTCTTAAGGTGTAACTCCTGGAACCTTCATGCCTTCAAAACTATTTTTACCAGAAGGAATTTTAGTGTATTTTGTGTTTAGTTGTGATTCTATTCATGTGTATTGTTTCAATGGCCTGCATGTGATAAAATGTAGCAGTAAGTGAAACATAACAGATTTTCACGTTGGTGCTCAGAATTTGGAAGTTTCCACTGCAGCTGTGGTGTAGTAACCTTTTCTCTTTGGACACTTGCCCTCTATGAGCCTCTTCATCTAATTTTAGGAATGCTGTCTTACTTGGCTTTCACTGTTGAAACTGATTATCTTGGAAGACATCTGTGATTCAATTTCACCACCAGCCCCCTTAACACTGCTCAGGTCTCCAGTGTTGGCAAGTACCCTTGTAGGTTCTTGTTGCAGCTATCATTGTAAGCACAGAACAGGGCTCTGCTCCTGACCAAGCCTGGTGCTTCTCTCAGTCTTTGCTTCAAGCAGTGCCGCTCCACCCCCTGCCCTTTCTGCTGCCAGACAATGCCAGGCCACCCTCCTGGTGAAGCACGTAGCCACGCTCATGCTACAGGCTGTGACTTGGGCAACTTCAACTCTCTAATCTCAGTTATGGGGGTCAAAAAGGATGATTGTCAACAGTAGAATGCTTCCATTCACCAAGGCATCCAAAATTAATTTATGAGTGATCAGGTATTAGAAGTTCTGTGCAATCAAATTGTATGAGTGAAATGAGTGAACTTAAAAGCTTTGGGGGTAACCTATGAACCATGTGCTTTAGTTCTTGAGTCCTGTGTCTTGCTTTTAAGACAGAGGCTGATCTAATCATTATAGTTATTCTTGTTTTCAGTGGTGAGCATAAGGAGATACCTAAGGAAGAATAAATGGGGCAAATAAGTATAATTGAGTGTGTTTCCCTAGTACTCTCTCAGCCTTTGGCCGTTTTTAGCCAAGGGATTTCCTGAGCCTGTTGTGCATTGTTACTCCAGTAACCTTCAGTGAAGCAGCTCTTCCTGATGTTTTCCCAGCTTCCCCTCAAACATATTTAAACTTGCCTCCTCAGTATCCTTAGGCAACAACTTCTGTGCATTAGGGATTTTTTGAGCTTGCTTCCTGTCACCTTCACTAAATGTTCTAGTTACTGTCAGTCCTCATCCATCTTCCTTATGTCATTTGCAATTTGTAGATCTCTTATCTGAGTTCCTCTGTGGTTACTCATCCAGTGTGAGGAGTCCCACCACACTTCATTCCGCCTCAGTTTGTATCCATTTCTTACCTTTGGTAACCTCACTTGGCTTTCAGTGTATCTCTTTTATCTCTGTTTCTTATATGTCTGATTTGATAGCAGGCAACTGTGTTTCTACATGGTGGCATAATTATGTTTTCTGGGTTTTTTCCTCTCTTATTTTGCTAATAATTCATTATATTTGATGTGGGTTTTTATTGCTGATGAACATTGAGCAGATATTTTTATGGAATTACCTGTCATAATGGAGAATTTTGCTTCTGATTGACAATGGACAGGTCAGAGCCTGGTATTTTCTACATCAGGTCAAGATTTTTTGTTCAAATACATTATGCCTTCACATATATTGAACTACATCTGCTGTTTTTGTTGAGCAGTCACTTTGCAGCTATTTGCAGTTATCTGTCAGCCTTATAGCCTTTGAATAGCTTCATGTAAAATAAATAATAAGCAGATCAGGGTATAAATTTCTTCATGGTTATTGTACTTTAGATGAAAAAAAGGAAAGTAATTTTTTGCAAATAGCATCTCAGTCTTTTTCATTCAGTTCTCTTCCCTTGCTTTTCATGGGAGATAAGGAGTGAAGAGGCAAAATGGTTTATTTTGATTTGTATGGACAGCTTCTGTTTGGAGATTTGACATCAGTACGTCCTGAAGGCAAGGATTCTGCCTCTGTTTACTTGAAAAACACACCTGTCTGTCTAGCTATATCCTTGTGGGTTTTAGGGCCTGCTTTTACTGTCCAAATTACTGATGAAAATATTTCAGCCAGCTTTATTTTTTTTTCCAGTTAGTGTGAAATCACACATCTTATAAAATCTGTTAGACTTTGACCAAGCTCTGTGCTGCATTCTGTTGATGCCAGATGATTCCTAACCGTCCTGTTGGGTACACACTGACCTGATCCTCAAGGGCCACGACTGTGTACAGCATCATTTCAAGTGGCATTTTGGAACCAAGGATTTGATAGTTCTCTCTCTGCTATTCTGTTAGGAACAGATAAAGTTCCTAACACAATGTGGCAGCAATGTATCTGGATTTAAATGGTTTAGATGTGCTCTTCATATGCAGGAGGGCAGGTGACTGAGTGCCTCAGGGGGTATGTGAAAGGGAATAGGTTGTTTACTGGTTTGGGTAGTTTTCTTCTCTCAGTGCAAGTCACTTTACAGTCTCTCAGTCAGTAAATAAAACCCCAGTGGTTATTCTGAGACCCACATACAGTTTCAGTACTTCATATATCTTATTTTGTATATTTTTGTGCCATATGCATTTGTGTGACACTGCTTAGCTATGGGACACAGACTTCTGTTATCTGAATGCTGCAAACTAGCAGCATCTCAGCTCTAAGTAATGTTTAAATTATTTTCAGTGAATGATTTCAGGTGGATTTGATTAGAGTGCATCTAATGGAAATTTTTATTATGTGTTTGATAGGAATTCAATAACTTGAGACATGATTTGAAGACTGATTATTATAATTTGATGGGTTATGTAGCTTTCACTTGAATTTCCATTTTGAATAAATATCATGTTTTCATGTGGTCTAAAATATTCTTAGAATGCTTTAGTGACAACACTTAGAATGCTGTAATGAGAGTGTCTGCCTACGTGGAATCTGATTTCAGGGCTTAGGGTCAAAATTCCTATATATTTGAAGGTCTGTAAAAAATATATTTGTTAAAGTGTAGAGTTTCTCTACTCATTTAATGATGACACTTTTCACACAAAGCCACATGGAATGAAGAGGGTTAGTTTTTGTAAAACAATTCCACTTTTGATGAGAGGCTTCTGTCACTGTCACAGAGCAAATAAATAGAAGTGATGATGCACAAGAGGCTCAAAAAGTAAAATCCAAGGACTTTTTCTGAAGTTGAATTCTATGGCAAAATGTGCAGCTCAGTATTTTCTCTTGATCAAGTCTCAGAAGCAGCTCAACCAGGAAAATTCCTTTTTGGCCAGGCTCTTTGGAATGCTGGGACAGCTTGTGGTCTTGCACTCAGTGGAAACCAGCAGGTACTCCTCTGCAGGTTACAGCACTTTTAAAAATACAGCAGTTTTTATACTTCTATGCACTCCTAATGCAAGATAGTGGATGTTATTTGAAAACTTCTCTTTAGATCCCTTATCTGCATTGGAAGATCTGATCAGTAAAAATACTGCTGTACTTCTTACCACGCATACAAACAAAAACAAAATCATAACTGAAAAGGTAAGGTCTCAAAAGAATTGCCAGGAATGATTCTGTGTGTGGCCATGCTTGATCCCCTTTGGGTTTGTACATTTTCACTGTCTCTAAATCAGTGTGAGATTTTTTTTATTCCATGGCTCTGTTGCCTATCTAGGCCTGAATGCAGAGAGGAGATGTTCACTTAGATAGCAACTGCACAATTATTTGTTTAAGGAGATTATTAAACACCAGGTGCATTTGTTCCTGGTGTTTAATACATCTCCTTATAGTTTAATTTTTTTCATGATGTTCAAACTTTTCTGTAGAAGTGTTAGCTTTTTCTCGTTGGCTTTCCCATGCTGCTCTGCATTATCATACCTTGTAAATAAATCTCTCTGAGTACAATGTTGCCATCTATTTCTTTCCATTTCCTTTCTCTATCTTCTGTCTTTGCTCTTGAATCAAACATCTCATCTTTCTTTCTGATTTAATTGTGGGCTTTGCTAAGAGAAATGGAGAATAATATTTTTATTCTATCTTCTTGTGTGTTAAAAGCCCCCTGTGTAAGAATTAGATCTGTGTCTCACAGCTGCAGGCTAGCTCAAACTTAGGTTTTGTCCTGCATATGTTTAGTCAAGTACCATGAGCTCAGAATTCAGTGCTGAGAATTTTGAATTTTGGGCCCTCTTGCATAAATAAGATTTCCCTCAGTTCCACCATTTAGCCAAACTTGTGTCAGTCTCACCAAGAGTACTGGGAGGCACACAGGATCCAAAGGCCATTTCCTGGTAAATATCAAAAATGGATTTAGGTACTTGAGAATTGTATAAGTGGGGAAAATGCATATGGATATTAGTTTGCCAAAAGTCCTTAAAGTCAGAAAGAAGTATTTACCAGTCCTGCTTTGAAATGTGGCTAAATTGTGTTGCAGATTTCCACAGTCACTTAGTGTGATGAGCAGTAAGCCTGAAAAATTTTGGATTCACTCTCTAACAGTCATAAATATTTGTCTTCTCAAAAAGCCATACTGTTGCAAAATTCAGTTGGTTTTGAATTTAAAGTACTTTTTGCCTGTTGCTAAGAATGCTCATGAATCTCTTTTTAGTTTATTTTACTTAGAAAACATCATAACAGCATGTTTTAAGGGGAGATCATAGTCTGAATAAAAAGCCCTGGAAGGAGAAGCCTGATTCCATGTTCTGGACTATTTCTGTGTAGGAAATGAGCACACTGCAGACCAGTGAAGTGAAGCATCATCGGTTGTTTGCTGCTCAGATGGGAGGCAGACCTGCACAGGAAGAGGATTGCTCGGGGTGCTGCATGGCACACGTGCTTTGTTGGTGTTAGCACCTCAGAACCAAGAACCCACTGAGTTTCCTGAGTTTTTGCATGACAGCAGCCTAGATGAAGCATGACACAGAACTAAACCACTTTGCTTTGCTCATGCTCAATTACTGTCAGGGGGATAAGCATTTAGCCCATCAGTACCTCCTTGTGCCAGCCCTGGCCTTTGGCTGCTGTGTTGGCTGTGGCAGGATTTGTGCCAAATTCAGCCCCTTATCCCCTCTGGAGTCACTTGAGTTGGTCCATGCAGCAGGGTCCCTTTTTGCACACAGCTGTGCTTGGCCTGGCACAGATGTGCTCTATCCATGGCACAAATAATCTTCAAACCAAGTGATCCTTACAAGAATTATGAGGAAGATGGTCGGATGGGGAAGTATTAACAGCTTTTGGTAGTATCAGTTCTACTTCCAGTACATGGAATAATAGAAGTGACCTCACTTTCTCTTGCAATTCAAGGTGCTTACTGGCCTAACTGGGTACCAAAAAATTATACCAACCACACCTCTGTCTTTAAAGCTGCTTATTTTAGCCAAGTGTTGTTTTGAATATCCCTTCCACTTAAAGGCTTTGGAAGATGGCGAAAGGATGCTAATTCAGTCTTCTAGGTTTCACATTAATTCATTCATGTTTTTAACAAGTTTTCTGTCTTTCTGCATTCAATGAATTAATTCAGCTTTTTAAAGACTTAGTATACTGTTGTTCCTGGGGAATTCTGTGATAACCTCAGTTTCATTTATACATACAGATATTAGACTTTAGACTTAACTCAGTGTTCAGTTAAATAATATTGGACCATTATACACAAAGATGTCCATGGGAGGAGGTTGGAGAAAGCAAACAGTACTTGAACAACATGTTGTAACTGAGGAGTGGAGCCATAGTGCAAAAGCAATGGGCTGTTAAAAAGTAGCAAATAAAACTAAACAGCCAGTGTCCAGCTGGGTTTTTAAATCTGTGTACATGTTCGATTGGGGATGTTAAATCATGTATTTTGTACAGATGATCTAGTAGGTCCATTGAAAGTCTTGGTAGTAAAATCAATAAGTCTGTTAGCTCTTAGTTTATGTTGCTACTTTAAATGTTATAGGATTGACTATCCTTCACAAGTATTTGTACTTGTAAATATTCAGACCAGTTTTATGCAAGTTGCTTTCAGAGTAGCATTCTCTAGAGGGATTTTTTTTGTAACCTCTATCCTTCTGCATAACTAATTAAAGATAATAATTATGGGCAAAATTATTAAATCTTTAGCTTGTCAACATACCTCTTTATTTTTGATGACTCACAATTTGCTTTATGCAGACTGTGTTTCCTTTGTTGTTTCTTATTCCTGCCAGCACTCCTGAGGTTTTCATTTCATGGTTTTGTTTGTTACCTCATATACCAGAGGGCTTGTGAAGAAAGAAATTAAAATGGTTTAGGAGTACCTTGAGACATTTAACTGTGTGGATAAATGCCCCTTGGACAGAACTGGAAGTAAAGAAAATTTCAAAACTTGGACTGTAAAGCTTAAAGCCCAGCTAACAAGAGCTGTTCATAGTTGCTGCTGTATGGAGCATTTGTTCAGCAAAAAGCAAACAAAATCCTTGGATAGAACTTTGCTGAAGTGTTGGTGGCACAGTGGCATGCCAGTTCACAAATGAAAGAGCGGTGAGTAGACAGACTCATCAATGTTTATGGAGTGTTACAGATTGGCAAAAACCCTGGCCTTCTTCCTTCCTCTGTGTTTATATTTCACTTTCTTTACTAAGATGCTGTATATTAAGTTAATTCTTGTTTTTTGTATAAATTGGGCAATAAATACCTGCTAAAAAAGCAATGACAGCTGATAAGCAGTTTCACAAGATGAAATGAAATTTTGAATTCTTCAAGCATTGCCTTCTTCCATTTTAATATCTTTTTTAAAATATGAGAGCAAAAGGAACCAGGCTGCTGGTGAAAGTTGGTGTGTCAATGTAAAATGATTTCTGAGCTAAGGAAAAGATGGAGGAAAATTCAAAGTGACATTGGAATCAGCTTTTTGTTTTCCAAATCATCCTTGCCCAATCTTTACCCCAAGTCTGTCATTTCTTCCTTTTGGTATCCATTGTGAATAGCACAGACTTGTACCATATTCCTTCTATCTGTGACAAAGAAGCTGATGAAGAGCCATTCAAGGAAGGATGCTGCTTTCCTACCCATAACAAACCCAGCTCCTCCATGGCTCAAAGAAATGTAGTAGTTGCCTCCAGTTAGTTTCTTACAATTTTATACTACCTTTTTAGGGTTTTTTTGGTGTTTTTTTTTTGCTTAATATATGATTAATTTAGTTATTGGTTGAATTTTGCCATGTTTAAGGCAGGTTTTTAGGTTTTGTTTGTAGAGCAGCTTACAGATAAGGAATACTACTACATCACATCAAAGTTTAGTTATATGTGTTCCTTCCATGAGTCAGTGGCACAAGTAGGAAATAGAGCTCATGATTATTCTTAATCCCAGGGACATTTCATCCCAAGAATAGGCTCATATACTTTGGTCCCTGAACAATACCCTGTCCTTATATAGCTTTTAAAAATAATCACTGCACAGAAGAAGAGTTGATCTGATTGCCAAATATGATGGTAGGCATTTTTCATCCCTGCAAGCTTGTTGACAGGAACCTTTGGTTTCCTTTGCTTCCTCTAAAGTGTTAAGGAATACTCCATTGTTCAGATTATCTGACTGCATTCTGCACCTGTAGATTTCTAAAAAAGAAGTGTTGGGGTTTTTGTTTTGTTGGTTTTTTTCCTTGTGGAAATGTTACTGTTTTTGAGGGGGATTTTTTTTTTGTTGTGGAGTCGCTTTGGTTTTTTGGTTTTTTTTTTTTTTTTTGGTAGGTTGTTTTACTAATTCTTTTTCCTATGTTTCCTGTCTCTGAGAAGGGAAGTTCTATAAGAGGAAGGGAGATGAATGAGTCAGGGTTGTACTGGATTATCAAGAGTGAACCATTGTCAGCATGTATAATTTTTAGTCTTTTCCCCATGTCTTCTGGAGATCTTAAAAAATTCACATATTTCTTCAGATTTTTTTATCTTCTGCATTTTGTCCTGGACTTAGTGCATTCCTATTTGAGTCACTTATCAGTAGCTAATGGCAGAAGTATCATCTGTCAGGGGGTTTTATGAGCAGCTATGACTGTCCTTATAGTGGCAATATAAAAATGGGAAAGAATTTGTAAAGAGCTTTTTTTACACAATGGAAATCTGAGTCACAAAACATAAATTCTGAACTCTGTGAGAGTGGAGTAACAGAGCTCAGAACATGGGTCTTCATTTCCCTCCTTTGTACCCGAATCACAAGACTCTATTCTGTTCCTTTGGATCAGTAACATGTATTTTGTAGAATCCTTGTGTTTTACCACAATCAAGCATATGGATCAGAGATCTGTTTTGAATAGAACTAATTAAGCGAAATGAGCTCTGTACATATGCTTTGGATTTTGAGGCTTTAATATTTGGGGGGGATGGATTTTTAGAAGTCAAAGTAAACAATTCACCTTATGAAATTCATATTTCAAACTTTCTTTCGTCTTAGTTCCTATGCAGTTATGATTTGCAGTTTTGCCAGCTAAGAGAGCTGTCTTTGTATGATTATTCTATAAAATGATTATGGAGGAATTATCTGTTATTTAGGAGTAGTTTGGTGAACTTTTTTGAAAGTTCTATCTGGAAAATATTCTTAGCTGCCAAATAGATTTTATTCTAACTCTACAGACTGCTTTTCCTTTCCAGGTATTGAGTTGTATATTATGAGTTGGAAAGTTGGTGTATTGCTTATTACAGCAGCTGATGGTTTAACAAGTGTATCAATGTGAATGCAGAAAGATGAAACACTTACTAGATGCAATGAAGAAGGAAATCCAGCAATAACCTAATTTTTGGAATGACATAAATAACTGCAGAGATATTCATTCATACTTCTTTTCCAGACTAGAGGGTTTTTTTTTCAGAAATATTTGTAGCTGTAAAATGGTTGTTTTTTTTCATGGGCATAGTAATACATGGGCATGAAAGCAGAAAATATATATATGTGGTATGTAGGTAGAGGTAAACATTTTCAAGCTTTTGCAGGAGTAACAACTATTTATTGTTAAAATTATTTTGTCTTGGTTATTGTCTGTGACATCCAATAATTCTGAAGGACCAGGGCACAGATTGATGCTTTGCTTTGTGTATTTATGCACAGGCTGGATCTGCTGTGCGTTTTTGTTCAGAGCTCTCCAAGTTCAGAGCTCTCTGAGCATTTTGTTCTGTTCATCCATGTCCTGCAGTAAATGCAGGGCTCAGGTGTTCCTTCCACCTCATAATCAAAGCCAGTGGCAGAAAGGAAGTGACACTGCCTAATTCCCTGTCCAGTCCTGTTTGCTGGATTTTGCTGCCTTCCAGCAAGTGAAACAAACTTCATGCAGTGATTACAAAGTTGACACAGCCCAAACCTATCTATGCTATTGCATGTTGATCATGCTTTAGTTCATTTTTCAGTAGATCCAGGAGGGCAGGACTGCTTTCAGACCTCCTACTACTCAGCTGCTGCTGTTTTGCTTTAGCTGGGATATCGTAGTATCTCCAGTATCAAGCCTTGTTTTCACATTGCATATGACTGATATTTAAATAGTCCTTCAATTTTCAAATCAAATCTTTGCAGTATTCTCTAGCTGACCTCACTCCTGGCAGTTGAAGAGAAAATTGATTCAGAATATAGTAATTTGCTGAGAAGTGAAGAAACCCAAAATTCTTGTCTTCAGGCTTTGATCTCTATTTAGAAATCTTGCTGATGAGGTATAACTTCAAAAGACAGATTCATTTTGAAATTTAAAAAATACATCTTTCTCATTAACCAAGAGATGCTTACTGATTCCGTACATCTTTACAAGTTTATGTGAAATGAAAATTCAGTATTTAATCTTTGTATCTCAGGTGTTCTGGGGTCGATTCAGACCGTATTGTGTCTTCAGTAAATCTGTCATGGGCAAAGATGGTTGGCAACAAACCATAGACTATGACTGACAAAATGATACTTCAGGAATCAAGTTCTACAGGGGATTTGACTTGTATGGCATTAATTTGACTCAGTGAAAGGAAGGTAGCAAAAATCTAAGCTTGAATTATAGGAAAAACATCAGCTGGGAGGTATTGACTATGTTGCAAGTAATAGGGATGAGACCTACACTGTGTGTTACATAAAATGCTGTTGATATTACATCATTTAGTGTTAAAATATTGTTATATTTTACCACAGTAGCTATTATATACTGGCAAATGATCATCTTAGTTCACTTTTGTATAAAGCAGTGTTGTTTGATTTTAATTTCAGGAAATTAAGATTTTTCTCATCAGCATGAAATCCCTTTTCTGCAGAGATAAAACATCTGTGCTCTGTTCCACAGCTGAGGAAAGAAGTTCCACCTCTAACCAACCCCAGGTTGCCAGTGAAAGGATATTATAATTTTAAACCCTTAAAGCTGGCTGCTGAGGCATTAAAACCACTATTTATGTATAATTTGGATAGTGTTATTTTGAGCTGTAACTCCATTGTGATCCCTTAGGATATCTCTCCTTCTGGAATCCAGTGAGTCAAAGGGTCTCTGGAGCATATCTCTATCTGCTCAGCTCTTCTGCTCCACCAGGCTGCCAGTGCAATTGTCCCCTTGCCCCTGCATCAGTCTTTGCTGTGACCTGGAGAAGAAAACCTTTATTACTGCAAGAGATGTAGACTGGATTCTTTACAATCTCATGGTGGCAACGAGACCTAAAATAGGTGCTCAGATCAAATGGTTCTTTGGCTTCCATTAGAATTATCCACTAAATTGCCAAACTTTGATGGTTTTAGTTGTTGTTTTTTCAAATGAATACCTTGTCTTAAACTTATGAATGGAAAGTAAGATGGAAAAACTTATGAATGGAGAGTAAAATGGAAAATTTTTGACACTGGTCCATCCTTCATATGGGAGAAGGAAGGGAACCATCCTAAGCTGAAAAATGCTTCCACATTTTTCACACTGCCAGGTCTGATGAAGTGCGGTACATGCTTCCTGAGGTGTCCTGGGAACGCCCTCCCCAAGGCAGGAAAAGTACATTGCTGAAATGGGTAGATATCTCCAGGCAAATGAAATGCTCAGAGAGGGGAGTCATTGCCCACCCCAGTGCCATCATCTCTGCATCATAGTAGTTGAAAACCCTTTCAGAAGTCAGTGAGCTTTGTAACTTTGCCTCAAGAAGGGACTGAGATCTGGTATCGCAGAAGCATATCTGAGCAAAAATGGTGCAATATGTACTTTGCGGTTCTAAAGAAAAAAATATGTAAGTGAAAAAATGAGGCATGATTTATCATGGCTTTTTGATACCAAAGAAGGACTTGAGATAGTTATCTCATAGAGTAAGAATCAAAATTAAAGAGAAAAAACCAGATGTCCTGCATATAAATTACCAGGAGTTTGTCATCTCTTGCAGTTTGTACATGCTGTGATATATGTTCAAGCACAGACAAGCTTCTAGTTGGTTTCAAGTTTCACCTTTGCCATCAGATAAAAAAAAGCTGTCTCAGATGTTAAAATATTTTTTTCTTGTTTATTCAAATGCAAACAAAAAATAGGTTTTTTTTTTTCTTTCCTTATAATTTTTTCCTTATGATTACTTTACTCCTTTCCTTACGGTTTTGTATACCGGAACAGAAGTGTCCTGATGCACGTAGTGACTGGTGCTGCTCTAAGAGAGAAGGAAGAGGCTTTGTGATTTCGATGGAGCCATTTGGGAGCGTGTCTCTCCTGCGCATTTGCTGCCACATCCCAGCCGCTGCTGGCCATGTCCTGGCCATGTCCTGTGCAGCTGTGCCCAGCAGGCAGTGCCTCTGCAGGGACAGACAAGGAAATGCCCCAGATGGCACCTCCGTGTGGCTTCATCCCTTAATTCACTGCAGGGCTCAAGCCTCAGGGACCCAGCGAGCTCACCAGGTGAATTTGTACCTGAAAAGAGCCCCTGCAGCACAGCACAGCACATTAATGTGGGACACTGATTGTGCCAGGCAAGGCAGAGCTCTGCTCGAACTCGCACCGAGTCGTGTTCCCATCTGTCCCAAGTACAGAAAGCTTCTTGTTTAATCTTGGGTCTAGGACAGACTGAGGAAGCCACATGAAAAAAGCTGTTGCTTGCCCTTCTGCATCAGGCTTGAGTTCTGAAGAGTAAAATAATAAAGAATACATGGGTGTGATTAAAATACAAAGGAAATAGGAAGGGGGAGATAGCAAGGAACTATTGAGCATCGTAATTACAGACATCTGATTTTGCTGAAGGAATTAGAGGATTCTGAATGACTTACCCCTAAGCCATTCTTTATCTTGAGGAAAGGAGAGTGTATTCATCAGGGATTGCTTTGTTTGTTATAAATTACTTATGTTTTCACAACAACTTTATCATCATTTTCTTGTTAGTAAAACCTATAGAATATCTGCAACACAGAAATTTCTATTATAAAGTTCACAAATGAAATTGAAACAATTACCACCTCAGTGCTAAATTGAGTGTTCTTTTTGGAAGACCCCAGGAAATATGTTCAACTAAAATAAATGTCTATCTTAATATTTCCATCTGTCAAGGAACTTAAGCATAAGTTTGAATTTATTTAAAATACTGTCTTTAAACAGACTGTAAATTACATGATTGATAAGTATTTTAAGCATGTGTGGTTTTCATTAAATTGCTTGAGTATTTTTAAATAATACCTGAGATGGTTAAAGCTGAACTGGCCTGACATAGATAGGACACTTTTAACACATTAAAATACTCCAGTAGAATTCACAAGAATACAAATCCTTCATTACAAACTGCTCAGTCTCCTCTATTTTGTATATTAGCTTGGGAAATGGCCCTTTTTTTCCTTCCCATTAAGGAATCTCCAGACAGAAACTCTCATAAAGATTCCTCCTTCTTTCTTTTCTCCTCTCCTCACCATTTCCTACAGATTTTTCTGTACAAAAGGATTATTTGCGTTTAAGGATTTTTTTGTTCTTTGTACTATACTAGATGGGATTTCTGTGCCAAAAGCCAAGTAATTTTTGATTACCTGATACAAGCCTGGAAAATGTATGGAAATGAGACAATAGCAAAAAAGCTTGCTTTTTTTTTGTTTGTTTGTTTACAACAAGTTAGGTTTTTGTTTATAATATGCTAGTGAAAGTAAGTTTTAACTAGAGAGTATTTGAAAGGAGAACAAGAAGTAGATACACTAAGAGAACGCTGAAAAAAAATCATAGGAAAAAGGAGTAAATCTAGTTCTATGGCGTGTTTATATTTCTAGAGACTTGGAATGAAGCAGGTTTGTTGTCACATACAAAACTATAATTTTAGATTTTTGAGTGTGGAGTAGGTTTTTGGTTTTCTTTGTTGGTTGGGGCTCTTTTAAAATGTATAAGCTGTCTAATTAGTATATATTCTTGCTTCTGCAATGGGTAAATGAAATAAAAACACACAAACATATTGCACAAGAAGTGTATCTGAATATGCAGTTGAGAACTCAAATGTGTTCTGTTTGCAAAAAGTAGTTTATATTCATGGAGACTTATGATAAATATGTCCTCAGAAGTCTATGGAAACACAAACCACTGATTTGTATTTCTTTGTGATTTCAGTTGAAAGCTCAGTGTTTTTCTTGTGTCACAGAGTGATTGTTATACAAATACATGGGATATGTGAAATACTGAAAGATTGATTAAATTTATTAAATTCAAAGGATTTGATGTGATTTTTATCCCTATTATATCTGCAGGAGAAACCTTACAAAGCTGTCTCTCATCTTCAGCCACATGTTAGCAGAAATCAAGGCTATTTTTCCAAATGGACAATTCCAGGGTGATAACTTCCGCATCACCAAAGCCGACGCTGCAGATTTCTGGAGGAAATTCTTTGGAGATAAGTAAGTGACTTTTGTAAACTCCTCAATTCTTTCTAAACATAAGCATTAAATGAATGAACTTTTCACAAATCCAAATAAGGATTGGTGGGTGTTCTGAAGATAATTTCTCATCTAGGTCTTTAAATTGGCTGAAATTGCTGAGTTTATTGTTAGTGGTTTTTTTTCCCAATGCTGTAATTTGCTCAAAGGTAGTTTTGTTAAGGGTGCTTAAATTCAGTCTTACTGCAAGAAGTTTATTTGTTCCATTATAGGGTGAAGATAGTATATTGCTTTCATGAAGTATATGGCAAATAATATCCTTTCATATTAAATATGTATATATATATTCTACAAACGGAATCTAAATCTGAATTAGGAACTTGGTCTTAAGTTTCATGGACAGTATGTTTCTTTACCTTTGTACCTATGACAGTATGTGGTGGAATGAAGTGTGTGAAATGTAGATATGTGATTTAATCCATACAGGAAATGCAGTAGTGAAAATTTACAAGTAGGCATATGTGGGATTTTTGGTTTGTTTCTGGGGAAAAAAAATCACTTATAATACACATATAAGCTAATAGAAGATGTGCAGCTTGTTCACTTTCTCATGTGTAATGTTTATAAGTGTAACAGTGCCATAAGAGACATGCCAGAGGCAATAGGTTGGTGCATTTTTCATTATAACAGAGCAGTCATTATGGTATCAGCTCTGGTATCTTGCACAATGTAGGCAGAATAACTTCTGCAACAATCTGTTGAATCTTCTGAGCATAAACAGCTCTTTAAAGTAAGTAATTTTTTATTTAGAATACCAGCATAGTAGGTTGGCACTTTTGCAAATCAATTCTGTTCAGTGTGAATTTGCAAGTTTCACTTCCATGTTTTTTTTTTTGTTAGTCTAAACACACTCACTGTCAGCTTTCCTCTTTCTGGGTTCATGGTGATGTTTTCTGGTGATTTCTTTCCCATGTAAGTAATGCCAGAGTGTGATGAAGTTGCTGTATCAGTCCTCTGTTTTGTTAGAGAAAAGGAATTTAACCATGTTCCGTGTTACCCATTTTAATGTGAATATAATTTTCAAAATAACTTCCAAAGTTCAGCTAAAGTTTTCTGAAGGATTAACTTAAGTGACATGAAGAGCTCTCTATCAGACAAGGCTTTTCAAAAACATGTCAGTCAAGAAAAGAAAAACAGGATCTCTGATAAAATGACTAATGATCATGTTTGTTCAGTACCGCTATTTTTTCTTCCTCTTTTTCTCCCCTTTGCTTAGGAACTCTCAGAATTTAAATTTCCTTGTGGTACTTCTCTTTTCCTGTTGGGCTCTGTCCTTGAGTGACTTTTAGCAGATGTCTTGATTGCAAATTGCATTTCTGTCATTGGGATTTACTCTGCAGGCTGCTGTTTCTTTCTATCATTTCATCTGAGCCAGTTCCCTCAGCTCCCCCATTCTCTTTAGTATTCCCCACTGACTTCTGCTGTCTGTGTGGGAGTTTCAAGAGATTTCCTCCAAGTTTCCTTCCAATGGTCCAGTCCTGCCAATTTCCATTGGGAGATGACACAACAGGTAGATGTTTGAGGTGTCAGACAGTGGGATACTGGGACATATTAATAAGTTTTTATTAGAGAACAAGAGAACAAGGCTGGTAAGGATAATCTTTCAACTGCATGGCTTCATCTGAGCAACTCAGCTCTGCCCTTGTCTTTTTCCTGCACATACTTAATGTCTTCTCACTTATCTCCTGGACCTCTTATTTCTAAAACCTTTCATGGCTCCAGAGCTCTTGCCATGCCTTTTCTAGGTTTTGGTTTTTTTCTGCTTATTTGAATTTCTGTATAGAATGCAAATTTAAATATGAACCTTCAGTACAAACCCTCTGACCATCTCTGCTCTCCCCTGTGTGCATTTATAGGGTGGTTTTTTTGTTTGTTTGTTTTTGTTTTTTTTTGTTTGGTTGTTTTTTTTAGGGAGGGTGACTGGATGCATGGGTTTTGTTGGCTTTTTACTTAAAACATCAATTCATCCAAAATTTCTAAGAATCAGGACAGTTTGGTGACATGCAGATGAACATATGTATCTTTGGTTTTGTAGTGTAGCCTGAAGTTTTTTTTGAGTTATTTCTGGTCAGGTGCTTTACTTTCAGACCAAGTAAATAAGCACAGTTACTGGTGTTCCCAGCTCCTCTCCAATAAAGTGAAGCTGGTTTTGATGCTTGTCTTCTAAGCAAGGAGCAGTAGATCTGTGCTTGGCAGCCTTGCCATTACCTCAGGTTTAGCTAACTGGGCTTAAGTAACTATAAAACATGTAACAGCATATATGTCAAACAGACAGATAAGAAAAGAGTTTATTTGGCATTATGCTTAATCTCTGTTAAACAGAATGCCTGAAGCTTTTAAAACATTAATTATTTTCTAATCCTTTTAGAAATATATGCCAGATACATCTGCAAGCCACATCCTTTACAATGGACCTGTTGTGACACTTTAGTTTGCAAATATGCTGGTATCAGTTCCCTAAAAGCAAAGCCTGCATAAAGGTTTTGCAAATGACTCAGAATACCTTTCTCTAACCTAAAGGTAGGCCCCTGGGACTTTCTGACCCCCAAGTCTACTTAGGCAGTGCAGGGAGGAACTTGATTGTGTGTTCCCTGGCCAAAGCTCTGTTTACAGGGCAAGCCTGGACCCCTCACTTGTTTCTGAACCCTTTCTTTGGGTTACTGACTAATGCTGCTCAAGATCAGAGCACAAATAAAAAGTTGTGCTGGGTCTTGGCTTCTGATGGTAAACTGTAGTACAAAAAATATTTCTATTGCAGTTTGATCTCATTGGAAGGAGGGAATTTGAGGTATTAGATTAATTAATTATTTTTTCAACATAGTATTATCATAAAAACCTTCTTGTTTCTAAATATAGTGAATTGAATGCTTTTTTTATCAAATGAGCTTTTTGCATTAATTTCTTTCTGAATTTTTTTTAATTTTTAATTTTACCAATAGTAATTTATATTTTTAAGTTGACTGTTTGGCTTTCAGTTTTTGTAATGTGACCTACACTTCTGTAAAAGTACAAAAAGGAACATGTTGCACTTTGCTGAAGACTGAAATACAATATGTACAGTTTTCATGAGTTTAGTTTGTACTTTACTTTAAAAAAAAAAAAAAAAAGGAAAAAAAAAGGACGATTGTTGTTTTTTTCTGCTCTTTTCCAGTGAATGGGGAACTCTTAATTTTGTTGGTTACGTTTGTCTGTCAGCACTTGCTGCAAAACTGTGCAGCTGCAACTAAGTTTATTTATCCTGTTACTAGTAAGTGTCATAGTCTGCTGTCCTTCTTTTTGTGTTTAGAGCTAGTCAAGTGTAAATTCGTGTGGCTTCAAACTCACGAGCAAAATAAATGGCTGGGCTCTTTGGATCATACATCTAGCTGCTCTTTGTATTTCTGTTGAAAACACTGTGTGTAGAACTGAGTGTACAGTGTGTACACTGTGTGTACACTGAGTGTAGAACTCAGCAAGCAATTTGAATGGATCCCTCAGAGCAAAGTGCTGAGATAACCACATATTCTTGGCCTTTGAGTACCTTCTCAGCTTTCACTTTTATGGTACACCCCTAAAAAACTTCTAGACAATGCCAGCAGCTGGAGAAGCTCATCTGGGAGAGAATGCTTTGTGAGAGCAGCAGATATATCAATAATGGAAATCATCAGCCCTCACACAGGCAGAAAGTGTAAAAGGAGCACACAGTCAGAGCCTTTACAATTGTGAGGTTTTTCCAGTATTGCACATTTCAGAGAAAAACAGGAGACCTTGGAAGCTTTAGGATGTTTGGAAGGAATCTGGAGACACAGTGTGGGGTTTAGGAGTGTATAGGGAGGATTGATAAATCAAGGTGGGAGATAATGAGATTTTGATTGTCTGGGTGGAAGGAGAAGCTAATGAAGAAGGAAAAAGTGGAGGTATTGATTTCTCTGCAAGGATGAAGTAAAACATGTATCCAAATGAGGGGGTAGGTGAGGGGGTCAGCAGTATTGAATAGAAGGCCCAGGATTGTTTTGGTGTTTGGATTTTGTCAAGGAAGCTGACTGAAAAAAGATATGAGGGAGATGGGGAATAGACTGTTTGGATTTGCTTTCTGAAAACAAAAATCAGGAATGAGAAAGAACATTCCAAAGGCTGAATACCTGGAATAGGTTTTCTCTGGCATTTTCACAGGCTATGTGGAAAAAGAGAGCCTCTCAAAGCATAAGAAGGAGCTGACTGAAAGAGAACTAAGAAATAAATCGGCACAAGCTTTATCTATAGCAGAAAGAACTTGATAATGTCAAAAGCAGGAAAGTGGTGAAGTTGAGAAGATGTGATTTTTTTTGAATTTGTAGTGATTGCTGGAGTACAATGATTGGAGCAAGTGGTTTCAGTGGAGTGAATCTTCACCCCTGGTTCACCATTATAGTTGTGCTGAAGCAAGTGCTAGTTACATGTATGGCTAAGCAGTAATGTTCAGTGCAACTGTGAAATTGTAAGGCATGTAATCAGTAGTTATATCTGTTTACAGATACTTCAGTAACCCCCCCAGTGGGTTGTAAGTATGCATATAAAACAAAATCTGATAGCATCTTCATTACCAACATTTTATTACTACATAATGCTTGATGAGAATTTCTCTTGATTTCTCACTCGTTTTAATAGCACCTTACATCTTCTACAGTTGTTTGTTGGTTTTTTTCTGGGTAGAAATATGCAAAATGCCACAGGGAGCAAGCCTGAGCTGAGGAGAGTAGGCAAGATGACCTAACAGATCTTTCAGCTTCTGAATTTGAAAACTACAGAAGTCATGCAGGGCTTGATAGCTATTAAAATTTGTTACACAAATTTGTGATTTGTGGCTGTCTTCATGTTGCAGAATGAATCAGCAGCAAAATGTCAATACTCTTAGATTTTAATTTTTTCCATAGTTCTGCCATTTATTTAACTTTTAAGCTTTTTATTCTTTATTATGGAACTTTTAAAATGTTAAAGCATTTTTGGTATCGTTTTCAGGTAAATTGATTTCCCTGCTGAGGAAACAGAAATTCTTTCACTGTTGGAATCAAAGACATAACTACTTTAATGTTCCTATACTTTTTTCCAGATGAACACTGACATGTTTTTTTTTTTTTTTTTAATTTATGAAAAAATGCGGCTATTGATTTCTCTATAGCAGTTAAATAGTGCATTTCAAATTGATATTCTAAACTTTGAGTAGCTGTGGTTCTGCTGTGGTCAGTGCTTTTTGGCTCAGGATCGAGCAGACACAGCCTCAGTGGTTTGGGTTCACAGAAGAAGCAGTAAAACAGGCAGACCACAATGCACAACTTATCTGACAGCTAAATGTTTTCAAGATCAAGAGACCTCAGATAAGCTAAGTTTTCACACCTTGTTAACCCCCTTAATTTATTACTTGATTTTTTGTTCTTGCTGCTGATAGTGCCCAAGAGCCCCATTACTGCCTAAACAGTGTAAAAATACAGACTGAAGAATTGGTCCTGGCCCAAAGAGCTTCAAATCTGAGTATGAACTGAAGTGTAAAGGGAAGCCAAAGACAGAGATGAAAGCAGAAGAGGCAGTGATACAAATGCCATCGCCTTCATCACTGTCAAGATAGGTGTTCTAGCAACAGGAACTTTTAAAGAGGAGGAGAGGAACAGAAACGGAGCTTTTGGGCTGTCCTTCCTTCCACGGCTGAACAGTAGCACAGCCTCATTGATAAACTTGTTTAAACTTGAGCTAGAAACAAAAGGCACTCTTCTCTGGGTGCTCTGGAGACAGGAATCTTTCTAGACCTCTTTCTTACAAATGCCAAGATGAAAAAGTTTAAATAAGACAACAGGTAATGTTATAAAGAAGTGTAAGCCAGTAGAAAGTTGCAAGACAGGATTAGAAAATGGAAAAGAGCAGTCTTCACAGCTGTCCTGGGTAACTAAGAATAAGGTAAAATGTCATGTAGAAAAGATAAAAGAAAGTTCTGATCCTTGGCACACGAGATTGTGAGACAGAACACATTCTCCATGGATAGGCAGAAGAGGCAACATTTTAATTATCAAAGAACGTGCAAAAGCATGAGTGTGCTTTGGGTTTGTGGTTAGAAATCAGAATTGAAAATACAGAGAAGTGTATCCCTTTGGGGACACTTGGGGAATACAGAGTTCCTGTATGTCTTGAGGAACTTGCTGTCTCTCTAGCAATGTCCAGTTGCACAGCTTTGGAAGTGGCTATTTTTAGGTGGTATATTTTCTCCATTTCGTAAGGCTGATTTTCTCTCTTTTACCTTCTCTGTTCTCATTAGATTCATCTGTATTTGTTAAGAATGATGTCACTATTTAGCAATTGTACTGGCATGATATGGCAGAATTCCTTTTTACCCTTAGGACTCAACTTCTCAAGCCTTCTGTGTGTCAATTATTTGCTTTGCAGTTCAGAAGCAGTGGAAACATGGCCTCTCACTTAAAACTGAAGCAGCAGTTTTAAGAAAATGCTCTTTTCAGTGGTCATAAGTCAAAATCCACATTGCTCACTGCAGACTTACAAAGAATGTTGTTTCTATCTGGGTCAGTATTTGCTTGAATATTTTTGAGATTGCTCTGGAAACAGTAATGGCCTTTTCATGGTGCATTTTTTGGCAGCATTTGAGAGAGTTGCTTGCAGACAAAAATGTTCACTGTAAGTGTAAGTTATACAGGTACGTGTTTACCTCTCTAGACATTCTTGTGGTCTGCTCTGGTTCAAATGGAAGCAGTGTCACTTGACATTCCAGGATAGCTGTATCTTTGCAGTTTACACAAGTGCTGTACTCTTCATGCTTGGGAAAGATATGCTTCATCTCCAGGTTTATTTTAATGTCTTTTCTTTTTAAAAATGTTGTTAACATTTGGGGAGTTTAAGAAAATCCCATGTACACATGATCAGGGCAGGAGTGAAGAGAGGACCTAAATTCCTCTGCTAAATTGCTTGAAAATCACATGCTAGACACTAATCCTTTTCCTTTAAGCATATGGAAGTTGTGTGGGTGGTGTTTAAAACACTGTATTTGAGATTATAGAGTCATACTTTGCTTTGATGTATGCCAACAATAGTAAATAGATACCATCCTATATAACAGTGTTTTTAAATCTTATGTTTCAGTTAGAACACTTTAGAATTCATTGTTTTTTCAAATATATTTGCTAGATGCACTATTGCAGAAGAAAGAGAGAGAAATAGTGTCATTTAGAGAGGCATGTGGAGAAATGGCTTTTTGTAGTGTTTTTGAAAGGAGAAATGGCTTATTTTATGGTTTTTGACAGGACTCTAAGAAAACAATCCCAGGGTAAATACCAAGATCCAGATAGTTTAGTTGGTTTAAGAGATGCACAGAAAGCCTCTTAAGGAAATAATTTTCAGGATCATTTGTTATATTTTCTTTTCTTTCCTTGAATTGGCATGGGCTTGCTTCTACTCTAATGATGAGGAAAGGTAGTACAAGGACATGTTATGTATAAATCGTTTCCTAAAAGATTGGCAGGTAGAGATTTGGATTTCCTTGGAAAAGGTCCTTCTATGTTCTTTTACTGCTCTACATCATGTACACTGTGGCTTTCTTCATATTTTTGTTTCCTTCTAAAATTATCTCTCTGAAGATTTTTGAACTGATAGAGGGTTGCAATAAATTAACGTGGAGCACGGTAACAGTGTGTACGTGTAATTTAGTCTGATTTTTCTTTTCCTCAAATTGTATTATAAAAAGAGAAATGGTTACCAAAGCTCTGGGTATATCTGTTTGTAATGTGTGCATATGCAGTAGTGCTGTAAAATTTGGGCATCAAACCTTTGAGGGAAGTACAGTCACTGTTTAGTACCATCCTCTCCTGCGAGAGACTCCCCAGAATATTGTCTCAGCTGGAGTCAGTCCTGGGCACTTCTTCTACAAGGGACAGCTGATGTAACTACAATTAAATACCTGAAATACTGAGACCTGCACTTCCTCAGCCTAATTCTGTACACAACTAATGTTAGCAGGATGTCAAATCACATCTTTCTGATGGACTGAAGCAGAGCTGACTCATCTCCTAGACAAGTGTCCACAGGTTCAGCCTAATAGCATGAGGCATGTGGAGAATATCTGCCAGCCCCAAGCACAAGGTATCATTAGGACATGATGCAACAAATACTACAAAGATCCCTGAAAATATTTGTAGGAGATTCCTTCTGTGATTCAGGAGCTGAATGTGGCAGGCAGTGGTTTTCATTGCAAACAGGATTTTATTTTTTTCTTTCTATAAGGACAGGTATTTTATACATGTAAACATATGTATATATTTAAATAACAATCTAAACATGCTATTAACTAGCACAGTCCCAATCTCAACCTTGATCCTGTTCTCTTTCCCCTTGCACTGCCTCTGCCACCAACCAAAAAAAACCCAAATTAAAATAACTCTTTAGACTCAGTCATGAACAGGTGCCTTCTAAGGCTGTATATCCCCTAAAACACAAGAGAGCAAGACCAGTGAAATGTTAATTCAGACAGAAACTCAACTTGCCAGCCATCTCTGAAAGCTCCTTCCATGCCTGTGACCCTTCCCAGATCTGTGCCAGAGGATGTGTTTCTCAGGGTGCCTGAAAGGTCACCGGGTTTCAGTGATGCAGGAGGGGAGGACAGGAACACCTGCATTTAGTGGGTGTGTGCTGTCTGCAAGGTCTCAAAGAGCTCAGCATGTGTGTGGGTGAACTGGAGAGAGACACTGGGGGAGAAATAATCCCTGGTGCTCTTTCAAAGTATTTAGGAATGATAACTCTATAAAATAGCTGCTGAGAAAAAGGAGTTAACAGGTTTCAACAACCAATTCACACCTTTATTTAAAGAAAGCAGAATATAAAAGACCTATCCCACAAAACTGCAGAGAAAAAAAGACTTGCTGAATTTAGTGTATTTTAAATTTGGGCCACCACTATTCCAAGCACTTGTTCTTGGAGAAATCCCAAAAAATAACTTTAGATGTTATTTCATTAGCTAATCACTCATTTTCCAGCATCTGGTTTCTGTCTTAGCCAAAGTACTAGCCAACAGAGCCCTAGAAAGATACTCTCCTGAAGCCTCTTGTTTTCTGTATTGCTGGTGGAGTTTTGGGGGTGCAAGGTGTTGGTGAATAGATAGCCAAAGATCCTACTTATTAATTGCATCTAGGAAACTGTCTTATGCAAGGCATGAAAAACCAGTTGTTAAGGTGTATGTAGTACGGCTGTGATCATATCTGATAAATGCTCTACTGTTTTTTTGTTTTAGGGTTATTGTCTTAACCTTTAAAAAAACTCAAAGCAATAAAATTAATACCTCCCTGCAAAGAAAACCCTTACAAATTACAATCAAACAAAAAGCTCACAAAACCCACAGCCAACCCTGAAACTTTTCTAACCCCATTTCAGCGTGATCCCAGTGCTGTAACCATATAAAGAGCATCAGAAAACATTTTGGAGCCATGGGTTACAGGAGCTAAATAAGCAGTAGATGCTTGATCTAAGACAACTTTATCACCACAAAAGCACTGACTTTTCTATTTTTTTGGTCTGAATTTAATGCAATGTTTTATTCTCCCTTTACCCTAATGAAAATTTGATCAGCGTTCTTTCATAAATGGCATCTGATGTGGTATCTCTCTTCAGCTCTTTGTGGTTTCCTGTTTTTCATATACAGATGAAAGTATCTGCTGAGATCTATTAAACTTCTCATTTTGTCATTTATG
Source organism: Ammospiza caudacuta (assembly GCF_027887145.1). NCBI lineage: Eukaryota > Metazoa > Chordata > Aves > Passeriformes > Passerellidae > Ammospiza > Ammospiza caudacuta. Next base: position 18,781,043 of record NC_080594.1, on the reverse strand, counting down.
ACTTTCTCAATACAAGCCTGCATGTAACAAATGGATTTCTTTGCACTTAGAAATGCAGTGAATATCTTATGCAATAGAAATACAGGACTGTATGTTTAGTTATACTTAAAATTACTTCTTGTTTTAATTTAGGATAACTGCATAGTATTTGTTACACAGGACAAACATAATGCAGTTGGTTTCTCCCCATCATACTAAATAATTTATATTTCTGCATGAGAAAATACTTAGAAAAACTAAGGCAGTTTGAACTAATAAAAATTACAGGAAATATTACTGAGTTTGTGAGGCCTGTGTCTTTTGTTGATTTAGCAGTTATTAACAAAATATTACTGTGAATGTGTGAGATCTTGTCCTGAATAATTATGCATTGATTATATTTTGGTTAATGAAAATGTTTTTAAAATATCATATAATCTGATCTCAATGTGTGGCAGAACATTTTTAAGAGTTGTTAAGGCTTGGCAAAATTTTGATTTGACCCTAATGACACATGAAGAATTGCTGTTATTGAGAGTGATAAGATAGAGCACATTAAAGTGATCAACCTCATGACAGTTTCCAAATACAAGTACTTGGCTGGTAAAATAACTAACCTGCATTATCTTCAACTGTGCAAATAGAAACTGAATCTGACAGAACATGGCTTTCTGTGTTAGGAAGGATAATTCTAATTTCCTGTCTATTAAAGTTAATGTAACTGTCATGGTTTATGACAGGGCTTGGACCACTTTTAGTGGTATCTGCTTGATTGCCATCATGTTACTTGACCACTGCTCAAGAGCTTTAGCTATAGCAAAAATCACATAATTGTAGATATTAAATTGATGCTTATCATTCTGGTAAGGGAGGCTGTGAAGAAAGGATTTCTTTTACAAGCATAGAATAGGTCCTTTACATTATCTCTGAAAGGATATGAGATTGTTTGCAACACCTGCTTGGTAGGGTATTTTGGTTTCTGCACCATTCTTTTTGTGGTACTCCTAAAGAAGCTTGAATATTTATCATTTGAAATAAATGACATTCAGCTGTGTTTAAAGGAAGGTAAGCCATTCGTGTATTTGCTTAGGCTGCTTTCAGAAAACTTAATTTGTAGGCGGTTTTTTCTTCTGTAGAGAAACCAAATTAATGTTACAGTTCGCTCCTTTAAAAGTTCAGTTTTGATGACTAAATTAGGTATCAAGTCTTAAATATGTTATTTCATTGAATTTATTCTTTCTACCTATTTAACAGAACTATAGTGCCATGGAAGGTGTTCAGGCAGTGCCTTCATGAAGTTCATCAGATTAGCTCTGGTTTGGAAGCAATGGCTCTTAAATCTACTATTGACTTGACCTGCAATGACTACATTTCAATTTTTGAATTTGATATCTTCACTAGATTATTTCAGGTAAGATTTGAAAATTGTGTGAATTTCAGAAGCTTAGTGCCCTGAGGCAAGGAAGCAGATTTAAAAAAAAAAAAAACTGAAAGAACTAAACCAGTGCGGTTTACAAATAAATTGTGCATTTCTTCTAGTCCTTCAGAGGTGTTAGAGGCAGCAACACACACATCTGAAAAACTGAAAGCATCCAGCAACACCTGCTTCATTTCTGCATACATCTAGTGTTATTACAATAGCTGTTTGCTACTTACTTATTTTTCACTATTTTTAAATACATTCCTAGAAATGTAGACCTCCTGATAATCAGAGTTTTAGTTGTGTTTTTTGTTGTGCATTTGTACCTACATATATATTCTACATATATGTTTATATATATATATATATGTTTATATATACATATATATTCTGCATATATGTTTCTGCAAACTCATAAGGACAGTTACATATTACTTTCTTTTAGGCTAAATGTAGGCCTAACTGGGTTTTTTTTATGAACAATATTTTTACTATTAATGCTTATTTACAACAAGGAACTATATCTGGGAATAGCATTAATTGTATTACTATTTATCTGAAATAAGCTTTTTATGTATGATATGTGTCTATTTTAACCTCATGTCTCTTCTACAGAATATACTTCAGGTATTTTAGTTAATATAGAAGACTGTAGTGGTTTGCATGCATATTAGGTGTGCTGTTTCTGAAATTTATCACTTTGCATATTTCTTTTTTATATAGAAATGATTGAGATATACAGACATTTATTTGATAATTTATTTTCTTTACCGTGAACAGTGGTAAACTAGTACAGAACCACAAGTTGCACTAAGGAAGGTTTAGATTGGATATTAGGAAAAGTGTCTTCACTGAAAGGATTATCAAGCATTTGGGGACATGATTTAGTGGGAGACTTGGCAGTGCTGGGTTAACAGTTGGACTCGATGATCTTTAAGGTCTTTTTCCAACCTACAAGCATATATGATTATTCTTTAGCCAGATGGAGATATGTTCAAAATATCAACTTTGCATCAAACCCTGGGTTGATGTTTGTTCTGTTTTCCACATTGCCCTGTGCTAATTGTTGCTTAGATGTCCTAGTTTTGCTGTTATGGGAAAGGGTGCCATTATGAAGTTAATAGTAAAATCTGGCAGGAGGCGATTAATGATTTTAGTATATATAGTTTTGATTTTCATTATCTCTTCTCCATTCTGAGTCAAAACATTGTCACAGTTGCAAATATTAATGGTGCCAGTAATCTCTTTTTAACTGAACCACAAATATTGGTCACTTACTTTCTTTGTGAGGCCACTGCTGGTTTGATTCATTTCTGTGCCTTGTGCTAGAAGAAGGGGATCAGCAGTATTGATACATGTAAAGAGAGATGACTGGTAAGGGTTAACTTTTAATTCAGCAAAGAAGCAGAGAGATATGTCTTGCCAGAGAGATTAGGTGTAAAAGCTGTGTAACTCTTCAACTGAACTTGCACTGAACTTGGTCTGAGAACTCCCAGGAGGTTACATTTTACTTCTCTAGTTTTTAAACAGCTTCTGTAACTATGTGTGCATACACCCACTGAGAGAAAATCCCAATTAAGTAATCAAAATACTGTTTTGCCAACTGTGGGTTATGTTACAGAAAAGCTGTATTTGTAATGGTGTTTATTCACAGAAGAAAGCACGACTCAGCTATATGGAGATCCTGTGAAAGTGAAGTTGCTCCCCCTGCCTCTCCATTGTATGTATGCGCAGCTTTAAGTGCTGTGTTCCCTGACCAGAGAGAAGCTTAGCACAGCAGAACAGCTCCTGCTCTGAGGAACTTCAATCTGTTACTATAACATGTCCTTTGGTGTGAAAACACTTCCACTGAAGAGAAAGGGAGCAAATCTTGTCCCATTTAGCACTTCTGCTCTGGTATGACTCTGCTCATAAGGCAAGCTATGGAGTCTTGCCTTTGAATGGTTTGGGTTGGAAGAGACCCTTAAAGATTATCCCATTCCAACCCCCCTGCCATGGGTAAGGATGCACTTCCACTAGACCAGGTTGCTCAGAGCTTCTCTAGCTGAAATGTTCTGGATCAGCTTCCCTGGGCAACCTGTTGCAGTGCCTTCATTACACTTAGACTGAAGAATTTCTTCCCAATATCCAGTCTAAACCTATAGGCTTTCAGTTCAAAACCATTCCCCCTTGTCCTATCACTCCAAGCCTTGTAAAGTCCCTCTCCAGCTCTCCTGTAGACCCCCTTAGGTACTGGGATGCTGCTCCAGGTTTCCCCAGAGCCTTCTCTTCTCCAGGCTTACTAGTCCCAACTCTCTCAGCCTGTCTTTATAGGTAAGGTGCTCCATCCACCTGATCATCCTGCAGTCCCTCCTCTGGACTTGCTCCAGCAGGTCCATGTCCTTCCTGAGCTGAGGGCAAAGAGCTGGATGAAGTTGTTTGAGGATGGGGGGGTCTCATGAGAGTTGAGGAGATGGAGAATCCCCTCCCTTGCCCTGCTGGCCACACTGCTTTGGGTGCAGCCCAGGACGGCCCTGGCTTTCTGAGCTGGGAGTGCACCTTGCTGGGTTGTGCCCAGCCTCTCATCCAGCAGCTCAGCCAAGTCCTGCTCATCAGGGCTGCTCTCAATCCATTCTCCACTCAGCCTGCACTTGTGCTTGGGATTGCCCAATCCCTGTGCAGGACCTTGCACTTGGCCTTGTTGAATTTGTTAAAGGAGCTGGCAGGATGCAATGTTGAATCTAGGACTGGAATTATTTTTTTTACCTCCTTGCTTTTGGAGAAATTTAAACACTTCAGGTTTCTTATGGCCTCTGTGCTGAAACCTGTCTTCTATTCCATGTGTACAACTTGATGAGGTAGTAATTTTGAAATAAACAGGTATTCATCTGTGTTTAGGTAGTGGCAAGGGTTTGCCTGGGAAATGTAACACTCTCAAGCAGAACTGTTAGGATAATCTGCTCAAGCACGTCACACTCATTTCATGAGAGCATTTCATCTCTGCCTGATTAGCCCTTAGAAGTTCTTTTAAAGGGAATTTGCAGGGCACATAATAACACAAGCCTCTTGTCTTGTGTCACTTAACTTCACCTGCCTTGATCTTCTGAGAAATAGATTTAAAATCTGCAAACCATTCAGAGTCAGTTTATTGACTTCCCAAATGCTGGCAATGGACATTTATATATCTGTATTAATCCACTACTTTAAAAAATCATTTTGCATTTACAGTAATGGACTATTCCATATTCTTTGAAGTGATAGCATATCAGGCATGTTTCACTGAGTTTTCTGAAGCTTTTGCATTCAGGTTAGCAAATATTCAGGTGAAGTATCAGTATTTGTTTTGTTTTCTGGCTTTAATGCCATTATGGTGACTGAAGAAATCAAGAAGTAGAGAATAAAAAAGGAATGACAGCTCAAATTAGCAGCTTTATTATGATTAATTTTTTAGCTTTATTTAGATTCATTTTACTTATCATTAACTATCAAAGTGCTTCAAGATGTTTCAGGCTTAATTGTGTTTTTATTAAACCATCATGGAGTCATACTTTACAGGTTCTAACTCAAGATGATGTTTAATATTTTATGTATCTATGAATAGAAGGTCTCTTAAATTCAGGGTCTTCAAAATCTCTATCCAAAAAGTTGTGCTTGGTGTTCTTGGAATAATTCTTTTGAAGGAGCACTTGTAGCAAAGTTGGGTATATAGGACAGTCCTTTGTACCATTCAGACCCAAAGCAAAAGTGTGTATTTTTCAACTGAAGCTAAAACACTTCAGGTGTTTCTGACTCACAGACTTGAGTTTTATTAGAAATACGGAACTATCCTGGCTTACTCCCTTTACTTGTTTGTCTTCTCTTTGTAGCCATGGGGCTCAATCTTAAGGAATTGGAACTTCTTAGCTGTGACACATCCTGGATATATGGCATTCCTGACGTACGATGAAGTGAAAGCAAGGCTGCAGAAATACAGCACTAAACCTGGGAGGTGAGAGGTTTCACTGCGTATTGTTTTCCAAATAAACTTGCTGTCTCAGACCCTACATAATTATGCTGGGTTCATCCTTCTATTTTGCATTTTTTGCATCCTTCTATTTTTTTTTTTTGCATTCTATTTTGCATATTTTTGCATTTTATTTAACACCCACGGGCGCACTGAAGAAGCGAAGCAAAAAAATATCGTATTAGCACACTGAAGTTTAAATATGTAAAAATAAACAGAAATAAATTGAAAATAAATTGCTTTTTCTTTCTTCTTCTGAATCAGGTAAAACCAGCAATGCATTCTTGAAAAGCATATTTCAAAATATAATTTGATTTTCAAAATTGACATTGAATTTTTGCTTAATAGTAAAGCAAAAATCATCTTAACATCTTTCATGGTAACATTCAAGCTATAAATTTAATCTGTGCTTTTGTGTTCCTTTTGTGTTTCATATCTTTCTTTTTCCTTTGCCTGTATCATTCTATATCATAAACTCTTCCCCTAGAAAAGCAATCAGTCAGATTCAAGATCATGACATGTAGAGTTTTTAAATACTTTTGATGTGGTGCTGTGCATAGTAAATTAGTTAAACTGAGCTTTTACCACTATGTCACTGTTGTCCTGGGGTTTTTTTCTTCACTTGGCAGAAAAATAAAATCAATAATGGATTTAATCCTATATTACTTATCATTTATTTTGCAAGTTTTATCTTACAATTATGAAGCCTTTCCCTAATTCTCCTTGTTGAAGCTTCTGCAGAAGCACATAGTTAAAGTGCATTGCTTTGAAACTCGTTAATGAAGTCTACCAACAATTATACCCACATTCTGTACTTGGTTTCTTTCAATTTTCAGCAAATAGTATACTGTATCTTAAGTTACCCTAGTAGTCAAGTCCATGCGTACAAAAATCCTGTGATTCTAAGAGAAAACTGCTGATTTTTAGCTTGATACTCATGGACACTACTACATAAGTCCAATAGGTTGGTTTTGAAAGCATTTGATACATTTAGTATTTTCTCTGTTATTGATCCTGATGCTGTGATAGAAAAATTAGCCCATGTAGCTTTTATGTTCCTTGTAAATAGACAGTTTTAAGGTTGCTTTCTATTGCATATCATACTGCATACTTTCTGAGTTGCTTAGGTGAAATGCTGGAATGGGAAAGAGGGGATATGAAGTGAAATTTCTTCTTTGATCTGACTAAAACATCCTGCAGATTACAAGATTCTGTTCAGATTAATAGTTAGTACTTCAGTGTTATGTGGGCCCTACTGAAGGTTGTAAGAGCTCTGACAAACTTCAGAGAGGCTTAGATTTCTCAAATTAGTTTGGAATGAAATAAAATATTGATGTGTAATTAAGAAAAGCTGCTCTATAGTACAGAATTGAGTTTGTGGTCTTTCACTGTGAGATGCTTTTCTCAGGGAGGTTTTTGCATGTGAAATGGTGTCTGACATGAAAGGGAGTAGAATTTTTAGCATGAAGCTCTATACATGCCCAATCCTGTTGCTTGTAATCTTCCTTATTTTCTGATTGTGTGTGCTCTCCGTCTACATTATGTATACTTTCAGCTATCACCTGTAACACAGAGAAATATTCAAATCTAAGTCCAATTGTGTAGTTAATATTTGATTTTTCTGAAACAGAAGTAGTATTTCTTTTGTTCACCTACACAGGCTCACAAGAAAATACCTTTTTCTAGTAGAGTAGGTTTTATCATTCATCTTTCCCGTTTCTGTTGCACTTAAAGAGGCTTTACATTTTTCCATCCACTTGTTCAGGTGATGGGCCTGCACATGCATAAAAGGTGTCTGTTGTAGCTGTGGAGACTGGATCATATCATATAGTCCTCTTGAAGAGGTTTATGGACATGTCTGAGTGAAACTGCTCAGGGTGAATGTGCAGCTTTCACTCTGAGAACTAAAAGAGAAGCAGATGAAAAGCAGGGGGTAGGCAGCTACTCTTATTTTATTTCTGCCCATGAGAAGCTGACAGTGTAGAAGAGACAATTTTATTTAAAATTCTACAAAGAACATGGCAGAATTGGGAAGCTTACCTAAATGTTCAGGGACCTAATTCAGTGTCTGAACCAGAGGCCACAATGGCTCTCTTCACTTCTTTTGCTGAACTCTGAATCACACTGACTTTTCATTCATCCTGTTTTTATCAAGCTACATTTTCAGACTGAGTTGCACTCGCCTAGGCCAGTGGGCCATTGGCTATGTGACTGGAGATGGGAACATCCTGCAGACCATACCTCACAATAAGCCTCTGTTTCAAGCCTTGATCGATGGCAGCCGGGAAGGATTGTAAGTACCAATTCTTACAGCTACCATGGCTGTGAAATCCTCATCTGCTTGTTCCCTATATGCTTATATGGGTAGTTAAAGATGTTTAAAACAGAGAAACTGCATATGGTGCTTAGCATTCTTTCAGAGTTTAAGGACCATTTATTTAATTCATTTAAAAAATGTTTGTTTCTAGTTAGTTCCATTAACCAGGGTTACTGAAAGTTAACCAAAGTCATATCTTGTAGCAAATAAATTCCTTGAGAAATTAAAATGAGACAGCTGTTGCATTGATCCCTCCTTCCCCCCACAGCCCCCCAAGAGTCCCAAATGCACTTAAGCTTATTGAACAGTTACTACTTCCAGTTACTCATGTGTCCAAATGTGGACAATTATTTGAAAGCTATGTAATTGCTTTTTTATATATTGTGCAGCCAGAACATTTTCCACATTCTAATAGTTTACTGAAAAGATTTATAATTATTAGGGAATGTAAGTTTGTAGGGAGAAGTAGTACATTTTTGCTAGGTTGGCTGAAGTAACAGAAAAATATTTGGTGTCAGAATCTTTTCACTGGAATACATGTTTTGGTATAGCCAATATAAATATATATAATGTGAAAGAAAAAGGAAAGGCAATTGATCAATCCCCAAAAGAAAAAAAAAGATTGATAAATCTTTTGCAGTTTTGTAATTTTTCTCAGTCCTACACAGTCTAGTATTTTTTTTCAGGTGTGATGACTTCATACCTGTAATAAAAACACACTTATATTGGTAGTGTTTCTCTCTGACAAAAACTAAGCAAACAAAAGCTGGATCTGAGAATATTTTATGCTGAGTGATGTTTTTGTACCTTATAACTTTTTCATAATGTGACTTAAAAATATATGACCTTTTCTGAGTTATAGGTAAAATAAACCTGAATACAGAACATCTTAGGGTTGCTGTAATATCATTTAACCTGTTGTTAATTTCTCACACAATTGAAATGTTCCCAGTGGTTCTTGCCTAATGTCCAGTGTGCATCAGAAGTTCTCAGTGTAGATTCTTGTCATAATATACAGAGATATGTACATATATATTATTGTAAAATATATAATATTATATATATATCAAAATACAGATACACACAATGTGTTACCTTCTTTTCTGCAGCTTTACTTGAAAGAGTCTAAAGAGTCCTGAGCATGATGTTCCCAGTGGGAAACCACTAGGAAGGATGAGTTCACTGTGAAACATGGATCTGAAATAATACTCTTTTGGGCTACCTCTAGAAGGTTATCTGCTAATCAAAGCTCAGATGCATGCTAGTGGTAGCTATCCAAGTGATGTCAAAATCTTTCCTCTGCTTTTATAAATATGCTTGAGCATGTGTCAAAATGAACATGTAGCAGTTCAGTTGCACTCAAAAGATAAAATAGATGGCTATGGAAAGATGATTTATTTTAGTTAATGCCTACTGTAACTTATTCTACCCCCTTGAAATTTTGTAAGTATGATTTAGCTAATAAAGCTAAAGAAATGTGCATATTTATAACAATCTTCTTGTGACGCAGCTATCTGTTCCCTGATGGACGAAGTTATAATCCTGATTTGACAGGATTATGTGAGCCCACACCACACGATCACATAAAAGTCACACAGGTATGTTGGCAGAGTTTTGAGTTACTTTGTAATCTTCACTTCCCTTAGTATCTCATCTAGCAGTAATAATAAGCTTTTATTAAAATGTGAGTAATAAGTTCATCAGAGAGAAAATATGCTGTTGATAGAAGGGCTTAGGGGAGGAACAGGATAATAATCCTTTAAACTGTAGAGTGCATGGTGATGCAGATGGCATGTCTTGGAATGTTTTGTTTATTGTGAGCCTTTTCCAAGTGAGAAGTGTTTCAAATAGCTACTAAAGGTTTTTCTGATATTTATGTAACAGATTTATGTAGCTTGTTTTTTCCTTGCTAATAACAAAGGGGAATACAGAAACAAAATGAGGATCAAATAATAGTTTTGAAGCCTGAATAGGAATGATATAGTTGGTTAGCAAGTCCAGGAGGAAAAGTTCATACATCAAAAAAATACCAGTTCCAGGGTATCCAGTTATCTCCTTTCTTCTTTGTCTATGGTGCAAATTGAAAGAGAGATCAGGGAAAACAGCGTAAGTAAGTAAATGCCTCAACAGAGTCACTTTGCAAAGAATTGCACAGAAAATTAGAATATGTAGTTGTGTTTATAGTCTTGTTAAGTGATGATGTGATTAATTCTGCAGATATTTGATAGTCAAGTAGTAGGAAGTAACGCCCCAAGACAAATACTTGATTAAAAACGGTGCTGAAATTAACACTAGAAGGTTAAGGAATGCTGTGTAGAACATTTTTCCTGATGAAAACATCTGGAAGACTTGGGGATATGTTCAAAGAAAGCCTTGATACAAGCGCTGCTGTTCCAGATGGTCTTCTGTTTCTTCAAATCAAACTGGATGACCTGCTGAATCTTCTGTACTTCTGGGTGCTCTATGTGAATTCCACTCCAGAAGTATTTTAGAAAATAAGTATTCTTTACTATTATATATGATTCTTTGCTATTCTTTACTGATAATATCAGAAATAGCGTTACAAATATATCTGTTTTGTAAGTAAGAGAATTCCTAAAAACAATTGCCTGGAGACGACCTGAATACTTCCACTTCTCGGACATCCATCTTTTCCTTCCAGTCTTAAGATAATAATGAAAGAGTAATGGAGATTTACCAGGTATTTGTGGAGTGCAGAGTAATGCTTCAGCCCATATCTTCAGTTTTTCTCCAAGAAATAAGAAGCAGCACATAGTTATCGACTACCTTGTTCTTCACAAGCCAATCATATTTTATTTTGAATCCACTGAATGAATCAAGTTATTTCTGCACATGTATTTATGAGGACATTATTAGCTAATTCTGATGGTAATTCAAAAGAGTCTGAATTATGTGAGTCTGCCTTAAATAATATATAACTGAAGAGGTTTAAAGTTGTCAGTATACCTCCCTGAATGATGAAGAGATGGTATGAAGGTGGCTGCAGGGCTAGATTGCTGCAGATGGATTCCTTGCTAGAGCTCCACCATAAGCATCTTTAGTACACTGACTACAGCTGCAGATACAAGTTCTCTCTTTTGTTTTGTCTTTTTCTTAGCCTCATGTCCCCTCACTTCACTTAGCAGTAGCTGCTTATTTTCCCATGATCTGGATTGTACTTACTTTAGGCTTTCAAAATTTGGTTTTTCAAGGTTAAAAAAGCTTATTTCAATCCAAATGCATTTAACTGTCAGTTACCCAACAATAACTATTTCTAGAACACTGTCCTGGACTTGAGTTTTGTCTATTATTTATTCCTTCTAATGGTGGTGTTCTACCTTCCTGTCAGTCTCGTAAGGATGTGAAGTACTGAATAATCTGTGCATGACTGTTGCCAAGTTATCCTGCAGAGTGTTCTTTCCATACTTCCTTTACAAGGATTGTGTACTTTAACAAACTGCTATACAACATCTTTCCTGTAGGTAAAAAAGCCCTCTTGCTTGTCCATTTTCAATCCAATAATCTTCTTACCCCTAAATTCATACCTAGAAATTAAAATCCCAGTTTTGTTCCCTTTCTTCACTTAATGTTTCACTTAATATGTTCATTTCCTTCCTTTTATCTGCAACCAAAGAAAAGTAGGATTTGTGCCTTGCATAGCAGCCACATATAACAAGTCTGTACAAAATCTAATAGGCACAGATATTTTTAACACATTTTGGTATGTATTGTAGTATATCACAGTTTGGAAGAAGCAAAAATGTAAGCTGTTTCAGTAACCTTAGTGTGGCTTTTAGACAGATCAGTAGCAAGAGCTTCCTTGATTAATTAGTAAAGCAGATTGGAAAGCAGGGCATTTGGAGAAGTATATTCTTTGTGAACAAATCATTGGAAAGAAATAATTGTTTGACTTTCTTTTATTACAGGAGCAGTATGAATTGTACTGTGAAATGGGTTCCACTTTTCAGCTGTGTAAAATCTGTGCAGAGAATGACAAGGACGTGAAGATAGAGCCTTGTGGACACCTTATGTGCACTTCTTGTCTTACAGCCTGGCAGGTACTGTCACAGTTTAGTTGGTGGGGAGGGAATGGATTTCTGTTACCTTTGTGTTTACAATGTGGTATATGTTTACTTTTCCATGTGCAAGGATGTATATATTTAAAATGATAAACATCCTCATTTTTCAAACCAGAACTCTGTGAAAAATAAAGCTCCAGGAGTCTTTGCAGTCTGGACTCATAGTCTTGCCAAGGCCATTTGCTGACTGCTGCTGAGTGGAAACTATTTCCTGAGTCCAGCACCTACTCAGACAGTAGAAGCTGGGTATTTGGTGCCAATTCAGTCTGGGAATGGATAACTGACTAGACAGCATTTTATAAGGAGAAGGGATGTCTTTGGTGAGAGAAGGATCCACTCAGTAGTGGAGGTCATGAATTGACCTGTGGAAAATTAAGCTTTTAGGATGCCTGTGTTTCACATTAGTAGCATGCAAAGCACTGAAACACCTAGATGGCTTTAGATGGTTGTTGGACTAAGAGATTGAATGGAGGGGAAACTCCCTTCTCTCAAAGTCATTTATAGAACATCCAAAAAAACTGAGATTTCCTGGTGACCCAGGTTGGTAGGTTTTGTCCATCTTGTTCATGGATCCACCAGTCTGTGGGAAAAGGGAGAATGGGCACCCTTAGTTCAGGGCAGTTGACCTAAAAAACAATGTTTAAAGCTGAGGTCATTCCTCTTTACAGTGTGCATTCATCCCTGCCCCTTCTTTCGTATCTATATTTTATGGGGACAAGTAAGGTTCATCCACTTCTCAGAGAGGACTTTGTTCCACACTTAATAATCAGTCTTTGCTTACAAATGTAGTGAGAAGAGTAAAAAGAATCCTTGAGTCTAGTCCATTTTGGACCTGTTTTTAAATTAGTTCATCCTCCATCAATGTGTTTTCACTCTTACATTTGTGGCATGTCTTCAAGTACTATAATTTTCCTTTTCTAATTAGGACATTTTCTACCTAATTAAGAAAGCCTCAGTGGCAAACCAACACAATATATCAGAAGTATAATTTGAGTTTTTCTTCCATTAACAATAAAGGTTTCTTGAAAATGAAGTACTCTCAGTTTCCAATTTTGTGTTCTTGGTGAAATTTGAGTTTGATGTTCCAAACACAAATCTTTCAAATTGGCCATAGGTCAGAAATTCATAGGAAATTCCATTAGAGGCATAACCACAAAAGGATATTTATTTCACTACTAAGCAGCTGCTGAGCTGGAACAATGTTTCTCATTTCAGGAGTACCCTTTCTCTGTTCTTTCAGGTTTCATTCTGAATGACAGACTTAGAGGTCTGGCCACATAAATCACTGACTTAAAAAACTCTGAAAAATTCCGAGGTGTGTAGTTTTGTTGGTTTTGTTTGCTTGTTCATTTGTTTTTTGGCTGAGCTGACAGGGCTAAGCAGAAGGACTGTAGTTGTTGTGTTTCTAATTGTTGGGTGGTGTGGTGGGAGCATGTTGCAGTCTTAGGGCAGTGATGTGCTCTGCTTCTGGAGACTTGAGAAGCTGAGGTCCCCAGTACTTGGCTATGGAACAGGAATTCAGGAAGACAATGGCAAGGCATTTTAGGCCCAGAAGACTGACATGTTTGAATGCACCAGGTTTCATCAGAACATAGCTACCAGCTGTAATTGGTCAGGTACATTTCAGACTTCATTACAAATTCAACTTTTGTATAATTAGTGAGGCAATGAAGAGGTATTACACTGTAACAGCATCAGCTGTTGTGAGCTTCTGGTGGGTTAATTGGCAGCATAATGGCTCGTTAAGCATCCCTCAAGAGATGTAATACAGATGTTTTCACTGACCAGAAAAAAACTGAGTAAGCAGCATCTGATCTGCATAGAATACTAAGGATGATTGACCTGTTCACCTCTATGGGGCTCAGTCTCTCAAATAAGACTTGGTTTACTTGTTTCCTTTATGCATTACACAACAGAAGTAAAATGTCATTTTATACCACAGAAATCTATTGTCTGAAAAGTGTATGTTTTCTAAAAGCATATGGGCATATAGACTGTATTGTCAGGTTAATAATAAGGTTCTAAATAACCTTTCTGAGGGCATGGGCAGGTGTATGTATTAATATAGACATCTCATATATACAGTCATACTGCTGAATATGAGTCTGATAATGTGTTTGGTTACTAAGGCTTTTCCAAAGAAAGGATGGAAACTGCTAGTGCAGAACACAGGTACAAGGAAGCCTTGAAAACTAAAAGCTCTGTGCCTCATTGATAAGGGTTTTTTTTTTTTAGAAAATGAAGCTCTAAGGAGTTGTGTAGAGTGAGGGAGGACATCTGTTCACGTGCCTGTGACTACTTCAGTAGGACTATATAATTTGAAGATGTTTTCTGAGGCACTGAAGTTGACTAGTTAGTGTACTTATGGTGCTGAAAGTAGAGTAGATGTGTCTTTCCATACAAAATCAAAATCCAGTGCTAATCCTGCAAGTGATGTCAGGAGACAATAATTTACGCTTATCTGACCTTGTGATATAGCTCATCCAAAAACTGTAAAATCATTTGTCAGTTTAGTAAGACTGCCAAGTGTCAAGATAAAAATAATGCTAGAAAAAAGTTAATGTTGTTTTTGCATCTGAGAAATCAAAAGCCAGTGCTTGCTTGGTTATATTTCAGTATAAGTAGGTTTTTTAGAATTAAATTTTGGTGTTCATATCTCTTTAGCTGTCTGTCTACCTGATTGCAAATACAACACCATGTGATTTCTGATTTCTCTTTGAATTATCTTGAACTTTCAAAGATTCATGGTTCTCCTGGGTGTGGTTTTGTTTGTGGTTTTATTTGTTTGGTGGTGGGTGGGTTTTTTTGTTTGTTTTTTTTTTTTTTTTAATTCAAATCTATGTTTTGCTTCTTGATGGAAATATTTCTATAAGTCCTTGAAAGATTTCTCTGATTTTTGCTCATTAATAATCTGGATCTCAAGGCTTTTTGTTTATTTTTTATGAGAAAAAATACAGTTCTGAGATAAGTAAAAGGAATTGAATATGGCTGCTTGAAAATTATTGAACACATACTGCTTTAAAATTAAAATTCAAGTAGTTCTTTTTTCTGATAATATGTGAAAATAATTGCATGTTTTATATAATTTATTGAAAATGTAGTTAAGTTCTGATTTTTTATCTAAATGTGAAGAAAACTGTTTATAGCTTTAAATGCTCTGAATACTGGCAATGCTGCAGCTGTGATGGACTGAATATGTTTTTTTCCAAGAAGAGCTGCATGCCATAAAGCTTGCCTGCATTTCCTAACATTAAATGAATAAGAAATACTTTATGGTTAATATAAAAGGTATATAATAAAATGCATTATCTCTGTCTACACACCTCACCTTCTTTCTCTTGAAGAAATAGCAAAATGTATGCCTGAAAGAAAACATGTTACTTCCTGACCTGTAATATTAAGACTGATTTAGTGCTTTGTGGAGATAATAGTTACATTTTGATTAGTCATTTTTAAGTGAAGCTTAGTCTATTGAAGAGAGAAAGCTTTAAATGTGCAGTCATTTTAAGATTTACTGTAGTTAAATATTTGTTAATCTGTTTCCTGTTTACTCCAGTCCTTCTTTACAAGCTTTTAGAGACTGCTTGAGGATGTTTCTGTGTAAAAGGTATAAGTTCTACTTTTAAAATTATTGCTGGTTTTGTTTCTTTTTTTTTTTTTTTAATTTATCTACGTTTTTGTCTTACTGTAGGAATCAGATGGCCAAGGCTGCCCTTTCTGCCGCTGTGAAATCAAAGGGACTGAGCCAATCATTGTGGATCCTTTTGATCCCAGGGATGAGAATTCCAGGTGCTGCAGTATTATGGATAGCTTCAGTATGCCCATGTTGGACTTGGATGATGATGATGATAGAGAAGAGTCTCTAATGATGAATCGTTTGGCTTCGGTCCGAAAGGTAACTTCTCAAACTCTGCACAGCAGCTAAACCCAGACATTTGTAAACAAATGCCTGTAACTTTAAACAGGGACAGGTTGCACTTCATGCTCTAGCTCACAGCACCTCACTAACAGTTGTTGGGTTTGAAAAAACAAAATGTGTCAATACAAATGCATTAAAAAAAAAATTCCAGATTCTCACCTGATGTGAACTAAGATAACTTCGTTTATAATGGGCAAAGCGTGAGTTTGCACCAGCTGAAACTCTCATCCAAACTATGCTGTATGGACAATTCCCTGAGCTTTTATTTGTAAAGAACAAATAATTTCCTATATGCATTTGTTTTCTGCACATGTGTGTACACATGCATAGAATGTTTTAGGATTAAAGTTGAATTTCAAAACAATTTTCAGTATTATTACTTTATAAAAGTGAACTCGACCTAATTCATACTGCACACAAGTAGCTTTTATTAAGTTTCATGTGAGTTGTCTATGATTTTTTTTTCTGTAATTTTTAGTATTAAGTACTCTTTACTGGGAAGAGTATTTTTGAGATTATCCATAGTGACTGTGTGTTTTGGAATGTTTTTTGTGCTGAAAGGGCTCTGTGTTAAATTCTGAGATCTTTTTTGCAGGAGATTTTATTACAGATAAATAAGCACTATCATTGACAGAAGTTTATTTTATGGTGATAGTTTTTACTACTCTATTTTAGCCTGGAATAGATATTGTCAGAGGCTATGTGACACTGATTTTGACAGAGCATTTACTAGATTTTTCCTTATACTAAGGTCATCTAGATTGAATTGTTGTCTTGGAATTAATTTTGTAACATCTTACTTTTCCATTTCCTTATCATTGTATTTGTTTAAAAAAAAGTGTTCTTTACCCTCATATCTGAGAATATCTGCCAGTTAATATACATGCTTCTGATATCCTTCCTAACCTCTTAAGGCTTATGAATCATTCTTGTGTTGTGTATGTAATACAACATGCTCTACCCTTGGGAACAGTTTATCCTTCCTGCCTGGACTTAAATTGCAGTCTGCAGCATGACCTCTGTGAGATAGCTTTGAATTGATGGGCTTTTATAACGCTATCACTTCCATGATAAGGCAAAAACGCATTCTGCCTTTATCAAAAGAAGGAACAATAGGTTTACTGTAAGATGTCTTCTTTTAGGTATCCACCAAGTGCTTGAGTGCTTTTGGGTCTTGCTATTTTTTTTCATCGATTTCATTGTTCAATGAAAGAAATCTTCACTCTGCCACCCTCTTGAAGTTTATTTGAAATTGTTGAATTATTGTGTCATTTGGTGATTTTTAGCTGCTGTTTTGTTAAAATTGTTACCATTGATTTTGCAGTGATGGTCTTAACCATACCACCTGTGTGTAATATGGCATTGTTTATATATACTTTTTGTTAGCAATGTCTTCATCAGACTTGCCTATTTCTTTAACTATTATTTATTTTTCCTGCTAATCAGTGTATCTTTGGAACCTGCTTAAAGAAATTATATTTTTCTCAGTGACATTATGTAGAACTTTACTCTTTGTGAAATTTGCTTTTGTTTGTCCTTAATGCAGTTCATATGAACAGGGTGCTGCATAACGATGGTGTTGTAGTAACAAAGTTTTTTTAAATTATGGAATTTAGGTGGCAAAGATAATAATTTAGCTCTTGCAGCCAACCTGCTGGCACTGCTGTAGCTTTGTAGTCTCAGTGAAGAAATATTTCAATTCTTAGTTCATTGCATGGACTGTGGTAAGATTTCTCAACATAAATCTGTTAATCCTTGAAAATCAAATGGGCTATATTTGTGTCAAATCACCTGGCTGACCATTCTAAGAAAATTCTGGCTAGTAGTGAGCTGGGCTGTGAAACTCATTAGAAGAGAAGAGTTTCAGAGACATGGAGCTCTGATGAAAGTGACTGTAGGGCTTCACAATGCATTGTGGAAATACTCAGATAACAGAAAAATACCATTTCTGCAGTTTATCACTCCTACCCCTGAACTGTACTCCGAAACTCCTAAGAGGTATCTGAAGTCTCTGAAAGATCTCAGACTTGAAACGGCTTTCAGAAAAAAAATAATCATGAAGCTTCCTAAAGTAATTCCTAAAGGAATTAGTAAGTGGATACACATTAGGAAAAATGAATAGTTCTGGTTCGGTGTTGTGTGTGAGTCAGCAGTAGCAGCAGATCAACTCCAACAGAGACTTTGGAGAAATCTGCTGCAGTTAGGCTGTTTATCTGCCTCATCAATCAGCTTATTTTTTTATTTCCAAATTGTCTTCAGATATTTCTTAATGAAAGAAAGAGGAGGAGTGGTGCCAAAAGCCTCTGTTAATTGTTTCCTCACCGAGAAATTTCAGCCCCGTGGTATCAGATTAGCTAATGCAGTTATTGCCCAAAATGTTCCTCTTCTCAGCTTTTGTTCTAGCAAAGCACAACATTATGAAATGCACATTAATAAAAATGGAGATTACAGGCTCAGGTAAATATTGAAATTTTTTTTTTTTTAATTTTTAAAGAGGGCATTTGAGTGTCTAGTAGAGCATGTTAGTTATTCTATAATGTTTAATGTTTAATTGTCCTAATAAATGAAGAGTTCTCTGTCATTTTTATTAGAAAAAAGCATAATTTGATTTCTTTTAAAAACAAAGAAAGAAAATAAGGAAAATGGATAATGCAGGAGTTCTTGCTAAGAGCAAATAATTTTGAATTCATAAGTGTTTAAGGTAATTTTTTGATCCAAATAATATCCCATGAAAACACAGAGGAGGACTCTACCAGTATAGGAGACTGTGAGGTTTTCAGTACCTTAAAGTGAATTAACATTGTTTATAAACAGTTCCATCTAAAAGGAGATGAAGTTACCCCATCTGGGATGTTAATGTCTTCTCTGAAATTAATTTCCTTGATATCTGAATGTGCAAAACCCTGACTGTTTGACTAATCCACACTGCACTTTAAAATAATGATAGCGAATTGTCAAGGCTGAAAGACAGTTTGCCATGACTAGGCTTCTTCCAGTTGGTGAGTTAGGTCAAATTTGCTAAATCACGGCAAAAGACCTTGGCTCTCAATAAATGGGAAGAGGCTGTTTTCATTCATTTCCATATTATTAAGTCTACTTTTTTCTGGTAATGGAAGAAGGCATGTATTGCATAGTAATTATGTTATTAATTTCACTGTATAAAATATAAAAATATGTAAAATAAGACTTGAAATACATATCCATATATTCCTTCAGCAGTACCTGGACTGATATATACATATCACTTCCTATGTAATGGTACACCTGTTTGGTGGAATGTGTTAAGATCATGTCACTCAACAGGAGTGACTTACTTAACTGATTACTTACTAGTGTTTGCAGAGTATAAATGCTGGGAGGCAGTGTGCCTCCCCTAATTATGGATTCCCTTGGCAGTGTGCTGCTGACTCTGAGACCTCACTGCCTCTCCCTCCTTCACATGCATTTTCCTGGGCCAACAAAGAGAAAGGGAATAAATCTCTTGATTTAAAAACATGTTTACAGTCATCAGTGTTAAGTGATGTACATTTATATCCTCATTTAAGGTTTTAAGCTAAGATAATACAGCTCTTCCTAGGTCACCGCTTATCTTAACAAGAAATAACAAATATGTGAGTTACTCTCACCTGATTATAAATGAAGAAACTTCAGAGAACTACTTCTGGTGTAGATCTGCTGGGATCCTCTTAGATGTCTCATGCAGTTTGAGTTTGCTCCAAGGACATTAACAGGCAGGGTAGTATTCCTCAATGAATCAATCATTGGGATTTATGTTGAGAATGCTTTTCATATGCACCTATCTGGCACAAAGGTATTTGAAAACTCTTGATTGAATAACTTGCCTGTTAATATCTCCATCAGAAAAAAATTGACTGGAAATTGTAATCAGTGTTGGAAGCAGGATTTTTCTTGAATTCACAACTGCTAGGGGCAAACTGATACCAGTGTATCCCAGTAACAAATACGTCTGATGGAAAAACACAAGTGTGGTCCCTTCTGCAGTACAACTGCAAAGTAAGTCACAGCTGCTTTTCCCTTGGCAGCAGTCACGCCAACCAGATGAAGTCCATGTTGTTACAAAGGAGTCTGTGTTCTTCTCCTTAATTACATCTTTATTGCACAGGTCTCTGTGTGGTGCAGCAGAGCCCCTTTGTACACTGAAGGTCTGTCTTCTGTCACTGACAGTTCATTTGAGCTAGTTTGTGTCTTAATCACTTGCTTGTTTTAGCTTTTTGTCACTGCTCTCTCTCATTGCCCATTTTTTCCCAGGATATAGAAAACATACAAAAACCTCCAGTAGGTGACAAACAGGAATTTTAGGAGAGTAGAGTGCCAAAAAGAGTAGATATTAGTGTGTCTGTTAATGCCTTGGCATCCACATGAGATGCCTAGCTGTATCCACATCTTGTTGGCCTAGCTGTCACTCATCAAATGATGCAGCTGGACAGGTTGTATGGGGGTGGACTGAAAAATATGGCATTTTCTTATTGGGAATATGATGGAAATCTGATACTGAATGCCAAGGAAAACCTGTTTGCTGCTGTGGAATATTTGGTTTTGTTTTATTTTTAGTATCGGTGGATCCAACAAAGAATTATTTGTCCCAGCAAAGCTTTTGCTCTTACTTCAGCACCAAGTGGTGATACAGATTAAGCTTCCCTGTAGGGGGAGAAAAGCTACTTTTACTTGCTGCTATTTAACTTTTTTTTTAATTGTGCCTGATAAGTTACTCTTTAACTTGTTGGCCATAATCAATTCCCTTTTTGAAATCTGTGGGGATCACAGTATGTTCTGTTGGCACTGTGGCTGTACTATAGCATAGTAGTCCAGGGGACCGAAAAATTACTTTGCTATTTTGAAATAAGACATAACAAGGCATGGATATAAACCTAAATTCAAGTCTTCTCACACACTTTGAAAGTTTTCCATTTAATTTTGTTAGTTGTGGTTTACTGTCTGTGGAATGTCATAGAGGTAGCCAAATACCAAGCTAATATATGGAACTAGAAGTTTATCACATGCTTCATTGGGTTTAAAAGCATGTCAGGGTTTAAGTATCTTGAACTTTTAAATGAATGGGTTTTAAATGTGAATATTCTATGATTTTTGTCTCTGCAAAAGCTAGACTGTTGTTGCAGCAGGAGAAAAGAAGTCTGACATGGATGGAACCAGTGAGCATGCTGAGGGAAGAGGGCATCATTTAGCCAAATGATTTTTTTAGAGCAGAACTGTGTAAGAGAAGTTTGCCAGATAGAAACAGGGGTGTTCTTAAAATGATATCACAACAGTGCTGTTCACTTAGCTGGAATTTGTACAAATTCCAGGCAGTCTCCCATTTGAGACTCTCAGGTTGCTGTCTCAGGAAATTGTGTTAATTAGTTTGATGATGCGACAATTAGAACATCCTAAATTCCGTACAAATGTTTCCTGTCCAATAATTGGTTTTTAGTATTTCCTATATTTCTTACTCTTTGTTTCCTACTCCTATCACATATATGATTGCTCTTCTGGAACAATTCCTGCTGGCTGAAATGCATTGTTGTGCAATACCATTAAATGCTGAGACTTAACTATATCACTCTCATTTATTTCAAATAATTGAATCTTTTTGGAGGTGTGACCTGCTTATTTGGTTCTATTTGAGATAATTTGGGAAGCAAATTCATTTTGTGTCTGCTGAAGTCAATCCTTTGAGTATACTGTATTGCATAGTTCTTGGCTTTCAGGAATGCTTTATGGAGTTGTAACTAAACTTTGAAAACTAATGCTGTTAAATGATACAGTGTTTATTATGCTGTTTAACTGATAGATGCCTTCTGATAAGGAAAATGAATTGACATTCAGTTTATAGTAATTCTATAATTACAGTTGCTCAGGCATGCTTACAAGATACATATCTTGCTTAGTTATTCAGCATTCCTTAATGTTGAGAGGCTAAATGCTTTGGTAATTTATGTGCTTATCTTTGTGGTCTTCCCGTCAAGGACAGGGTCATTCACCAGTTAAAGGAAACAAAGAAAATTTAAAGACTATTCAAAGCATTTAATATGAATATTGAGCCCTCTTCATTGAAGGGAGAAACTGAGAAACTTCTGGTAGCCATGAAAACCACCAATTTTAAACTGCTCTGTCTCTTGAATTTGAATGTTTATTGTGACATTGAGCTTGCACATGTCAATGAAGTGGAGAAGACTCTAAAGAACAACCAAAAAAATCATCCTGATGATGGAGTTGCACATCACCTTTGTAGCTTTCAACATCTTCTCACTCCTCTCCTGCTTTTTTGTGCACTGTTGACAACAATACTGTGGTGGCTTCTATTTTTGAAGGAAATGTGGTAGCAATCCCTATTGTATAGAACAGGATATTAAACTAAGCTGTAGTACAGAGCATTGATAAGGATCCATGCTCTAGATCCTTCTCCTCACTCTGCTTTTGAATTTATGAAGTGTCCAGTTTCTTAACATAATGATTGTGTGTAAAGAAAGGTAGTGTTGCTTATTTGTTTTCTTGTTAAAGAACTTTCTACTCTCCTCCCAGTTATCACTGTGAGATGTTCAGCATTCGTGAGAAAAAGCTTATGAAGAGAGGGGGAAGTTTATCCAAGGGGTTTAGGCCGAAGATGGGTGGTTTGTTTGCCTCTGTAGGCAAGCTGTGATTTGAGAACAGTGGGATGCCTCAGTGTACTAGGGGCCCAAAGCTGATCATTGGTGGGAATGTCCTCCTGCTACTTGTGTCTACTCCTGGGGAAAGCACAGAACAGCACAGACATTCAGTGAGTTCATGGAAATAACTTGAACAAACACCTGAGCTCTGTTTGTTAGAACTGAGCCAGATGAGGGGTAGGGACGAGTTGCAAAATTGGGTGGAGTCCTATTCTGATGAATTTGAAAGGACAGGTCAGGGAAAAAAGTAATCATAATTTGTCCCTGGAGAGGGAAGTTAAATGTTTGTGTTGTTAGTTCAGTATTTGCTTAAGTGATTAAATTGTTCTAAAATTATTTTTATAATCCCTTCATTTTTTTTTGTTGATTTTGCTTCTTTCCCTGATATCTTGCTGGTGACTTTGATTGGTAAATTTTCAGAAGACCTACATTCTGTTTTGTATGGAAGGATGATTTGAAATGGGCAGTAGGTAGTAGCAGGCAATATCATGGATGTCCAGCTTTTCAGAGTAATTTGTAGAAATTTAGATTGAGTACTCTCTATTAATAAAAAAGTCAACAAGGGTAGCAGTGCTATGATAGAATTTATTATTTTTTTCCCTTATGTTTGGCAGTTATTGTTAGGTTTTTATACAAATTACTGGAATATATATCCTTTTATTTTCACCACAAGTTAACATGGGTCTTAATTTTGAGATAGAATGACTTGTAGACTTCTTTTTCAGTAACTATAAGATGAGCTCTACTGTCCAGATGTCCATTATGAAAAATGACTATTATAATTGACTCTTAGTAAGTATCTGAGAAGTATCAAATGTTTTAGTTGGGGAATGGAAGTTGTACATTTGATCATCAGGTAAAAGATAATTTTATTTTTTCTCTCCTGAAGTGCAATGACAGGCAGAATTCACCAGTGACTTCCCCAGGATCTTCCCCTCTTGCACAAAGAAGAAAACCACTTCCAGACCCCCTGCAAATCCCTCATCTTAGTCTTCCTCCTGTCCCTCCCCGTCTGGATCTGATTCAGAAGGGAGTAGCACGGTCACCGTGTGCCAGCCCAACCGGGTCGCCCAAGGTAATTATTACTGAACCTTTATTTCTGGATATAAGAATGCTTATATTTTGCATTTGGTTTTTTCCAAGGTGAGCTTCTTGTTTGTTTTGTAAAGTGGACTGTTTCAAACCTTTCCATGGATATTGCTTTTTTCAGGATTTTGCTCTGCCCAAAAGAACTTTAATTCCTTCTAGTTTAAAGAAACTTTAGATTAGATCCATATTAATGAAGTCTTGTTTTTCCATAATACCTTATGTAGTTAAATATTTCTGGCTGCATGTATTGGTCAAAAATGACTTCAATTTGTCTGATGATTATATTGTACTTGGTTATGGTCAGAATTTGAAAGATGTTACAGTAATGGATCAGTTCTGTAACAAACTCTGATTAATGAAAATAAATAGAAGCTAAACTTTCCTGAAAATAGATTTAAAGGTCATTATCTCATTAAAATTATATGTTTTCCTTTCATGATGATTTATGTTCAATTTCCACAGTGTCCTTACAAGAAAAATATGTGCAGATGCACTGCTTTCAAAACCTTAAATGGCATATAATAGGACTCAAATTTCAAGGGAGATAATAATGGCTCTATAGCCAATAAGCCTGTATGCCTTGTTTTGTAAAACTAGTGATACTAAAGATTCAATGATTTTTTGAGTGGATAAGCATGAACAAGAACAAATACTGTTTGCTACTCTCTGTAACAAGTTGATTGTTTTATTATAATTGCTGTATAGAGAGAGTGAATTAGATTAAAATTTTTCATTTTTATATGATTAATTCAAATTCAAGTTCAGGCCATGACTTGAAACACATGTACTTATAATAATCCAGTTTGAAGTAGCTTGCTTCTTTTGTCAGGTTTTTACTTTAAGGTTGAAAATATCTTTTTAAGATTTTAGTGGCTTGCAATTTAGAAGAAAAGATAGAAGTTTGAATACTTTCTTTAATCTTCTTTCTTAACTTCTTATATTATGCAAAGGAATTATAACATATTGAGGATATACACCAAACATATCCCACATCCATTAAAAACTAGCTCTATAATAGGCGTTTTTTGCAGGGTTCTTGGTTTATAAAAGAAATTAAACCAGGAAGAGCACTGATGCTGCTTTGAAATTTGAAAAAGCATTGAAAATGCTTTTTTTACGTGAAACTTTTCCTAGAAAAAAAATTGTGGGGTACAAGGGAAACAGGATGGGGGCAACAAAGAATAATCTCATACATTAAAAGATTTTCTATTTAAGAGAAAAAAGATGATTTAATCCTGCCAAAACTATTCCTTCAGGAAAAAAACCCCACTTTTCTATTTTGTTCAAGTTAAATACTAGAATTTATAACTATAAGGTATAACAAAAAATCTAGATCAGGGTATTTTTTTCCTGTGTTAACAGTGAAAATATCTATTTTACTTGACTAGCAAGTGAGTTAAACAGTTCTTTATTTAGTTTACTTCCTTTTAATATACATAAGCCTGTAGGTAGAATAACTTTATTTTCAATTCAAGTCACGTGTTGAGGTGCTGCTTGAAGAATAGTGCTGGGCTAGCCAATGAAGTGATAGCAAATGCTGTTCTTACTAAAATGTTCAGTGACCTCCATTTCTTTAAGTGGTAATAATATGCAGGCTTACCAAAGTCCAAGAAAATTATACATTCCCAGGAAAATAATCTTCCCTGTATTTCTTATGGTAGCTGTAGATAAAACCTTTGTAAAACCTGGCCCAACTATTACTTTGTAAATTGCCATATGTAATTCAGTCATAATGAAAATGTTTTGGTTTTGTCAGATTTGTGCAGCTATGAGGTTTTTTTCCTGATAACCTGAGTTTCAGCTTTTCAGTATTAGCATACATAATTTTAGACCACATTTAACCATTTATGATATAATTCAACTCTTAAAAACCAAGTATTCTGACAAATGTTGCTTGGAGATAAGCTAATTGCAAGTAAAACTATAAACTAATTGGGCTGCTTCCTGAAAAACTGAACTGCAATTCAAACAGATTTGGCACTCTAACACAGTGCATGTAAAGATTGGAGTCATCCCTAGGTATATAATTTAAAATGAAACATTTCTTTCTTCTTCCCCTTGCTCTCTAATCATTGCTTTTTGTGCTCATTTGCTGTCAGCAAGTTACTCCTCTGGGATTTTATTTTGTTTGGCGTTTTGGGTTTCTCTTCCACATCAGGAAGCCTGTTTTTACCAAACACTCCACAAAATTCAATTCAGTAGATGAATAAGTGATTCACATGATCAAAGCAAAGGACACTGGATAAAACTATGGGTCAAATAAGTCTGCCTGAGTTAGCTGTCATTTCTGCTTTCCACACTCCTTGCTTGGGTTACTCATGCAACATCAGAAATGGGGGCATGCAGGCTGGCTGCAGAATGCCGGCAAGGCCTGCATTTAACCTCCTGGCAAGTACTGCTGTGGGGCCAAGAAAATAGCTCAGAAATGATGAATCCGCACTTGGTCACTGAAATAAACACCGGCAGGAGATTTCTCCTTTTTAATGACTTTACTAAAAGTGATCAGCTCGGGTGGGGAGAACCCATGGGTCCACGCTTACTCCACCGCTGCTCCCAGGAGTGACTCAGAGGAGAAGGAAGAGTGCAGGTGTGTCCACTGCTCTGTGGGCAGAGCTGGGGTTCCGTCCACCGGGAGCATCAGGAGATTCTCTGCTTTCTGCTTCAACATTCGAGGTCCTCTGTCTAGCCGACATCTTTGGGTTAGGGTGAGGGTTAAAAAGGGCCTTAGTGGACATTAGGTTCTGTTCCTCATGTCTAGACATCACTTTGATTCATCAGTTTTGCGTTGACTCGTTGTTTTAAGGGTTTTTGGCTAGGTTTGGTGAGGGGTTTCTCCCATTGCATGCTGGATCTGATGTCATTTGCACACTAACTCGATGGCGACACCCATCGAGTGGCAAAGGGGGAATTCTTAACTGTGAAAAACGCCAATCACTTGTTTTTAAAATTTTTAGAAGTTTAATAGTAATAAAATGGTTAAAAAGAATAGTAACACTATTAGGGTAATAACAATTTGGACAAATTGAATTAGGACAATATGAGACAATAAAAGCAAAGAATTACAGGCGTCCGGGTACTTTTTCTGGGCAGCAGGAGCCCAGAAAAGGACCCCTGCTAACAAAGGATTAACCCTTAATGACAACAGCCTGTTGCATATTCATACACTTCATACATGATGCATAAATTCCATTCAAACACAGGATTTTGTCTGGTCATTGTCAACTTCTTCCTTCTAATCCTAACAGTGCCTTCAAGGCAGGAAGAAGTTAGTTTCTTCTGATAAGAAGGCAATAAATTCGTTTCCCTGAAATATTTAGGTGTCCTGTGGCTGCTATCTGGTGCGAGTGCCTCATTCCTTTCTTTAAAAAAACCCTACTAACATAGTTCTTATTTTAACAAATTTTATAACCTAAAACTATATTTAACACAGCACTTAAGAGAATTAATACAGCATTTCTTTCTAACACAACACATATAACATTCATTTTAATATTTGCAAAAAGCCAATCATATAATACATGAATTTTTCACATTAACCATTCGCGACAGGTAGTGTCCAGGTTTAGAGCAAATTTGGGGAAAAATCCCCCAAAGGAGCTCTGGTGGGAAAAGCAGATCCAATCGTCCCAATCGTCCCCTCCCCCCAACTGGTCCGGGAGGAAAAAAAATACCTCCTTGGAGAAAGGTGGAAAAAAACTGTTTAATTTGTGAATTGTTAAATTGTTAATTAAATTAATTGTTAAAAAACAATAGAACCAACACAATATCAAACAATGAGACCCCTTGCTACTCTAAAAGAGATGACAAACTGAGAAAACCCTGGGCTGAAGCTCAGCTCACTCAGTCTCTGGTCAGTCCCTCAGTGCTGGAATTGTCGCAGGCCAGGCCCGGCCCGGTGGGCCACAGGTGCAGCTGCCGGTGCTCCCCTGGGTGTTCAGTCCAGAGCAGTTTCAAGAGGTCTGAAAGAAAAAAAAAACCAGTCCAGGGAACTTCTCTGCCTCAGCTAGCTAAAACTAACTAAGAGCAAAGGAGAGCTCTGTCCTGTTGTCTGTTCATCCACAGACAACACAGTCCAGGAGCAGGAATGTGGAGGAGTGAGCGCAGTGTCTGAAACAAACTGCGCGCTCCTTCTCTGCCCCCTTCACTCTGTGGAACACTCTTAAAGGTACAAAACTTATTATTCAACATAAACAGAAAGAGACGATTGGGGATAAAAGCATCATATAGTCAACCCAGGACATTAGTTAACGAAAACCACAGGTGATTACAATAACAAACAGTTAGAACTCCACTCTGGCAGCAACTGGCCCAACCTGTGAACTCTGCAACCTTTTAAAAAAATGGCCAGCTGTTCTACTCGTAACAGTCACGAGCAACATTCATGCCTCCGCATAACTTAAATTTTTTTGTAACTTTTGTGTCTTTCAGTCTTCTCCCTGCATGGTGAGGAAGCAGGACAAGCCTTTGCCAGCGCCGCCACCACCCCTGCGAGACCCTCCTCCGCCGCCGCCGGAGCGGCCGCCGCCGCTGCTGCCGGAGAGCCGGGCCGCCAGGCACCTGCACCCGGCCGAGGGGCTGCCCGCCCGGGAGCAGCCCGTGCCCCTCGAGGCCTGGTGCCCCAGGGACGTGTTCGGGAGCGGCCCGCTGGCGGGCTGCCGCGGCGGGGGCGACGCCTCCCCCAAGGCGGGCCTGACCGCCACTGCGAACGTGAACGGGAGGCACGGCCGCGTCAGCGCGGAGCCGGGATTCATCAGGAAGCACAGGCGGCACGAGCTGCCCGCGGAAAGCGCCAAGGTATTTCCAGGGAATCCTAAATTCACACCCTGCCGCAGCATTGGCTTGCACTGCCTAGCACACTGTTTATATTGGCCAGTGCTGGTTTGTGGTTTCTGAATCTTTTCTGCTGATGCTTAAGAATAAGCTGCTCGTAAATTATTTGTTAAGTGCTGTAATTCATAAAGCAACAGTATATGAGGGTCTGAGTTACAATTGTCACATAAAACTGTCAAAAATATCTTTGAGAGAATATTCTAGAGGTGCTATATTCTTCTAACAAATAATCATTAAAACAATGTATCCATGTATGCTGTAATAATACAGCATCTCAAGTCCACTTTGGAACTGTCATGTGCCCGAACTGTGTGTGCATTTTCTGATGGAATAGTAGGTGATCCACTTATCTCTGTTGTAGATGAGGTGAATTCTGGCATTTTGCAGCTTCAGGCACTTGCAAAGCCATTTACAGCTGGTCAGACTTAGCTTTGAAAAGAGATCAAATGGTGATGTCCTAAGAAAAAATTCCTAGTTCCGCTCTAATCATTTTTATCAAAGCAGTTCAGTAATTTATTCATAGAGATTATTAACTCAAAGCTCCTCTCTTTGTTTTTTTGAAGACTACACAGCTTGTGCAAGACTACATAGCTCTTGCTTAGACTGATGGATTTGTGGTTAAGCCATGGTAGTTAGAAATCTTTTTTTTTCATCTATTTGCTTTTTCCAAGACCACAAGCTATTTAACCTTTCTATCTCCAGTTAATTTTTTTTTTTTTTTTGGTATGTGCATGTATATGGCAAGTATATTCCCATATATATATATAGACGGAGATTTTGGTTATTTTGAAAGTATGTTTCTGAAATTGAATTACTATAGATAAGAGGTGTTGACATATGTGATGAAAGGTACTTAAGTCATCTATGATGTTATATATAATTAAATTATTGTTATATAATGCTTTTCTCAGCATTGAGACGAAGCACCAAAATTTTTCTTAGAACTAGGCTGTTGTTTAAATGCTGCAGATTTTCTGTTTTTTTAAAAGGATACTGGATTTTTATCTTCAACTGTACCTTCATGTAGCATTGTTGTTGTGGTCTAGCACAATACTGAAGCTGATGGAATGAATACTTCTCAAATTAGAATACCAAGTCAGTGTGGAAGTGTAGTCTGGAGGAGATACATACATAGATCTTTAACCAAGTACTGCTTGAACTGTCATCTTCAGGTTGTAGATCTGAACCATTCAATTAGAGGAAGCAACCCTGAATTACCATCTCAGGCTATATTTACATTCATGAGGGAAACATGGAATGAATTTTCTTCCCTGATTCATATATCAATTATAATATAAACGTTTTGCTATTGGTAGAAGCCAAGAATTGGAAAGACAATCCTGTGGGTAGAGGATGGATTCTGGCAGGCGCTGTATCACTCTTTTAATAATTAATATGTTCAGCATGATGTACCCGTTGCTTTGCCATTACACTTCATCTCTCTCACTTTGCAATCTTGAAATCTTAATTTTCCCCCAAGCAGTTCAGCTGTAACTGAGTGTCTGTCTAGTTACTGTCATGTGAAACTTCTTTTGGTGAGGTTTTAAACTAACATGTTCTACAGCTCCAAAATGGGGTGAAAGAGGCCTCAGAGTCACTTCAGAGACAGCTCTGTGGTGTGAACTCTTGGGAAAGCCTTTACCCACAGGCTTCTCAAGGTCTCTTGTATAATACCTAGTTGATGAATATCCATGGTGATAGGAGGAGATACTCATTGTAATATTTGTGTGACTTTTAGGTTTTTTCCAATGGTCATCTGATAAATGAAGAATATGATGTCCCTCCACGGCTTTCACCCCCTCTTCCAGCTGGCTCTGTCATCCCTAGTATAAAGTAAGTTAACTTTATCTCTAAAAGAAAAGTGCTAGCTAATGTTAGGTAATAGCACTGACTCTCTGGTGCTAAAAGAAAAAATGGGGAAAAGAAAGAAATTAACTAATGTAACTTCATTGCTTTCCATGAATTTTAATGTGCCTTGACAAAAGAAGCATAAATGGTATTGATTAAGTGGGAGCAGTCCTAATGTTAATTGGCCACAGCATGTTTGTATAGGGAGAGAGGGTAAATTGTGGCAGATCTTGCTCTCAGGCTCTCAGGAATTTGGCAGTGAGAGCAGATACTTTCTGGCTTGGCTTCTATTACTACAGGAGAAGTGTGGTCAGAGCTATTTGTCACAGGAGATGACAGATTCTAAGGAGAGTGCTAGGGCTAAAAAATGTGTTCTGTCACTGTTCTGCCCCTAATCTAGTCAGACTTTCTGGGCTTTCAGTACATGGAGCTTTATCCAAGGTTCACACTATCATCTCTTATTTGTTGTGGCTAAAAAACAACCAACCAAACCCAAACCATTTTATATAATTTTAAATATGATCAACGTTTCTGAGTTCCAGAACATAGGAAGATTTGTCATTCCAAGCGCAGACTACTGTTAGTCTTCCAGTAAAATGACTTTTTATTTTTAAATAAAGATGTTGCTGTCATAGCAAGTATCTTCAGACTCTGAATGACACAGGATTTTGTACAGAACTAGATATATTTTAAGTTGAAAGCTTGGAAGTCCTGTAATGTGGTCTGTCCTTATTTTGTGTTTTCGTAAGGAAATTGGGTCATTTCACAATAATGCTATTCTACTTCTTTCCAATGTTCTGCTTGTGATTCTTGCTGTTAAATAATATAATTGGACAGTCAGTTCATATTAGTCCTGAGAACTTTCTCATTCCATTTTTGTGTTCAGTTAGCTTTAATAGAGAAGACAAATACATTTCAGCATTTTATTAATATGCTGGGTTTTTTCTCACCGAGCCCTACAATAAAGGTGTAGTGGAGCATTGACTTTTTTATTTAGAAGCCTATTTTCAGGTGGAGCAGTTGCTGAGGTGAAGCTCTCCATGCCTGTTCTCAGTTCAGAAGAAAATTTTAGCCTGTTATCCAGACATACCTGTAATGAAATGTTGGTATGTAACCTGATTCAGGTAGGGTCTCAGAGGAGTACCAGTTGGATGCCTGATGTAATCTGTTCCCTTCTTAGTCTGCTTATTTCATAACAATGAAATTCTGAAGAGGGAAATACTCTAATTTCTGTGTGTCATGGCATGGAAAAACATCCTACTTCATGGGAATCCCATTTTTTCACTCAGATACTTGCAGATGTAACTTAGAACCAAAGAACAGTGTATACACAGAACACTAGAAAGTCCACACAATATTATAACAGTATGTACAGGCACAAAATCCCTGTCAGGCCAATCCAAAGCTAGAATGTGTGACTTCTGCTTGGTCAAAAGAAATTCTTTTATTAACCAAAGATTTCTGAATAGAAAACTGATGAATTCCAGGAAGAAGGAAAAGCCTTCATTTGTGAAAACTAAACTCTATTGATTTTTGTGGAAAAAGTTAACTTTCGTTTCTGTTTTGTACTTACACCTTTTAAAAATTGCACGGGCAATTTTAGATTTTGATTTTTAAAGCATAAAATTATCAATACATAACATTAGGAGTAAGAAGTTCAAATTATCTAATTACTAAAATACCACATGGAATGACTGTTAAAAATTGATCATTGTATGTTCTTTCTTTAAACATGAATATGTCTATTTTCAATTTATTTAAAATTAAGTTTTTGTCACCACTAGGAAATATGCTGGTAATCTTTAATATTGTGTGACAATATGTAGGTGGAAAAACTGGGGAGGAAGGGGAAAAAATCTTTAAAAACAGCAATTTCCACCAACCACAATTGCTTTCAAAAAATGTAACTCAAATAATATCTAGCATGATTTATTTGGAAATGTCAGAGAGAATATTTTTACAGTCTATTTTTCCTCCTGTTGAAGTGACTGCGCTCAGCACTCGTAAATGTTGAACTGTACTTGATTCAAAATACTCTGCTTTTCACAACTGTGATACTCCAATTAATCTGAGCAAGTTGCTCATTTTTTTCATGCTCTCCAATCTGTGCAGTGTGGTGGATTGAGAGCTGGTTTGTTTCATATAGCTCCAAGGCATTCTGTTCTTTCTACTTGTTATAATCCGTCTCTAATTCCAAACATTTGACTAAGGATACATTGATAATGTATGAAATGTCTTATTCTAAATAACAAGGAGTCAAAATTACTCTTATTGGAAATTTCACAATTCTATAATATGCCTACTTAAATTGTTTAATCAGCTTTTACTGAATATAATGTTACAAATACAACCTTTTTTTTCTTAAAAAGCTACATTAATAGAAAAGTGCTGGAGGTTTTTGTTGGGGTTTTTTTATTTTTCCTGGAAACAGTGCTGATTTTTTTTTTTTTTTTTTACTAAAGTAGTTATAAACTCAGTAATGAAATATTGGACTCTTGCTAACTGAACATCTGATTTTTATTTTCCACTCAGCCCCTATGTTTTTGACTAAACATGTGAAAATAGTTATTTTTAATTGGACTTGTGTAATTATGTCAGACTTTTTTAGCAGTTTTGATCAAGTTGCTGTTTTATTCCTGAAACGACATCTATAACTCTTATATCAAAGATACAGAGTGATTCTTCCCCAAAACTTCAAAATTTTCAAGTAGTGTTTGTTGCATTCCAGTGAGTAGCTCCCATTTTGCTACATCAGTAGCAGACTCTTTGTCTCCAAAGCACCATAAACCACAGTGATATTTTGCATGAGGAAGCATCCGTTCCTGAGTATGTAATGATGCATCCAATTCCAAGCCCCTTTTGTCTGTCAAAAT
Source organism: Ammospiza caudacuta (assembly GCF_027887145.1). Classification (NCBI taxonomy): domain Eukaryota; kingdom Metazoa; phylum Chordata; class Aves; order Passeriformes; family Passerellidae; genus Ammospiza; species Ammospiza caudacuta. Next base: position 18,748,042 of record NC_080594.1, on the reverse strand, counting down.
ATTAGGAATATTTAGTTGCCTTGAGGTAGTTGAGGGAGAAGTAGCACCAAAAGTTGTTTCTCCTCTTGCTGTCTGTCCCATCTTGCTAACAAAACTTTGAAGGTGAAGTCATAGTCCCCCACCTTTTGTCCTGAATTGACTTTTATTCAGTGCTTTTGGTAAGTGCAAACAGGCTGAGTCTTGCAAGTGCCTGTTTAATACTCTAATTCTTTGCAGTTCTCTGCTATGTTGTGCTTGCTTCAAGTAGCTGTTTAACTCTTAGAAGAGCAGCTGCCTTTTGCTCTATGCATTCTCAGTGGCAAAAAGTCAGTACCCTTGCAAGTATGCTTCTCATGGTGCTCTGGTTGCCTTATATGTAGTAGATGTATTAAAGATGCTAAAGCAAAGTATTTTCAGTATTATCTGAGGTCAAGTACCGAACAGCTGAAGATAAACCATTATTTCTCTAATCTCCTTAGGTGCCCTGGTCCTTCAGCAAATTCTCTGTCTGATAAATCAAGGGAACACCCAGATGATGATGATGAATACAAAATTCCTTCTTCACATCCTGTAATACTGAGCTCACAACCACCTCATGGTCATAATATAAAACCTCTTGCTCGGTAAGGTGATTTAGCAGTCTTGAAAAAATTTTATTTACAAAACCTCTGCTTTTCCCAAAATTAACTGGATTCTGTAATGATGGTTAAGCTTGCCTGCCTCCTAAGGTGGGATTACCCATGCTTCTGTTTCATTTGGCCACTGCCACAGATACAAACCTATGAAATTCACATCATTGAATCTCTCTTGTGTCAGAACTGGGTATTTTTTGCCTTTGGATACCATTTCTGCAGTTGGGGTCCTTTTTTTTCCCCTTACATTGAGGTTTTCAGAACTGACCAGGAGATACAAGCCCTAAAACTCTTTCCAATTTAATTTTAAGTAGAATTGTGTGACTGAAATTTCCAGTCAGCTTTGAAATTCTTAGCCTTTCACATTTTATATAATTCAATTTAAAAGCAAAGCAGTACTGAAAAGTATGTGAACTGGCAGCTCTATGTACATACTTTGATTCTTTTTTTTCCCCAATGTATAGTGTGTCTTTTTAGCTTTTTGAGCCCATTTGGCAGTATATTTTCTTTATGCTTCTCAGAAATAGAACCTTTTTAAATACAGGTGGAATATGTCTCCTTAGCTTTAAATATATTCTGAAACAATCCCTCCAAACTTTCACTGTTCAGAATTACTAATGGATTATGACAGGGAGACTTGGAGCGAGGGACGTGGCAACTGAAGGTTGTGACATTCCTGCTGAACTTTGCTCCTTAAAACGATATGAATGGCTGGAATTAAAACAATAATTCTGGAGTCACTGGGGGTTAAAAAAGGGCAAATGTTTTATTGGTCTTGTAGGTCACAAGTATGATATTAAAATCAAGCATTGGTCTAAAAAATTTAGACCTTCCTGTGATTAAAAATTTTGTGACGTATTGCAATTTTTTCCCCCTCTCTGTCAGAATGTGATGTTGAGGACCCACTATCAATAAAGCTCAACATGTCCCTAAACCCCAGAATCAGCCAATAATGATTGTTATACCTTTTAAGTAATAATTTAAAGCAGCTGGAAAAAAGCTTATAATGTGATCATTCTTTGCATGCAGGTTAAAAATTCTCTCTTAAAAATCCTGATCCAGGCTTCATTGCATAGACATGAATATTGTGCAGTTGCCAAAGCTTAATGAACTTCAGGACTTAGTCTCTGTATGAGACTTAAAACAAAAAAAGAAAAAAAACAAACCCAATTATAAATAAAACTGTATTGACTGAGCAAAAAAAATGGAAAGCAAAAAGAAAACAATTCTAAGCAAGAAGAAAAAAATTCCATTTATTCCTATGCCATTTTAATAGGATCGTGTTGTGCTTTTGTGTGGGAATGATGCAAATAGATTCAGACTGAAAGGTTCTTGAGAAAATAAGAAACCAGAGAAATAGAATCTTATGATTTTCATGTTACAGAAAAAAATATTTGAGGCCTTCAGTTGGCTGGTATAGTATTTTACAAGACCCTTGGAATTATTAATTGAGGCTATAGATAGAAAGATCATTTCCCAATTTTCTCCAGTTTTACTGTGTGTATGGTGGGTTTTTTTACATGAATTCACGGCTTGCCACAGATAAAATTCCTTGGTTTGCAATTCAAGTTTCTCCATGATTAAACGACCAACTCCTCTTATTATACATTCTGATAAAAAAAATTACCTCTAACCATTCTCCTAGGCATTAAAAAAATAGTCTGGTGTTCCGCATGCTTAAAATGTCTTCTTTTAGCTAATGTCACTGCTTAGATGTGAAAGCTGAGCTAAAGTTTTCAAGCAGGAATCTGTTTCCTGGCTGATGTGTTCTTTTAATGCATTTCATTAAGTAACATGGGAGGGATGTTTTGTTTCAGTGAAACTTAACTTCTCTTTATTGTTCATCAAAACTGTTATCAACTTTTTTTTTTTAATGTTATAAAATTTTTATACATTCCATTTTTTTCCCCCTAGTGTCACTTTCTCTTATCTCTTCCCAAAGTGTTTCTCCCTAACTTTTTGGATAGTACTCGGAGTTTTCAGTAAACTAAAGAGCTTAAAAATTTTGTCAGAATGTTTTGTAGGTTAGAATTATGTAACTGCTCCATCCTACTCTCAAATTGGTGTTACCTTTTGTCTCTTTTACCTGTAGATATGACAGTGCTAAAAATATCTCAAGAATAATACAAAAAACTATTCACAGTCTTATTCTCAGGCAGATCATTGAATTGTCTGGTTTGTTACTGCTGAACATCAGTTCAGGAACAAGAAATAAAAGGAAAGAATTTCAGCATTACTAATTAGGCTAATTTTAGAAGAATGTTACATTATTACATTTGCTGTCTTTTTTTAATAAAGTTTTTTTTAAAGGGGGAAAGGACAGAATGCTTGCTTGTTAGTACTCATTTGATGTCCTTTTTTCTGGTGTTTACTGTTAATGTAAACAGGCATTTCAACATTGTTTGTAAACTGATCACTTGGCTGGGCTCATCATGGACTGATTACTTCTGAAGTGCTGCCATGTTAAGTTACCTTGCTGCCTGTGGCTAGTGACATTATTGAAAATGCATAATTCATTAAAACTCGAGTAGAATATATTCTTAATTACTTAGTGTATATTGTGAGGAGTCAGAGGAAGTGTTGCATCCACTGCATTTGAAAGATTGAACCAATCTAATGTCAAAGAAGGAAACAACGCTTCCTCTACCACTTCTCTGGGGAAATTAATTTATAGCAAAAGATCTCTTACCATTAGGGGCTTTTGTTTGTTTTTAAATCTTACAATTATTCTTATATTTATTTCATTACTCCTAGTTGTAACTCTTGGGACCACAAATGCAATTCACTTCCCCTTTCCTGTTTATAAGGAATCTTGTAAAAGATTCCACACCCTTATTAATTCTTCCTTTCCATTTGGCCAAAGCTGATAGGTTTATTAATACTGTTGGTAGAAACCCCAAATCTGAACTTTTTGCTGTATATAGCTCTAGCAGATTTCCCAATGTTTAATGATAATAGTGCATGGTGGAATAGGATTTTTATCTTTAAGCTGGAGTTACTTAGCATGGTAGCCTTTTTCCAAGCAAAATCTCTGGTTCTTTCTGAATATGCAAAGCCCCCAGTTACAGTGACAGGAGTGATTTCCTGGCTCTTTTGTATTTGTAAACAATATTTAAGATTATGATAAGGTTTCTTCAATGTTTTTACCTGCCATATTTGAACAAAATCTTCTTACAAAAATAATCTCCAATATTTTCAACAAGATTGTAGTCACTCTTTAATGTTTGGTTGGATAATTTTCATATTAATTTGATACTGTTGCTAAGTTTTGGGGGCAGAATATGCATCTATTTAAAAAAAAAAAATCAGTAAACTGTGGTGGAAGTATCAGCAAGGCTCAATTTTTGATGGAGAAATGAATACGTTCCTGCAAAACTGCTTTGGCTAGTTCAGTTTTGGGGGGTTTTACTGGGTTTTTTTTAATGTTTGGCAAAGTTGAGTCAAAATTTATTATTAATGTGTATTGTGGTGTTCTGTTTGGATTTTTTTGTGTTTCTTGCGTTTTGTTTAATAGTTTTTTTGGTGTGCTTTGGTGTGGATAATTACATTATAAAATCCACATTTCCCTTTTCTCATAATTCTGCTAGGGAAAATTCAGCATCTGTGAAGGTGAGCTAATACTGAGCCTGTGATGTAACTGTGTGAATAAAGTAATGACCTGAGCTCTGAAGTGAGGACTGTGTTTAATGTTAGTTCTTCCCCTAGCTTGTATTGCAGCCTGTGTTATTTTAAGCCATGTCAGTACATCACCAAGAAATTAGTATAATCCTTCAAAGCAGTTTTAATGAGGGATAACCAGTATCTGCTCTCCACATCTAAAAATGTAAATTTTAAAAAAGATGCATCTTGTTGTCACTGATTCATTTCCATATGGTGAACTGCCAGGTACTGCTCATTCAGGGAATTAATTAATGCTTGGCTGAATGGTTGATTGCTTCCTGCCTAATGTCTGTCTTCAGGGTGTGTGAGAACGGCCAATGCGCGAATGGAACCCACGGTGCTACTTCTGAGATAAAGAAATCGAAACATCCAGAGTCAGGTACACTTTTATTTTTTCCTTGTTTACTGACAAGATTGACTCTGTGCTGCCCTAGGGGTGCAGCAGGAAAACATTGACTTCTTGTGGTTGTGTCATTCAGGAGATGTCTATGATGCACCTACTGTTCCGGTACCTTTGCCTCCTGCACGGCCTCCTGCCAGAGACAACCCCAAACACAGCTCTTTGCTCAACAGGACACCCTCCGATTATGATCTTCTGGTGCCCCCTTTAGGTTGCAGACTTTTTGCTGATTACATGTAATGGTTAACACTGCCCAGATGAACTAAATGACATGTTTACTAAAAAGCAGCCATTGTTGAGTAGGTTAGGAGTACCAAACAGGCTATGAGCTAAGTATTACAGCTGTCAGTCAATATTTTGTGTCATTTGGAGTCTGTTTGTAAGGCCTCACTTGAGACAGACAAAAAGTTATACTACATCTGTATTCCAGTTATACAGAAAAGTAAAAACCATTTTCCCTAAATTAAATTTTAATCGCCTCTTACTAAGTTTGAGCATTGCAATTTAATGCAGTGGTGGAGCATTTTTTTCTACTGTAGCCTAAATAATTGCATTTATTTTATCAAATACAAAGAAGAATGCCAAAAATATCGTATTTGAGTAAAAAAAATAAAACACTAAATTAAATTAATAGGTTAATTTCTGGGATTTTTTTCCCCCCATCAGGGGACAGTTCAAAACTCACTGCTGTCTACAGGCACCAAAAGCTCTCTTTTCCAACCCTGATTTCTGTTCTCTTCTCCTACACAAAAATCGGTGATCTCTGCATATATATTGGTGCTATGCTTGGGGACCACCCACACTATCATTGACAAACTCAGCTGCATGGTTATGTCTCTATGTGTCAGCATCCAAATTTCTGCTTCCATAAAACCTTTTGAACATTTTATGCTCTCTCTGGTCCCTGAAGTGTTCCTGAGATGCAGGAGAAATGAAGGCAAAATAACACATAAAAATCACGGTGCTTGATAACTCCTGCTTGCAGCACCTTTGTATAAGAGGTGCATTCTTTTGCCAAGCTCTGGAAAATTCTGTTTATATCTGGAGTCAGAGCTTCTGAACAGCAGATAGAGATAATACACAGCATAAATGTAGCAGACTGAGTGCAGTCAGCTTTGGTGTTTGTATATAAATACACTTGCTCAGCCACTGAAATACAGCTGTTATTCTACCGTGATACTCTGTGAAGCCTTCGTTGTAGTACACTCTTGGCAATTGAGCCACTAAAAGCAATCTCTCCTTCCATCCCAGCAAAGAAACTGAGCCCTGCAAAAGGTCATTCAGAGCATGTTTTAGAAGAGGACTGTGGCTATTAACAGTCAGGTTTACAATTTCATTACTGGAGTCACTGAACTGCTTAGATGAATCATAGGAGTAAAGACCTCAGCAGCCAGAGAAAAACAAAGTTTAATCTTTATTCTTTATTCTACAGTTCTTAATGAAGTTTTGCTCATCTAATAATTCATTTCTAAACTGCAGGTGAAGATGCATTTGACAGCTCACCCCCCTCACTCCCACCACCACCACCACCACCTGCTCGGCACAGCATGACTGAGCACACAAAACCTGCAGGCTCAGGGAGCCGACCCTCGTCAGGACATGAACTGTTCCTTCATTCTGGTAGGAATACAGAGGAAACAGCATGTTTCATTTTATTTGCCTTTACTTCAGAAGTTTATCTGTTCAGTGTTAAAGTTGTCACCAGGCCTCAGAGGTCATTATACAAAATATTAAAAAAAAAATCAAAATTTTAAATGGTGAAGGTGAAGCTACTCAGCAAATAGAAAGACTTCACTTTTCATTATCACAAAGTCATAAAATGAGGTCAGTATGTCTATACCAGGCTAGAAATTTTGTAAATTGTAGTTTTCTGTTGTAATCTCTAATATAAGTCTGTATATTTTTGTCAACTCCATTGTTTTAAATAGTAAAACATAATTCATAAGGGATGTTTTCAAGTTGAAACTTTGAAAGAAGCTATAAAATAAGAGAAAAGAGTATTCTGCTTTGTTAGAACTGTTGTAAAAGTTTGCTACTAAACTATGTTGTGAATACAGTTGCTAAGTCATAGGATTCATAACCTTTTTGCTAAGTCAGGTTTTCAGCTATCTTTCCTTGTAAATGACTGTGATACATTCAGCCTGGTATTTTGCTTATAAAAGGTATGAAAAATGTTCACAGTTCATGATTTTTGTCTTTGAGTTGGAAAGAGTCCTATTTTTAGATTAATGAAGTTGAATAGATTTGCTGATTATGATACAGATTACAGCAGGATTTTTGTGGGTTATAGTGCACGTCTGTGAAGTGATTTTTAATTTTTTTTTCTCTGTGGAAGATTTCAAAGGATGTTGGTGTCTTTAAGTTTACCTTTTCTGTGAATATTTTCAGGGATGATCTGCTTTGTGGTGGGGTTAGGTGTTGTCTTCCCCCTCTCTGTTTTTCTTAGAAGCTCTGTGGAGAGGGATAAAATGAAATGTTTTGGTGATGGTTTCACAGGAAGGCCAGAATGTGAATGACAAGCAGTCATGTGCAGCTGAATGATGGCCTGACAGGTTCTCTGGTGTTTGGCTGACCTGTGTGAGTGGAAAGGGAGCTACTTTAGGTTGAAGTGCAGTGACCTTTTATGGAATGTTTTCATTATGTATGTTTTCCTGTCAGTCAAGGCCTGACATTGAGTAATTTGCCAAAGCTTTGTGTATTTTGTAATGGAAATTCAACTCAGTGTGTTACTTTCTCATCTAAGTTGGTGAATGCATCCAGGTGAAAAGACTTAGCATGCTACAGAATTTCAAGGTTGATGTTCATAAGTGCAGTGTGGTTTTATCTTGTACACATCAAAAGAAAAACTACTTCAGCAGTCTAGTCAGAGTGGGTGCCGCAATTGTATCATCTGATGCAGAAACACACACTGCACCATTCAATTCTGATGGGAATGGAGAGGAAAAATAGGAGCCCTCACACACAGATGCACACAGGCTCCATCTGCCTGTGCCCAGTGTCCAGAAACATGCAGAGTTTTGCATGTTTAAGTGTAACCTCCAGATAATCTAAGAACGTCACTGATAGTGTTAAAAAAATTTAATAGCTTTAAAATAAATATCTGGAATATGTATCTAAAGCCATATATTGTTATTCATATTTGCATAAGGAGTACAATTGTGCAGCAGCAGTTCTCATTAATCTTAGCAATGTATTGCATCTAGTTAGGCATGCATGGTTGTGTGAATTGGTCTTTTTTTATTCATATGGTATTTCTAAAGCCATATTACTCACTTTGCATCTTGTCACATAATCTGTTGTAGAAGATTTATGAAGAGTTTTTGATGATTGGTTTCCATACAAGTCTTGAGGGTGATTTCTCAGCTATCCATCAGAGCCTGTCAGATTAGAATAATAATCTCATCATCAACACCAGTGAAAAGTTGTTCTCACATACAAAACAAACACTCTGCAAGCACTGAGTCCAGAGCAGAAGGCAGATCCAGGATGGATCTGCACTTGCTCAGCAGCACCTTTGGTATCCAGAGAAGAAAGAAAAGAAGTGGACAATAAACCAAAATTCTTACTTACTTAATTTTTCAAATTCTGTCCCTGTAATATTTACCCACAGTTGGGACTGTATGAATAGGAAATCAGCCCTGCAGTCTTTATGAACTGCAAAGCATAGAAGTATAATGAAGCTCTAAGCAAACTGAATAGCTGGGATGTTTCTAATTGTGCTGCTTCAGGCACTGCAACCTCTTCAATGCTTTGCCAGGCACAATCCCAGCACCATCAGGGTTGGGTGGTTGAAAAGTGCCTCATGGATGTGACAAGAGACCACAGTCAATGCAGGACAGACCACCTTTGAGCTGTGCTCCTGTGTTTGTCACTTCAAATCATATTTACATGTGTACTGTGAACACTGAATTTGGAGTTTTATGTGCATGTGCTGTCAGAGGACACCTGGATTCATGGTTTCTCTGCATGATGGGAGGCTACTCTAATCCTAACTTTTATGCTTGAGCCCTCCCTCAGGTAGTCATTCTGATTATTCTAAGACACTTTTTAAATTCTTTTATCACAGATCCCCATTTTGACTCAGTAACTGGTCATGTTCCCTTGCCACCTGCTCGGAGAGCACCTGGTGAAAATGTCAAAACAAATAGGACATCTCAAGACTATGATCAACTTCCTCCATCTTTGGGTAAGGCAGAAAACTGTTCTTGTAGAAAATTACAATTCTGTAAAGAATATAACTTTCATCCATAAAGTCCAATGAGTTTTTTGTTGTTCTGCACAACAAATTGCAATGGCAATGTTGCTTTACAAAAGAATGAAATCATCAAAGGGTAACAGACTTAAGTTCTGCAATAGAGGTAGAAGTGGCTACTTGTTGTGTGTAGGTGTATGTAGCTCCATTTTACTAGCTGCCAAACTGAATGCTTATGTCAGTTATAGTGTTCCTTATTTTTTGAGAAAGGCAGAGATTTTCCTGACATCTTTCAAGCTCATAGGAGATCAGAAGTACTGAAAGGAGCACAAGCACCTGATTTCCATCTTTGTTTCATTTCTCCTAAACAAAAAATTGTAGCTTAACTCTCTAAAGTATTATTATTTTCTGTCTCTTTTGCTAATACGTTTGTCTGAATTTCTAAAAAGCTTTTAAAATGTTTCTTAATAAAACCAAGAATCAAAACCACTTAAAATTCAGTCTTCCTTTTCAATGGAACAGGTACAGTAGAAACGATTCCTCTGCCAAAAAAATTTTGGTTAGGGTATTCAGGCAACAAAAATAGTAAATTTAAAGGAAATCTACTAAGTGGACAAAAATAATAACAGTATTACCTGTATTTCAAAGTACCTTCACCAGTTTTTAGACAAATTTTCTTTTCTTTAGATGTGCATGGTACATGGGGAATGGGGCAGATTGGTCCAACTGCATTCTTTTCCTGTATGAAGAAACTACACAAAGAAAAAGCCAAGGGATGTTTTGTACCATTAATCTTTCTCCTGATAGATAAAATTTTGTGTAGAGACTTTTTATGCATGAAGAAAAGGACTTTTCTCTAATCTTTCAGTTGTAATAATCACCATTGTTCAAATGAAGCATTCCCAAGTGGAAAAAAAATAGATATATTTTAGTATCAATTGCATTCTCCTTCTCAGAAATACAGATTTTCATACTGCTGAAGTATAGGGGGAAAAAAAAGAATGTGTTCCAACTTAAATAATGGGGAATTTCTTTGGCTCTCTTCAGGCTTACTTATTTTTTTAATGAACAGCAATAATTGTGAATTAGTGTGATGCCTTTGGTAAATACTATTTCTTTTGGGAGGGCGTCTTTACAAGTATAGCTGTTTCTCTTCTTGTTTCCAGTTATTGGAAGAGTTTATAATGCTTTATAAGTGTCATTGTGAGGGATTTATTTGTCTTTAAACACTCTGTCAATTTATTCAGGGTGTTTTGATTTATCATATAATGCAAATTATGATGATGATGCAACTTTTAAAGCTATGGAGTTTTCCTGCAATTCTTGCACTTCTGTGATAGAACCATTTTTAATTTTCCTAAATTACTGTGAGATACTTGCTAGTTAAGAACTTGGAGCTTTCTGGTGCTACTTAATACTTTTTGATCTGTTTCTCACAGCTATCTTCTAAAACACTCAGATGTCAGCTTTTGCTATAAATACAATTCTAAATCAGCATGATATGCAGCAAGATATTCCATTTAATTTCAATTAGATGAAAACTATGTGATAGATCATGTTATTCTCTTAATTGGAAAGTTGTTTTTACAGTGTCAGTAATTCCAAAGGACAGAACTGATGAGCTGCAGGATGAACAGGTTCACCTTCATCTATGATTTAAAAAGACAATGTAGAGAGTGTAACTGTATTCAGAACTTTGGTTTTGCATTTATTCTGAACTAATCAGCTCACTGAAGAAATTATTCATTTCAGTGCTTTTGTAAGGTAATTCTCTGAACTAGCTGAAAAAGAAGTGGAGTTCACTCTAAAATCTAATTATTATTTAGCTACTGGGTTCCTAGAGTAGCATGGGCAGTGCTTTAACTTCCCTGCTTCACTTTCACTGTTTTTAAGGTTACTGTAGTGATGTTTAACTGAGTCCTTAAAGTCTACTGAGTAATTTATTCTAATTCAGATACCCAGTATTGAGCACTTCAGAAATAGTACCCAGCCATGCAACCCACTCCCCCAAAGGCACGGTTTCTCCAACTCCTTATATACAACTGTTTAAAATTAGTACAAAAAGAGCAAGAAAAGGAAATAGGACTTGGGGGTGCTGTGGATGAGAGGCTGGCAACATGTGCTCAGAGCCCAAAAAGCCAAAAGGATTGCATCCTGCTGTCCTGCATCCAAAGCAGTATGGCCAGCAAGGCCAAGGAGGGAATTTGGCACCTCTGCTGTTATGAGACCCACCTGGAGAAACGCATCCAGCATAAGAAAGACATGGACCTGCTGGAGTGAGTCTGGAGAAGAGCACCAAGGTGAAAAGAGGAATGGAGCACCTTTCCTGTGAGGAAAGCCTGAGACAATTTGAATTCTTCAGTCTGGAGAAGGGAAGGCTTTGGGGTAACCTAATGTGGCATTCCAGTACATGAGGGGAGTGTAGAACAAAGCAGGAGAGAGACTTTTTACAAGATCAGGCAGTGAGAGGACAAGGGAGAACTGGAGGAGGTTGGATGAGGTTTCAGGAAGAAGTCCTTTACACTGAGGTTGGTGAGGCCCTGGTTATCCACAGCAGCTGTGGATGCCTCATCCCTCCAAGTGTTCAAGGCCTGACTGGATGTAGCTCTGAGCAGTCTGGTCTAGTGGAAGGTGTCCCTGCCCATGGCAGGGGGTGCAGCATTAAATTATCTTTAAGGTTCTTTCCAACCCAGCCTATTCTATTATTCTATTATATTGCTAATAATTAGAGTATTTTACCTAAACACAGCCAATAATAAGAGGGAAAGGAAGAAGAAAATTAAGCCTCTAATTGATGACTGCTCTATTTTGCTGAACTTAGCTATTCTGTAAGATACAGATTCAAATGATTGGTTAATATATTTGCCTGCTGCCTATTCATTCCCTCAGTTGGCCTTATGAAGATGCTTGCTTGCAAATTTGGATTCCTTTTACAAGAATATTATTCCAGGGTTTATTTCAGTTAACACTAGAGGAAATAATGTAGTCCACAGTATTGCAAAGTAGAAAGATCATGCCTACCAGCTTGATGGAGCAGCATATGCAGTGGGTCCTTCCCTCACCTTCTCCCTGTTCTCTGAGTTCCTTAGAGCACGTGTCCCCTGGGTGTGCCTTGTTCCTGTACCCCACTTAGGTGAGGTGTAGCTGCTTGCCACTGTTCCACAGAGGGCTTTCACAACAAGCTTGGGTCACCTGCTTCTCTGATGCACCTCAGGCTGTTGGTGAAAGACTGAGCAATCCAGGAGAATCAGTGAGGGAGGAAAAGAAGGGCATTTCCCAGCAGAGAGGAACAGACAGTTGGCATTGTTACAAAAGCCTTCACCCACTGTGCCACAGAGCTCTCACCACTTTCCTGTGCTTTTTAAATACTTACTAAATGAGCCTGTGTCTGCTTTTGTACTAACCCCTTACCTAAGGGTTCAGTCTAGTGCTGAATTACAGAACTGGAAGCAGTGGAAGAAGCTGCTCGTGGTAGAAACTGTTAATTGAATTGCACAGTTAGAAAATCTATTGGAATTCTTAGTTAGACGTCTGTGGTGGCTGAAACATCAGAGGATGGGAGGTAGGGAAGGAAAGTTCTGCTTAATACCTCTATCTCAGTGTCCAGATGGACATGCAGCTTAGGCTTAGTATCTTTAAGCTCAGGATCCAATATGATACCCAGCTTTAGCTGAAATTTTATATGGATGTTGAGATATTGAAAGACATGTCAGCATTAAAAAAAATAATAATGGGAATTGAGAGCGCTGAAGATCTCAGAGTATCTGTGCTATAGAGAGATGTTGCTGTAGTGAGAATAAAATGCCTGTGCTTCAAATCTGCTGACAGAATTAAAAATGACCTTTCTAAATGATGTGACTGCTTTATAAAGTTTGTTAGAAAGCCTCAGTGAAGTGAAGATTTTAAACACGAAATAACTTCAGTTTTAAGCCTTTATTAGGCTGAGTCAAGCAAAAATATCCTCATGTAACACAAGCATAGGGAAGGATCTGATTTATGCATAAGGGCTTTCTTCTGTACTTCAAGCCCAGGGGAAAATGCAAAGTTTGTAAATTTAATTTTGTTTCATACTGTATAGAAATGAAGTCCATAATGGAATGTACATATTAAAACAGCTTGAAGGTTTGTGAAAGGAAAATTATTGGTTTTAAATAATGTGCCATTATTCTAAAGATAAAGAATATTATTCTTTTGCAGTCTTGAGTTTACTAAAATAAGTGAAGTGAGAAATTTGAACTTGTTTCTGATTGAGTTTTTAGTGATTAACCGCATTTCCTGAGCTACAGTTAATTTCTCAGACAACTGTTTCATGGGTCTTCCACACCTTCATAGCAGGTTTGGATCTGCTTCAGAATGTTTATAATTTACATAATTCTTTTTATCTTCAGAGAGAAAAAAATCAAAACAAATGTGAAGTAGCCCTTAGTAGCTGTAGCTCTCAGCCCCTTACTGTAAATGTTAAATCAAATTTCTTTCATCCGTTTGTTTATGGAATACCACCATCTTTCTAAAGGTAATATTAACTCTCTGAGTTAAGAAGTGGAATTAAATTTTATAGCAGCATGCATCCAAATTGATGGAAAAACTAATTTGAAAGGAAAATACACCTGCATTAAACATGCTCTTGTGTGAACTGCTTTCATTTATCTGAAGTCTCTAATGGACTTGGTTGAATTATAGTTCTCTCTGTCCAGTGTTATGATAAGGTTACAACAAGAATACTGGATATATAACATTTCTTCTATGCCTAAAGAACAGTCTCTGAAGTACTTAACACTGGAAAATGCCACTGCTCTCAGTGTAAGTAAACAGGAAGTATCACAGCCAGAAATTCCTCTAATTTATCTATCAAAGTCACTGTTGATAGGACTTGTTAAAACCATTTTTGAAGGATTAAAGACTTTTTAATTTTTTAGATGCTTTGCTCTTGAAAGTGTTTTCTGCGCTGTGCCTGCTTGTATTTAAGCTTCTTATTGTGGAATCAGTGAGGATAAAGGCGTTTCAGTAAAGTGCCAAGTTTACTTGAGCACAGAACTCTCGACTCTGAGAAGATTAGCAAGTTTGAATATTAGCTTTTTTTCACCAGCACATCATGATTCTTAGTCACCAGCATTAACTGTGAAGGTAACCTTTCCATAGAAGATAAGAAACCAGGAAATATTCCCATAGGGGGACTGGAGAGGAAGGAAGGAGCATGTTCTGTTCTCATCATGGGAGTAGTAGGGCTGGAGATCTTTTGGAGAAACCACGTATTTATGTACTTATGTTTAGCTGCTGTGCATGAAATGAGTAGCAATTGAATGAACAGAATTTAGAAAGTGGACCAATAAGGATTTTTCTCCTTCAGCTGTATTTCTCTGAATTCGTCTTCTACACAAGTTAGGGTCCTCAATAAAATTGTAATCCAATTTGTGTTTGGGTTTTGCTCATTTGTTTGTTTTTGTAGGGTTTTTTTTTCTTGGGCTTTTTATTTGTTTGTGGATTTTTTGTTAGTTTGTTTTGTTGTTTTGTTTTTTAGCTCAGATATTCTCAAATTGTGGGTTGAGAGTCTGAAAGCCTTTAAGAGTTTGACTGGCTGTTTTCACTGTTTCTCCTGTTCCATCTTACTTTATTTTTGTTCCAACTTTCAATAATCTTAATTGTAAATTGCATGTTCCTATATTATTATTAAAATGGTATATTGCTACGTTATTTCCATTTGGGACATTCTTGAGGACATCAGCTTCTGTCAGAATTTTAAAATGAGCTATATTGGTAAACTAAAATATTTCTTCATGTTACTTCAGAATTTTACTCTTAAAACAGCTTCATGGGGTTTGACCAGCCCCATTTATAACACAGTCTTAGGCCAATTTATAATGATCTTTATCTCTTTTATTTGAAACAGATGGTTCACAAGCACCAGCCAGGCCCCCTAAACCACTTCCTCGGAGAACTGCACCAGAAACACATCACAGGAAAGCATACAGCTCTGACAGTTCCATGGAAAATGTGGATGCAAAAATTGCAAAACTTATGGGAGAGGGCTATTCCTTTGAAGAAGTCAAGAGGGCACTTGAAATTGCCCAGAATAATGTTGATGTGGCCCGCAGTATTTTAAGAGAGTTTGTCTGTTTTCCTCCACCAGTCTCCCCGCGTCTCAATCTATAGCAGCATCAAGATTTTCTTGGAGTATATGAATTCTGCAGATACACATGTGGATTGGGGAATGAGAGGAAGAACAGAATGGAATATTTTTATTCATCCTTAGCAGAAGGGTGTTTGTTTCCAGCCGTTTATCAAAGGCTCCTGGCTGCTCTGATCAAGACTTATAAATATGCTGAGGCTTATGTATTTTTGCTAGCCATACTTTTTTAAATCAGGGTTGAACTTACAAAATAATTTAAAAAAAAAGTTTACTTCCCTAGAACTTTTAATCTGTGAAATGCTTTTTCTTGTTTACAAGTTGGCAAGTTACAGTTTTCTAGTTTGTGCCTGTACTATGTCCTGTTCATATTCCCTTGTACTTGTGGTCAGTTCTGCTGTAGCATTCCCAACAGTTTCCATGCTGACCACTCCATCAACTAAATCATCACTTTCCAGGAGTTCTGTTTTTCTTTTGGTCTTTTTTTTTTCTTTAACAAGATGCTTTAATTGTTTTTTGCATTACAGCTCATCAAATGCAAAAAGTATGTGGCCTTCACTACTGATTTTTTTTTCTTCTGAGATTCCTTTGCTTTTGAGAGAGGAGATATCTGAATGTAAAATACATTATTCTGTGAACTGCCTTTTTAAAGGTATTTTGACAGTAATGTTGGGCAGCTTTCTGTTTAACAAGAATTCCATGACCTGAAGTCTCAAGGTCTTTTATATACAGTTTCCACAAAAAAATCCCAACCAACAAATAAAACACTTCATGCAGCAGTGATACTGAGTTCTCACATGTAAAATCTCTTTCAAAATTGAGTATTTGATTGCAGATGTTTAAAAAAATCCAAATGCACATGATAAAACTGTGTTTTGATTACACACTAATGGCACCAATTCTTCATGGCAAGACTAAAAGGAATCTTTTTCAATTATATTAAAGGTATTCAGATGAATTCCAGTTCTAGATTCAGTAAAGTAGAATGCGGTTAATGTTTTGTTTGAGTGATTATCCTGTGGTTCATTGTGGCTTGGATCAGTTTGTATTAACTTGGAAACTTTAAATCTTTGATGCACTGTTAATTCCTAATGCTACTGTAGCAATTTTTTTTGCAAAGTTTTTTAATAACCTCCCTCCCCTGTACACTTCAAAATCCTCAAGGATGTGTTGAACACCCAAATTCATTCAGTCACTTTCCAGCTGCTTAGTTGGAAATATATTTTTGCTTTACTTGATTAGTAATACTCCAAACTTTGACATTTTATTTTTGAGCCCAAATTGATGCAAGCCAATTTTTAAATCTTCCTGATTTTTAAAAAAGTGAGAGAAGACAATTCTATTCTGAGTATGGTCAAGTTGAGTCCAGATATTTCCAGGAAATTCTTAAGATTGCTGCTTTTTTGGTTTTTTTTAGGAAACTTTGAAATTTTTCTTCTAATACTATTGAACAAATAAAAAAAATATTGTAATTAGAATGTTTTTCTCATTTTGATATGTGATGAGTATATGAAAATTTTCAGTGTGCCAGGCTGGGTGTGAGGTATATATTCATTATTCCCTTTCAGCTGTAGGTGTTCTCTTTCACTCTGAGCAAGTGCTAGAATTTGTATCACTTACAGGATCAGGTCTCATCAGCCAGTGCATTTGTTGTAAAGGTGTTTTGAAGACAGCACGTGGCTGAACTGCAGGATTTGAAGTAACTGAGAACACCCGTTGGAAATTACTCTGTTATCTCAAAGTCCCATTGTTTCATGAAAAAGTTGTTCTTAAAACTAATTTATTTATTTTGTAGCATCACAAAGCATAATATGGATATTGTTA
Organism: Ammospiza caudacuta; assembly: GCF_027887145.1. NCBI lineage: Eukaryota > Metazoa > Chordata > Aves > Passeriformes > Passerellidae > Ammospiza > Ammospiza caudacuta. The sequence goes on along the minus strand of NC_080594.1, from coordinate 18,731,231 downwards.
ATCTGTGTCAGTGATAAAAGGGTGATCAGGAGAATACAGGGTATAGGGAAGAGCTGCTGCAGCATTTGGATATGAGCAAATGCTTCTGAGTTTGTACATCTTCCTGTAATTGTTCATTCCTCAAGTACAGCTTAGGAAAAGTTTTGGTGTAAGTTATATTCTGTGCTTTTGGCTCAAGTTAATCTCTTTCCTCTGTTTTGGGAGAAAGTTTTGTATAGTATGGAACCCTCTTGTTCATTTGGTTTGTTTGCAGCATCACTGTAGCATTTTAGCTAGCTGTAAATTGAAAATGATTCAGGCTATTAAATTATACACTCTGGTTGTACTGGAATTACTGAAATGAGGTTCTAGCATAACTGCCAGCATAGCAATGATGAAAAAAAGAGCATTTTACAAGGACGAACAAACAGTCTGCAGATTGAGTTTTGAAATTTTGAATTGTGATGAAGAACTCATTTTCTCCTTTTTATGCAGCAGCTTAGTATAAATTACATCCTTATATTTCAATTAGAGGCTGGAACTGCTGCCTGATAGATTAAGGTTTTTAAAGTTTTCCTTCTTTCTGGTTGTGACCACCAGTGACACTTTTTTTTTATTATATGTTAAAAACCCAAACTTGATTAGCAATATTTTGAGTGGCTACTTGAAAAGATTTCCATTAATCTTTAAATGAGTGTGCTAATAACACTTCTAAATAGTGGAACGTGCAGACTGTTTCAGACCTGTTCTGGTTAAAGTCAAACAGCAAAGTTGCTTTGCTAAAGTGTTGATGTTTACTCTGCAGGAATTAATAGGCTTAAAATAAATTAATCTGGCTGCAGTCTAGTTCTCTAAAGACATAGTTCTCTAAACATATTTTTAACCTTTGAAAGACTTAAGGGTTTGAGCCTGGCAGTGTGTTATGCACTTACATAACTTCAAGGAAGACTGATTTGAATGAGAGTGCGTGGGTGAACAAAGTTGGTTAAACTCAGAAACATTTGAAGTCTTTAGACCATCCTTGTGTTGTCTATTGGCCTCACCTTTTCTCTCCTTTTGGCTAAGTTACTGCATTTTAAACAAATTGGCTGAATCAGAAGTTGGGCAGAGCAAGTGGACATCAGCAGCACAGATCTTTTCCAAAGGCTATGTGTAGGAAAAATTTAAATTGTGGTAAAGGAAGCTAATATAATTAGCCATGTTAATGGCTTGTCTGGAACCCTAAAATGGCCACTGGTAAAATTTGTTAATGTCCAGTATCTCAAGAGTGCATCTGGCACAGCTTTTTTATAATGTGAATTTAGGAAATTTTGTACCAGGATCATTTCTTCTGTTGTATTTCTCTTGTTTTCAGCTTGAAGCTTTACTTTGCACTGACAACTCTGACCTGAAATTTGTGTCTTAAATATTGACAAATTTTGAAGCAAATGAACACCGTATTCAAAGCACATGCAGGTACTACCTGATGACCTGGAATATAGCGCTTTTAGGAGTGACTTCTTGAAAAAGGACTTCAGCAGCTTCCATTTTGAAGGATTTTCTTTCAAATAACTATTTTATCTGAAAATGCCTTTTATAAACTTGTCTAATGTGGCAAATTTAGTGACGTGTTCAATTAATTTATATTTTATTCAACATTCTTTTTAAATTTTGGTTATTATGTATGCTCAAGTTCTTTATCTGTTCATGTAAGGTATTTTATAAAATTAATGTTAAGAGAATGTTGGGCTGGTCCATGATTTTTCAAGACTCTGTCTCTGTTATTGAATATTACCACTTTTCATATGATGCTTTAGCAACATAGCCTGTCCTGTGTAGGGGCCTTAAAAAACATTGTTTTGTAAACCACAAAAATGAGGCCTTGCTCTAAAATAAGGTGAATCATTGCTTTGAGACATGTACATTTCATCCCCATACATTACCTAATTTCTAAATTTCAGTAGTAAAAGTTAATAAATTGGCAGTAATTGTGGAATGTGCATGTAATAGTTGTATAGCAGAAAGATGCTGACCATTAAATATTTAGAATCCAAAGTGGTGAACACATAGTCCGACTGTATATTAATTTGCAGGATTTTTTTTCCTGAAGAAAATTTACTACCTTGTGCATTTACATTCTCAAGCATTGTACTCTTAATGTCAAAAATATTTTAGCTGTGTAAAACATTTTTTTTTTCTATTACTGTATCCCAACATTCTGGAAAAAGTTTAGAAAATCGAACCTCTGCATGACAATGCAAGTGTTGCTATTTAAGCCTCAGCACTGTTCCCTGCACTTGGATTAGACCTTCAGTGCTGAGATTTTCATGGTACTTCCTTCAGTGTGTTAAATCCTTCTCCACTGTGTATGTCACTAGTCACATTGCTAATTATAGAATTTACCTGTTTGGAATACTTGTCTTTAATACTGCAGGTGCCTATTTCTGTCATTTTTACTCTTATGTGAAAGTTAGATGTTATTTTATTGTGTTACTATCAAATGTTAGCAGCTGGGTGCTCTAGGAATGTTTCAGGAATTTTTGTTTGATAGACCCAGCCATTATTCTGTTGAGATATCTGCCTCCATTTATCAGTTTCAGTAAGTTTCCATCAGGAAATTGATAAGTTTAGATTTTAAAACACTGTGGGTTATTGTGACATATAAACATTCCATTTGGCCTTGGATGATCTCATGTCTAGCAGTGGAAATTCTTACTCAGAATGAATGCTGATTCCCAAATCTTACTCTTAAATCAAAAAATAAATCTTAAATTTGTGAAACTTAATTGCATAAACATCCTCAACATTGTAAGGAACTTAGACAATTCAAAATAACATGAACTGTGACAGGATTCTTGCTTCGTAGACCTGCCAGAAGTAAAAGCATAAACCCATTGAATAGTGATCTCAAACCCATTGAATAGTGATCTTCTCACTATGAAGCTGCTTGCATCTGTCTGGATCTGTGCAGGAGTCAGCCAGTCCAACTACAACAGTACTGCTTGGAAATCAGCATATTTTATTGCAGTAAGTGCCCCAGCAGGCAGCAGGATGGGAGATGAGCAGGTAACCAGGCAGAAGGAGATAATTTTGTAATAACAATCCAAGCCCCTCTCTGCTGTTGCCATGTAAATTTAGCTAGTGTGAATTGCCTGGAGATCTAGTGCACAGAAAGGAGTGTTTGTTTATGAGTTTTCCAGTTCTCAGTTACTGTGTTTCTCCAGGGGAGTGTCCTTCTCTGAGGAGAGTGTGTCTTATTTAGAAGGCACAGTGTTTAGGAGCAGGATGCCAGGGTTTTAGCAGCAGAGGGAAGTGTGAAATAGCATTCTGCTCACACAGTGTTTGCATGCTAGCAAAACAACCAAAAGCTTTTTAAGGATTCCAGTGGAAACACCTCTGTTTTCAAGCTCATCATCTTGGCTTTTGAAGGATGTGTGTTTGTACACTGAGATGTGTGTGCTGGTCTGGTGGAGCATGGAGGAGAGAGAACGCCAGGTCATGCCAGCCTGGGGAGTTGAGACCATGTGCTAATCATGTTAGGAAATACCTGCTCTTTTGGGTAGCTGAGTCTGCACAGTTGTCAAGCTACTACAGTCACCCATGTTCTACAAGGCAAGGTTTTTGTCCCTGTGTAGCTGGGGAGGTGCATATATTTACTCCAAAATAGAGAGCTTGGCTTCTGTGCATCTATGTAGTGATCAGGGCACTGAAAGTAATATCTGCACCCTAGTTCTCATTATATCACAATGCAGAAAGTGCCCTTGGAGAACCCTTTTTATTTTGCTAATGGAGTGTCTTTGAATTTCAAATTCTTTATAAACATTAGTGAATTTACATCATTAGCCTTTCAGAAATACCTGAAGGGAGTGGCTGGTAGATTTTTTAAGCTATTAATTTGCTTGAATGTGTGACTCAAGTGTTTCCTCATGTTTACATTTTTGTTACCAATTTATTATGATCCATATGAAATTCTTAAGCCTTAATTTAAAAGCTTTTATTCTGTTTTCACTATGGCTGTTAGTAGTACCTTTATTACCTAGGCTCATGCACTAAAATTCAAATTATCCAGCTCTCCTGCATCCCAGTTTGAGCCATGTTCAGCCTAACCTTTGTCCTTCAATGGATGTGTTACTGTGCATCCTCATCTGCTCCCCCTAAGACTGTTTTTATCTTCTCCGATCTCAAATCTCTTCAGTGACATCAATCACCAGCACATCCTTCCTCTCCACAATGACAGACACTACAGTTTCGTATCTCAGCTTGCAACCACATCAGTATTTTTTTCTGAGGTCCCTCATAAAGTGTTTTGCTGGCCTTGTCTGTCTCAGTGATTATACAGATCTGAATACACTGTATCCGAATGGCCCATGAGCATGGTCATCCAAAATGGATTGAGAATTCTGTGAGAAAGCCTGTTTTCTTTATTATCACTGGGTTGGTTGTTTTTTTTTTTTTTCCTGTTCCCATCTTGACCTGGAAGACCACTCTTGTGTTTCATGATTTACTTGTCAGGGATGAAGATGAAACCCACTTCTTACTTCAGCAGATCCCAGTTTTGCTTCTGAGATGTGAAAAGAAATTAGCAGATTAATCTCCTTCTATTTGAGATTAATTGTGTCTAAATATATGGGAGTTAAGCAGTTTGTCCAATGGATTTGGTTTGTATCTTGAAAACTCACAAAAACATTTGCTTACTTTTAGTACTAATTGAGGAGCAGGTAGAAGGGATGAATTTTATAAGATGTGTCAGTGAAATTGGAAACTTACTTACCCAGATAAAGGTAATTGATTACCATGAGCCGTTGGGATAAAAGATTGACCTTTGAAATCAAAGAAATATTATATAGCTTGAAAGTTCTCACACAGAGAAGGTAAAAGCACTATATCTGAATTATTCCACCAATGGCCTCCAAAGAACTTCCTCGTTTATCAAGTAACCTTGCCCATAAGTTGCCTGTGTTGATGACAATTTTGTAGCTTTTTAGGTGAACCAGAGGTAGAAGGTTTGTGGGTTTACATCCTGCTGCCTGGGGGAGAGTACACATTATAGTTTTCCCAAATTCTAACAATTGGGTCTCAAAGAAGTGTAGATTGTCTACCTGGATGATGTCCTCCAGAGACAGGACAGCTGGATGGTGAGGGAAGGGTTGAGAATGTTCAACCTTGCTGAGCAAGGAGGTGCTAGAACTGTGATTATCCTGGGGGAGCCGGAATGTTGTATAATAGAAGTAGGAGGCAAGGGAATCAGATGAGAAAAGATCTCACATTTGGTGCAAACTGAAGTGTTTCAGAGTGGAGGGGGGAATTTTGAGTTGTAGTGTACAAGGGTGTGCTTTAGTGGGGGAAATCTTACTTGCCACTCTTGGGGCAGAGCACAGTTACATGAAAAGGGCCTGATGTTCCTGCATGTATCATTCCAGAGTGATCTGTGCCATAGTTAATGCCCTTATTTTAGTGTTTGTCCTGACACTACTACTCCTCACACACCACAGCACTCCCACCCTTGCAGTGGTCTCTGGCACAGCTTTGAAATTCTTTGTGGCAATCTGCTCAGCCGGTTCTCATAAAAACATTTTTTACCTGTGATTTGAAGTGAGGTTTCCAGGCCCTTCAAGGCTTTTGTATTTTGAGGTTGAGCTTAAGCAGGAAAACTATTAGCAATAAACAAACCTTGCTTGGAGTTACACAGAATTGTCTTCATGCATTGGCATCCTTTCCTTTGATGTGTTGGTGTTGCTGAGTAAACAGTCTCCAAGATTACTCCAAGATTACAGAGCCTTGATTGTATCTGTGCTCTGTTTTTAGGGTACTGGCTGACCAGGGCATTGCTGCAGGCTGTGAACCTGCCTTCAGACTGGCTCTAGGTTGCCTTTTTATCCACATTCCATAACAATTTGTGAAGGCCTGGGACAAAATTAAAACTGACTGTGGCTTCATGGCAAGATATTGTGGGTATGCTTTACACTTTTTGTAGCTGTGTAACTTGCTGTATTCCTGTATGGTGTCACGAGCATAATGCTGTAAAACTCCACCTATCCTGAACCCCTTGCCATTCCCAAGCCTGTTCAGTGGCTGCTGTACTCTGCCTCATGAAGTGCACTCGTTCCTCTGGTGGGGTGCCCAGGACAAAGGCTCATTCCTTGCTGGTGATGAGCACAGCAGTGTGGAATAACAGCTCCTATGCAGACTCCTGTTGATGTACCAACTACCTTAGCAGTGTGGATTGATTTTCCTTGGTTGGTTGAGCTGAAATTTATTTTTCAGTGATCTGCCCCATGGGACCTTGTATTATTGATACTTTATCATTGTTGTATTTGGGTTTTCTCTGTTACAGCAGTATCATGCCTCTTGGGGCTTCCTGGTCTCCCTTTCAAGACAGTAGCAAAGTCTGTCAAGAGAGCTGTGTGAGATGTATGGAGTGAGTCTAGTTGCCTGACTTGTTAGTAGCATGTTTGTGGGAGAAAAGGAATTTCAGGAGAAGCATTTTTTAAATCCATTTATTTATTTAGAGCATAGGTTTTATGGTGGAGAAGTTTTTATTTTCAGTTTCTGGAAGCTATTGCATGTGCCTTTATAAGCAGAAAGGTGCTAGCACTCAGCAGTGTCTTTGAGGGAGCTGCATGTCCTCCAACTATTTTCTTTTGTTTATTTGTTTCTTGGTTAATAAACAAGTAGGAAAACTTCTGCTCCCTATACTTTCTGAAATGATGCCAACTTACTGGTGCTTGTTCAGCACTGTTTGAACAAGAGCTTGTTGCTAATCTTTAGTTGGCACATCAGTGGCAATAGGATAAAAAGGTTTCTCAGAGGAAATGGGAAGGAGTGATGTGACAAAGGTATCTGCAAAGGAAGAAAAGAAAAGAAAATTAAGAAAATCCCCTTATGGGGAAAAAAATCTCAGGGAAAAAAAGCCAGAAGGAAGACAGAAGAGCGTTCATTCAATGAAAAACTTTCTACATAACTAAATAGGAAGTGTAAATACCGTCATCAGCTAATAATTCCATTTAATGCTGCTTTAAATTAACAAGTCTCAGAAAGAAAAGAAAAAGCCTTTCTTTTGTTCTTTATGTTCTAATGAAAACATGTTTAGTTGATGTCTAAGTTTAGAAAGATTCACAAAATTGGGTGGTCTGAAATTGATAGTGAGAAAGTTTGCCAAGTCTTACAGATGAATGATTAAGCAAAGAAAACTTTGTCATTTTGCAGTTTTGTATCCGAGCCAAATTTGTTAATCTGTTAAATCTGGAAAGTGTTGAGACCTTACAGGTTACTCTGAAATGGAAGATTGTGGGGGCTTTTTTCTCAGAATAGAAATCTGTGTTTCACTTTTCAGTGCAGTTGTGGAAATAAATTTCCAGCTGCAGAGCAGTCATGCTGTGACTATGTTTTATGCTCATGACTGGCAATAAACCATACAGCCAACAAGCATGCTGAAAATTGTTATTGCCCAAATATAATGAAATTATCTGGGGGGCAATTGTGATACCTCAGTTTCAGGTGATGCAGTTTCAAAAGCAACTTCCTTGTCATCCAACATATTTTAAGATTTCTCGGTGCACTTAAAACTACCTGTGCACCCAAGATCCATAACTGCTTTTTAAACCTATTTATCCAGAGAAACTCTGGCCTTGGTAGGTGTTCCAGTATGTAGAAGGCAGAAGGGAGAGGGAATGGAGGGAGGTGCCCTCTTTCTGCTTCTATGTCTCTGTAATTTATCTCTCTAAACTGCAGAGGCTTAGTGAGATCTCTTTGCAAAGGTTATTTTATGTAGTACTAGTAAAACTTGTGTGAGTTCTGTCACTCTAGAAATACAGTTTATGTGTATTTCACTCTGTTTAAATGCAGAAACTCATCTAGAGACTGCAGGCATTTGTGAGCCAGGCCAGCAGGGCAGTTTAGGGGAGTACAAAGGAGAGCACTGCTTCTGCATTTCTGTAAGAAACTTGGGAACAAACTGGACAATACTTCATTTGCATGTCTCCTGAATAACATGTAGAGGGAGAGACACTCCCAGAGAACCAGCCTATAATGAGCTAGGAAATGCTTGCCTGATCTCTGGGCTGCATGTCAGCTACTTTGAAGCTGCAGCGGCAGTGGGCTTTCTTGGGCTGGAGAACGAGAAGGGAAAGTTCTTAAGACTTTGGCACTTTCTGCATTCTACATTTACATCAATGAATTGAGCCTTATTCAAACCAGGGGATCAGTTTTACAAAGCCATATCCTGACAAGAGGAAATGTTGCTAGGACTGGCCTTAGAGTTTAGAGAGGAGCTGAGACTGAACCTAAAAATACCAGATAAAGACAATGGCAGGATATTTGGTTGTCTGGGTTTGAGGGGGAGGGAGCTGACAATTATTTTCAAATATTTTAAGATAAGATTTAATTCCTTTTAAATTCTGTTGACTAAAATCCATGGTTTCTGTTACCTTCCCCATTGTGAAGGGGAGACTGTGTTTATTTATGAAAGCCCTATCAGGTTAATTCAAGGGGAAGAAGGGGGCAAGAGGTTCCACAAGAATAGTTTTAAAAATGCTTTGAAAGCTATTTTAGGAATGGTGATGCCAGAACTCACATACATAGAGAGAGGCATCCTTCGGATGTAAAGCAATATCCTGTGGCAAGCAGTAAGAAATGAAAATGCTTTATGTCTCTAAGAAACAATCTCAGTAATTTTGCTGATGTTTTGTTTATGCTGTAAGAGCATATTGTTTCTCGAGAAGCATAGTTGTAGCTTAATTGTATGATAATTGGAATTTAAATACACATCATAAGTGTAGCTCATTTATTTGTGCTCTTGAAAGCTGATACAATGCTGGAGATGGCAAACTGGAAGCTGCAAAACACCTACTCCTTCCCATTACTAGAGAGTAAGAAATTTCCCCTTTCTACAGCTGGATTGTGAATATTGGCAGATAGGCCAGTCTGATGGAACAAAGCAGTGCAGGCTCAGTTTTGTTGTTTTCCCAAGCTCTGTTATGTGGTGATTTTTTGTCATTTTGCAAATACAAGAACTTGATCGGTTCAGTTTAAAGGGAGAGTCAAACCATCGTGGGTTCAGCAGGAGATGTAATGAAAATTTCAGGGAGTAGGTGAAAATAATGGCATTTGTAATTTGCAAAATTTTTTTTGCCATTGTGTTCTTCTGCCAAGGGACAGAACTTCTCATCATGTGAGTGTCTGCAATTTGTTTCCTTTCTCCCTTAACTATTCTTTCTCCTTTTCTTGAATAAGCTCTCTTCTGTTTATCCAGACTTTCTGTGTGTGATGCAAGTAGGTCTGTTGAGATTGGGCAAGGTAATATTTGAAACTGAAGGATAGATTAGATTAGATTAGATTAGATTAGATTAGATTAGATTAGATTAGATTAGATTGAAGGAAGAGGTTTTTTACAGTGAGGGTGGTGAGGCACTGGAACAGGTTGCTGTGAGAGATAGTGAATGCCCCAACCCTGGAAACACTGAGGGCCAGGTTGGATGGGGCCCTGAACATCCTGCTCTGGTGGAAGGTGTCCCTGTTTATTGCAGGAGGGGTTGGACTAGGTGGCCTTTAAAGGCCCCTTCCAACCCATTCTATGATTCTGTGATTAAGATGTAAGAGCAGATCCAAAATCTATATTATAGTTAAGGAGCCCTGTTCAAGCAGTTTGGACTCCAGCTCTTGGTGTACATTTCTGTTTCTTAGGCTTCTATCAAAATGCTGAAGTCAGTAAAGGTTGAATTCTATGTGACTCACTTCTATTGATTTAAAAATTAAATCAATAGAAATGTAATACATATGCCAAAAGCCTTCGTGATTTGAAATGAAAGGCAATTAAAAGATGATGATCTGGGCTGAAGTCATTAGAAGAGATTTATGTTCTAATTAATCTACATTTCTTGTTTCTATTAAGCTTCTTCCTGATATAATAAAACCAACTTTGTTATTCTGCTCTGACCTTTCCTCAACCAAATTCCCACTGCCTCAAAGTCAGGAGTCTAACTGCTGAGAGTTTTTTTCTTCCTGTCCACCTCAGAACACACAGAGCTCCATGAAGAAGAAACTATCAGGATGTTGACATTAAATGCAGTGATTTTGGCATGACTTTTTTTTCATATTTGGGAGATAAGAAAAAACATGGAAATTAAAGACATATTGCTGTCATTCTTGCTATTTATCTGATCCTGGACTAAAATGTCGTTAGAGTGAATTAGATGCTGGAAAAGTGGAAAACACAGAATAGAAAAACAAGTCTTCTAGCAATAATTTTGTCCCTAATGTGAAGGAAAAACATAATATACATGGATATTTATAAATGTATAAATTTCCTATTGAAATGTAAAATAGGAATAAGACAAGGGAAAATTGAAGAAATAGCCATATAGGGATGTACAAGCAAACAACTATCTTGACAGATACCATTTCTTTTATACTGGCAATTGTGAAAGGTAGCATAGGAACTTTAACCAAAAAAAAATTATGCATAGTGTTGAGGTATCCTTGTAGATATTGGTAAAATGCAATTAGATTTAATTTGCAAACACCTGGAATATAGCAGTGGGGGAAGCCTGCATACCTTTTTAAACCTAATTAGAACATCCATTTTCTCTTCCCATCTCATTTTCAATAAAAGCACATGCCCATTTTTGAATTATGCTCTTACAGCTCTCTAATAGTGTTTGGCTGGTACTCTCACCTCAACTTATTCAGTCTCAGGCATTATATTTTCTCTTGGTTCATCTCATAAACTTCCCTCATCCATTCTATTTGCTTATTGTGATATGATTCCTCTATTATTAAGATTTTCCTCAGAAATTTTGAAATCCTGTTTTCCCACCCTTGCTGGCTGTTGCAGCCTAAGTACCGCAGCTGCCAGGAGCCTGTGCCCATCTCTTCAAGATGCTGACATGTCACACTGTGAACTCTCTCCTCCTTCACAATTTTTGTTGCCCAGGGACATTCAGTGACAGAAACACTCTGCTTCTTTCTTGCCCCTTCTCTCTTCCACAGTGAGCAAATGTCTCATTAGCAGCTGTTCATTAGCTGTTCCCCGGCTGTTTGTGCCAGCCTGAAGTACCTGGCCAGCTCTGTAAGTGGCTTTAAGTGCAGTCAGCCCTTGTCTGCACAAAGCATGGATGCTGTGTTGAGACCATTAAGCTTTTAACTGTGTCAGTGGTTTGTCTTTTTTCTTGGCTGGAATCGTACTTGTCTGTGTGTTTCCATAGTTCTTTTGCCTTTGCAGCGTGATCCTGAATGGTAACTCCTAATCCATAGGCAGAAGGGGCTGGGAGCTGAGGGAGCTGAAGGTGTTTAGCCTGGAGAAAAGGAGGCTCAAGGGTGCCCTTATCACTCTCCACAACTTCCAGAAATGTGGCTGTAGCCAGGTGGGGGTTGGTCTCTATGTCCTGTCAGCAATGGACAGATCCAGAGGACCCAGTCTCAAGCTACATCAAGGGAAATACAGCTTTGATATCAGGAGAAAGGTTTTTACGGGAAGAGTGATAAAGTGCTAGAATGGTCTGCCCAGGGAGGAGGTGGAGTCACCATCTCTGGATGTGACGTGTTTAAAAAGAGTGGATGTGACACTCGGTTTAGTTGAGGTCTTAGGGCATGGATTGGACTCAATCTTTAAGGTCTTTTCCAGCCTTGTGATTCTGTGGGTGCTCTGGGGCTGTGAGCATGTGGGATCTCTTAAGGTAAACTCTTGTTGGGGGGGAAGGCAGGCAGTGGGGGTACAGCTGCTGAGGGATTGGGTTCTACAATCAGTGCATCAGGCCCTTGCTGCTCTGTGCTGCCTCAGATGATGGCTGCTGTTTGAGACAGTGCTGATGTGATTGCTGCTGTCAGCCCAACGTGCCCTGATTCCCTGTAAAACTTTTTTTTTCTTTTTTTTTTCTTTTTTTTTTCTTTTTTTTTCTTTTTTGTGAAAATGCTGATATTAGCATGTCCTGTGGGTTGTATAAAGTGTGCTAGCCAGGAAAGCTGTGGTGGTAGCTGTCTTCCTGAGGTGAGTCAGAAGATGCTAATGAAAGAAACTTATCTACATTTCTCTGCAATCTCTGTTAACAACATATACCTTCATTTTCAAACAGGAGCCCACTGAATTGGGCATGTAATAACCATTTCAAATGTGTAAGAGCTTGCAGATTGCAGCAGTGAAGAGAAATGATGTTAAAGAGAACTGGATTAATTTTATAGACTGGGAAAATAATGGGTTTTCTGACATTTTTTCCCCTACAATTTTTTATCCACTTTTTAGCAAATCTTAAGTTTTATAATGAAATGGGGAATTTTTGTGTGCTTTGAAATGATCCAGTTTCTGCCATGTAGCAGCTGGTTTGTAACTCCACAGGGGAGTATTTAAGCAGCTCAAGGCTGTTTGAAAACATTGTTTAATGATGTGCCACCTCTTTCATGGGATATCTGCAGTATTTTAGGGTTTTTTAACATTTTTGTTTATTATTTGTCTGTAAGGGGTGTCTTGACTCTGCCCTGGAAACAAAGAATTTGCTGTAAATGTGCTTTGATTGAAGCTCTGCAGCTGCTGTGGTTTCTCTGGTGCACAAAGTGCTGTGTGCACCCCGGGGGCTGTCAGTCCTGACAACACACTGCTCATGTATCTGCACATTCATTTGCTGGCATCTTTTTTTGAGAGTGTGAGGATCAAGCAAAAACTTGGATACTTTCCTCCTCCTTCTGTCTAATTACCTGTGCCAATCACGTGCTGAAGGAAGACTGGAAGTTACATCACTACCAATCCATGACCATGAGATCAAAACCAAATGGGAGACCAGTGACCAAGTAAGATGGAAAGGAGGTAGAATTGCAGTAGCAGTGAAGACAGAGAATAAAATTATGGTAAATAATTGGGATAGATTGATAGCAATTTAGATGTTTGAAGGAATTTAATGAGAGGAAAGAAAGACTTTTGCAGCAAGACTGATTTTGGGATTTTTGCTTCACTTGTCATCAGGTGAAAAATGAGCTGCAGGGATCTTTCCAGGATGGAGATCAGACAGAAGATAAACAGGTAGAAGGCAGAGGAAGGGGGAGAGTAGAAAGAATGTTCCTGCTTGTGGTTGGGTTTGGTAGTAAAAGAAGAAACAAGAGGAGTCCAGGAGCTACTTGACAGGGGATCCACAGCTCTTCTGAAAATGGTTTTGGTGATGCAGTATGGACTGTTTAGTGCACTTAACCTACCCAGAGGCATGCTTCTTCCAGACTTTTACTGCCTGCCTTAGTTGCTGACTCAATACTGACAAAGTGTCTACAATGCTTGCCTGCAAACATGTGGCTCTTGCTTCAGCACTGCCTTCATTCCATTTTTTCAGCTTTCTCTCTGTGAGGACTTTCTCATCAGAGTTTAGAATTAGTTCAGTATATGGATATGATTTCTCCACTTCATAGCTGTTTGACCAAAGCCTTAGTGAAAGCCAGTGCCCTATAAAACAAGGGGCTTGGCTGCATTGTCTGCCGAAGGAGCTTGCTGGTAAGCTGAGTTCATCAGATCTGCACAGCTCTGTGTGTACTCAGCCCTGCCCAGGGCTTTTCTGGAACTCCCTCCTCCCTGCACATTCAGTCCATCCCTCTGTGCACAGGAGAACACGAAGGACAGACAGACCCTCCCGATGTGAGGAAGATGTGATGTCAGGGTGGTAAAGCCTGAAGCAGTACGTGTGTATGCATGTACTTGTGCAGCAAACACAGGAGAAATGGAGTTTCTGCAGGGCTGCTTGCATGCCCAAGGCAGCCCCTCCACGCCTCTGCCATGGCTGCAGCCCAGGGAAGGGAAGGGACCTGTGGGGACGGGACAGCACAGGCACAGGAGGGGAAGCTGCTGTGGAGCAGCACTGCAGGGTGGGTGCTCTGCAGGGTGGATGTTTTCTGTGGGTTTGTGGCTCATGCTCACATCACCCGTGTTCCAGTGCTGTTCAGTAGGACCCTGGAGGGCTGGAAACAATGCCAAACAATGCTCTACAAGGTTTTAGTCTGAGACACTGCAGGCTTGGCTTCCAGAGTTGCCAGCCTCTCCTGTCTCCTCTTTTCTTGAGCCTGAGTTGCTGCATCACAGGCTCATTTATAAATGGGTGTCACATTACAGGAGAAAGTTTGATTCATCATAAATGGCAGCCCTGTGTCTCAGCAGATATTTTCTGAGTGTTGTGAGCCTAAATCAAGGCAGTGTGGATTAAACTGTCCCTCTGATTTCCTAGCTCACTTTCAGATGATGTTTGTCAATCTAAAGCCCTTTCACAGCTTGGAAAATACTGTCTTTTATTAAAAGTCCTTTGAAATCCTTATCCATTATCTTGGCATCTTGTAGCAGGTACAATTATGTCCCAAAGTTTGGTTGACCAAGCCTTGTTCACTGGATGACAGCTTCCAATCCTCTTCAGTAAATAATGGTTCCATTTCTGTAAGGTTTATTTTCTTGTCCTCTATTTGATATCTCAGGCCAGGGAACAGTGTATATTCCTACCCATCCGAGTTTAAATGAAGCAGACAGCTAACTTTGATTTGCTTCTGTTCCTTCTCATCAGACAAACTGGCTTGCATTAATCATATTAATAAAAATGGCATTAAAATTATCAAGTTTTAAAAAGACACATGACCCACCAAGTTACAAGTATGCATATTAATTACAGCTTGTCTAAATTTTAGCAAAAGCTCAAAGGAATCACAGTTTTCCCTGCATGTTGGCTTTAATTTGGAAAGCTCCCCATAATGCAAGATGTATCCTATCCTGGTACAGTTCTCTAATCACAGTATGCTTTAATTTTGATGGATGACCCCCAAATGCTCTAAATCCACTAGGATTTGCAGTAATTAGAATTTTTAAAAATACTTTGTTTCCTGAACTATCCATGGTGACATCCATTTATTGTCACATGGCTTTCTCATGTCATTACTCATTCTCCTTGAAAAAAAAAAAATGAAAAAACAAATCAAGTAATTTGTATTGAGGGCTTAGTTTTGCTACTACATGGTGGAGGGAGCATGTTTTCATTTATCTCTTTTTAGTCACTGCTCCCTGCTTGAGTGATTGTGCTGTGAAGAGGTGCACATTTTTCTGAAATGTTGGAAGCCCTTCCCCTCCCACCTCAGTCTCCATTGTCCCAACAGGAGAGCCAGAAAGTCACTTCATCCATTCTGAGAGCTTGCCAATGGAAACTCAAGCATAAGGTAGAATTCACCAGGCTTTTTTTCCCCTCTGTTTCATGCTTTCTCTCCATTTTATTTTTATTGTAATGTTTCACCTTACAATGTTTGTGATATAATATATGATACTTGAATAGAAAAACCTAGTGTATATTTTCAGTGCAGAATATTTATTTATTTAGTGGTTGTACAAAACAAGACGAAGTGTTGGGATGTTAATCTCCTGTCATCTCCCCCAGACTCCAGGCAAGGTTTTTCTCTCCTCCTGAGTCATGATTCCTTGTCTGACCTTTGCAGAGCAGCATATCCTTTCTCAGTCGTGTTTCTCAGCCTTGCTGATGGTTTGCTGCTGTTTGTTCAGCTGCTTGTGCTGTCCTGTGCTGTTTTCTCTTCCACCAGCCTCTATTTCTAGTCAGAATTTGCATGTTTATTCTGTTTTTTGTTTTCTTAGCTCTCTCTCCTCTCATTTCCTGCTTTGGAGGTTTCAGACCATTCCTTTATTTTCCAAAGTGCATTTCCCCCTCCTTTCGCTCCTTGTCACCTGCATTCCTTGGCTCGCTGGTGTGTCTGACGGGGCATCCCCTCCCTTCTTCCCATCAGAGCCTCTCTGAGCGAGGTTTTCTCCTTGTCCCTGCCCCTGGCAGCCAGGGCAGTGCCCAAGGGGAGGATGCTCCCATCTCCTGGCAGCCAGGGCAGTGCCCAAGGGGAGGATGCTCCCATCCCCTGGCAGCCAGGGCAGTGCCCAAGGGGAGGATGCTCCCATCCCCTGGCAGCCAGGGCAGTGCCCAAGGGGAGGATGCTCCCATCCCCTGGCAGAGCAGTGCCAAAGGGAGGATGCTCCCATGTCCTGGCAGCCAGGGCAGTGCCAAAGGGGGGATGCTCCCATCTCCCAGAAACCAGAGCAGTGCCCAAGGGGAGGATGCTCCCGTGCTGCTGTGCAACGCCAGCCCCTCAGTGCCCCTCCGTGAGCAGGAGAAGCACATCTGGCACTGGAACAGCTGCCAGATGCAGGGGAAGCAGCAACAGCCTTGTCCCATGGCAGAGGGTGCAGGACAGGAGGAGCAGGCTGTGATCAGCACATGCCTGCCAGGCACGGGTGGGGGAAGCCTGCAGTTCCATCAGACCTGGGACTGATGTGGGAGATGCTCAAAGTGCCATCTATGGAGGTCCCCTTGCCTTTCCACAAGCATGGTGTTTGCTGGGCCTTTCCCTCATCCATGGCTGGTTTTACCCTTTCTTTCAGAGGTGACAAAACCCCAGCCCAGCAAATCAAGACAGCAGGTCTGTACCACCACTTGCCAGTGTCTGGATTTAGGCAGGGAGCCCAGGAGGGTCCTGGCTTGACTAACTAGGGGAGAAAAATGTTTCCTTTCTGGGGCAGCTAATAATCAGGTCATATTAACAAGTAAAATTTGATTAGGCTTCTGATTAGGAAAAAGTAAGCCAGGAGTTTGAAGCTTGTTGTGTCAACAGAACAGATTAGCTTGGGTCTGACATTCTGCTTTCAATAAAGAACTGTTAATAGAATAATAGTTAGTGTCTGACTTCCTCATGAGGCTCTGACCAGGATACAGGGCTTTGAGCAGTTGCTAAGTATCACTGGATATGCACTGGGACTTCATAAAAAGCCAGGCAGAAGGCTAGCAAATCATGCAGTTACAATAAACAATGATAAGGGAGCAGGGAAATCTCTGATTTTAATGAATAAGGTGAAACTTGCATGTTGGGAAAATACCAGTCTGTTGCTGTCATTTGCCTGAGTGACCAGTTGGAAAGGCAGATGTCCTGTTGAGGGGCCCTGAACTCACTGTTGTACAAGGCTTTATTTACAGAATACCCCTGTTCAAAAAGTTCTGAACAATTCTGAAGGGGACAATTGACCCTTTTTGCAGGAAAGCATTGGGATCATGTCACCCACACTTTGGGAGTGGGCTCATGGTGTGCCAACATGGATGGTGTGACCTGGAATGGTAATGGCTTTTGGGTTCTTCCTGAGAACAGATTTTAGAAGGAAAAAATAAATAATGCTTGTAAATTTTTTATTGTGCTGGCTACTTTTAGCCAGCTCTGAGAAATGGCCAGCAGATCTTCCCATACTAAAGCATTGCTGTTTTGTCATACGAACTGGTGTCACAGAAAATCAGGGAACTGACTGTTAAAACCATATTGCAAATGCTTAACATTTAGAAATATAAATAATGCTTAGCCTACTTTCCTGATCAGGACAGGATCCAGTGACAGTGTGATTAATCATGGGCTGTTCAGCATCAGTAGGGGGAAATGAAACCTATTAATGCTGCCGTGTTCTCCAGGCACCGAGGCTGTGCTGGGAGGAAATGATCTCTGACGTGAGGGAAGACAGACTCCTAATTCCACACACAAAATTCCACCTGCTGTCAAGAATGATTAGGGATCAGAATGGTATCTGAGGGTGTCTGTGGTGATTGCTTGATCTTTGTGGCTAATGAAGTTAACTGTCCACAGTCAGACCCCCAATAAAGTTGTGTGGGGTGTTTTACACTGTGCCTAAAATGCTCCCCTGCCCCAGATGTGTAGGGGCAGGACAGCTGCTCCCTTGGAGGATGGTTGTTCTCTCTGCCTCAGACACCAGCAGTGTGAGGGGGTCCACATTGCCCTCAGCCCAGAGCAGCAAGCTTTGCTTCAGCTTGTTACTTCAGACACTGGGGGCACTTTTTGGATGCTGCCATCATTACCACCAGCATTAACAATGCTCTTCAACTTTATTTGTGGGGCAAGGGGATGGGAACAAAGGAATGTTTCTTCTATATCTTTGAACTTCAGTGTAGTGGATTTCAATAAAGATATCTGTTCTATGTTATAGCCAGGCTATCTTTGTCTACTACACAAATGATTCATTTCAGCATAATTTCTATGGATTTTTTCCTTCCTCAGATCACTTTGAGTTAACCTATGGGGAGGGGGAGCAGACGTCCTGCTGGAATGCCATTTCTTGGATTCTAATGTGTCTGCAGGAAAGCTGTAGATTGTCTGAAGGACACACTAAGGGCAATGCACTGTGATCCATCAGCTCAGAGAGAGCAGGATGGTGATGATGGGAACAGAAACACAGTGACAAGTTGCTGTCACATGCACACTGCTCATGCAGATGACAGGGCAGTGCTTGTACTTAACTGGATCCAGGTAGTGGTATCAAGGCTCCCATATGGAGTGATTTGTCTTGGAAGGCAGGTGAGCTAAAAATAACCAGGCAGCTGCAGGGGAGTTTGTCTTGCCAGGTCCCCCTCAGTTAGGGATCTGTATTAGTAAAGCTGAGATTGCTTCATTACTGTCGTTGAACCCACTGAATTTGGGAACAAATGTAGCAGCACCGGGACCAGTGGAGAAGCAGTAATCAGAAATGTTAATTTGGGAGGGGAATGGCTAAAGGAAAGGAGGTGCAAGGGGAACAAAAAAGGTTCAGAAGTGGAGAAATGGAAAGTAAGATAAAAATCAAGTAGAAAAACAGAGAAGGGCAGATTTTCCAGCAGTAAGAGTACGAGATTTTACAGAAGTTAGTGTAGCTGTCCTACTGGCCTAAGGCCACCAGGATGCCAGAGGGAACCCTTGGGACAGCTCACTCTCCTGCCAGCCAGGCCCCCTTTGGAAAGGACTGGTGTAGGGAGGCAGAGCCAAGAGGGATAACTTGCACCTTAGTGTTCAATGCTGTGGGGAGGGAAGGTGATGTTGATCTCAGTAGTAGTTATGTGTAATTAATAGGATTTAGCATTGATAAATGGTAGCTTTGTAGCTGTAATTGCAAGCAAAATAATGTAAATTGGAAACAGTTGTCTGTTTATTAGTTAATTAAACTGTTTTATTATTTATTAGTAATAGGTTGATTAATCAGTAAGAATTACAGTCCCTATCAGTTCTGTCTCCAGCCTGCAATGTAAAGGAGCAAAGCCAGACCCTGAGGCAACAATCCAGCATGTGATTCTTCTGAAATGGACCTTGCATGACTGCATCTCTGTGGAACCCAAAGTGGTAAGAAAGTGTTGTAAACATGTTAAACACCAGTCTGGTTACTCTTCCACTTAGACTGTCTTCCACAGTAATCTACAATCCTCGAGGTGATGTATTTAATGTAAAAGTTCTTTCATTCCCATTTTTAGCTCATTAGTTCCTACATGGTCACAATTGTCCTGATCTCTCAAATGCCCATGTAAATATTTTGGTTTAGCTACTTTCAGCATATGGTTCCTCTTTTGAAACAGGGGGGTTGGCAAATTTTTGTTCGGAACTCTATAACAATCTTTTCAAATCTCTCTGGATATTTAGCAGCTGCCATTGCAGACAGGATGGTTTGGGGTTTATTTTCTGAGTAGCCTTTTATTTCTTCTTCCTGCGAAACATTATTTAGTTTCCTTTGGGTAAAATTCTCATTCCTGTTTTAATTTCATTTGATGGTTTTCTAATGATTTTGGATCAGCTTTAATGCCTTATGAATAATTTCATTATTTGTTCCATCTCGGTTTCCTGACAGCTCCTCTCTCACTACCTCTGTCCTGATGTGCAAGTTTCTGAATTAGCCAGAATTCAGAGTTTTCCCCATGTAGATGAGCATCAGTAGTACACAGTTGGGGTGCTATTTGTGATACCTTCACACCAAAATTCTTTTCAGGATGGTGGAAGCAAAAGCTGTTTTGCCCCTTAGAAATTCTGTCACCTTTGCTGTTTACCATAGCCCCAATCACTGTTTCTTTGGCCATGTCTCTGCCCTGTGCCCAGCCAGCAGCAAATGGCCATGCTTCATATTTCAAGTGGATTTATTAGGAACGCTGAGCAATGCACCTTATGCTGGACTACTTATTACACTTTTGTTTTGTGTCAAGATCTGTTTGGATGAAAGAAGTGCATTGAAACACCATTTGAGAGGGTTATTGGTTAATAATACCTTGAAATGCAGTTGAATGTTTTTCCTCATGTAAATTTATGCAAATGTTTTTGCACTGAAGGAGGAATTATTATAATAAAGCCAGTAGTATGTATATTGAGGAAGCTGAGCTATTTGGGTTTAGTTACCCTGTCTCTTAGAGTTGAAGACACTCATCCTGTCCAGTCTAATTATTTCCACAGAAGTTTTTTTGTTTTTCGTTCCTCTCAGTTCCTCTCTGAGCTGAATTGTACTGATTGAAGAAGTGCAGATGTTTAAGAAGTTCTCTTGGTACCTGCTGCTATGTTGAAGCTGGATTAGTGCTTCAGCCAGCCCTGCTCCAGCAGCTACTGCTGTTCAGCCATTTGACCTTCCTGCAATCTGCTTAATGCCAGCTCTGTGCACACCTTCTGCAATGGCTGCAGCTCCCTTCAGCATTTCCATCCTGCTGCAACTGGAATTAGATGGATTTGTTAAGTGTTGAATTTACCTCTGCCCAGTACTGCAGGCTGTTCCCTCTCCGGAGCTACATGGAGAGTTTTGGTGGCTTCTTCTGTTAGAGCTAAAGATGACCACCAAGGGTAGCAGATTCATAAAGGATTGCTCTGACTGCTGTGAGCCCCAGATCCCCTCTTGTTGATAGCTGTTTGCACCTTTTAGCTCATGTTAGTGCAGAGAAGCGTGCACATAATGAGGAGAGAGCAGATGTTTGAGTAAGTGCTCTAGGGACAGCACTTAAGAAAGAATTAGGATGGAGCAGTGCTCCTGTCCAAGGGCTGTGTCCTTGGAGGATGCTGCTGACCACAGCAACATTCCCACCTCAGATTCTTTTTTGCCCTTTTTATTTTTGAAGATTTGCACTTGGAAAAGTATTTAGTTTTCATTTAAGGTAACTTTTAGTGAGTTATGCTTCTATTTGCTGGCAGTTTCACTCTTCCCTTTTCTCCCACACCCCTTTTTGATGGACCAAACACTTGACTTTTCAGTCAGAGGCAGAGTGAGAGGACTTGGTCCACAAATATGACATTCTTAAAAGTTTCTGACTACTGATGACTTTTGTTGCCAAACTTGTATTTCTTATCCCTGCCCTGAATAAGTGTAAAAATTTCAGTGAAAAACTCTGCTTTGCAACTGCTGTTCCTGATGTGGTTTGGATTGGGAAAATCTGGGACACATTGCTGTGCAGAAGAGAAACAGCAAACCTGGACTGTACTGCACAGTGGGTTATTTCAAGTACAGTGAGTGGGGGAAGAAAGACATTGCACTTAGAATAGATACAACGCTTGACAAAAAAAGCCTGAGTGTTCCACACACTGCTAATCTTGCTAGCTTTAGTTTTTATCAGAAAGTCTGTCTTAGCTGATTTCCATATCCTGTTTCTTTCTGTTTAGTAAGTGCACTCACTTTGGCCAGTTGTGTTTGTTGTGTGTGTTTACTTCCTTAAATTCATGGAAATGAGTGTTATCTGTCTTTATTTGGAGTAATAAAACCAGATAAAGCTTTTATATCAACATGAACAAAACCAAATTAGTGCAGATATTTTGTCTATTATGAGGGCTTTATTTGAGCCTTTAATTCATTTCATTTCCTGAATTTAGATTCAATTATATGTTCTTCCTTTTAAATGTATTCTGTCCAGGCTAGAATAGCTCTTCTTGTGACAGATGCAGATATTAATGAAAACTCTTGATCTGGTGTGTAGACATTATTGAACCATTCCAACACAACCTGAATTTGTAGTTGCCTTTTAGTCCTGGAGAAATCAAACTGACATCAGAGATGTGCCCATTCAGTCACTTAACTCCTCTGGTGAGAATCTCAAGGGGCAGGGGGGAGAATGGGTTAGGATGATGTTGGTTTAATCTGAGAGAAGCATTGTTCTGGGTTTTCAGTTGGTCTCTTTTAACAGAAGCTTTATGATATAGCTTATTATATAATTATTGCTCTCTTACTATATTCTATATCAGTCTATAATTATTCTATTATATTGTAGAATATATCTGAGTGAAATTGAACATGGTATTGTAATAGAACATTGTATTGAAAGAGGGATTCCTTTTTACCAGAAAAACTAAATGGGTAGAAGTCACTATATTTAATTTGTTACTTTTTAGAGCAATAGGATGTTCCTTCCTTCCCTCCACTCTCTCAAGTCAAGGGCTGATTCTCATTAAATAAATCCTTGCATCATAACTACATGGACTGAATATAGGAAAAAAGATCACATTCTTAAACTGAGGACTTGTGCTGGCATTCCAGTACCTAATGATATTTATTTAGCATTATTTTTAATGCTATGAGTGACAAGAAAAAGGTTAGATGAAAAAAAAGGGCACAGTGGTGTGCCTGGATATATGTTATGGTATTACAGTTGAGCCTTTGGAGTGTGGGTTAGATTTTTGTGCAATTTTCCCAAAGCAGGGAAACTCCAGGGGACTCCAGAACTATGGATGCAACCACACAGAAGCCCAAGCAGAGGAAGCTTGGTATGTTTCTACCTTTTTTCCTGCTTCACAGTCTATTTCATGTCTCCAGCTGTGTTAAATTGCTGATATTTACTGGGTGTGCTGCAAATGGAGAACTGATGGTGAGGGCAGCAGAGAACCCATCAGTACTGGGGATGTGGCAATGAGCACAGGGAACAGACTCTGAGAGAGGCCTTGGCTCTGACACCTGCTGGAGCATGAGAAGAGGCAAAACATCTGGGGGGAAACAGGGGGAGGGTGAGTGATGACAGAGGCACATTACTGTTTTCTCACTAAGAAACAAAATTTCCTAACAATTTGTCAGGCTCCACCTTTTCAAGCTGAAATTCATTACTACATCAAAGTGAATGCCTTGCTACTAACAGAAGAAATGTCTCTATTTAGAATGTAAATGAGGAAAATGCATGAATTACAGGACATTTTTAGACTTGTGAGTGGCTGGGTGGATGGCGTTAGTCTTATTTTAGAAGTTGGCCTTGACATAATTTGATAATAAGTAATAGGCTTAGTTTCTGATTCTCTAATAGCTTGAAATGCAGCAAATCTTTGCTGAATGTGTGAGCTGCATTACACAGGAATGCAAGGCAAGGGTGTATGTGGGGGGTTGGCTGCTTGGTTTGTTTGCAGCCTGGCTGCCTCCCTTCCCTTCCTACAATGCCCTCCCTCCCTGGCAGACCACCGGGAGAGAGGGCTGAGGTGAGCCTTGCTCTGCACTCAGTTATGCCAGCTTGAGGATGTTATCCCTTTCCAGAAGATCTTGGGAGCCCTTCAGGGGTTAGGAGCACATAACTGGAAGTTTTGCACCTGCTGTGCTCCCCTGGCTCCTCCTGCCTGGAGGAGAAACCTGCCTGGAAATGCTGTGCTGGGCAATTCTTGGAAACAGACACCCAAACGCAGATGCATTCTTGTCAAAAGGAAACCCAGGAAACATTTGCACAGATGTGGTTGACACAGGAGGTCATGATCTCATTTCATATGTCACTGCTTAATCTTAGCTGAGATAATTACAGACATATGGCTGTCTAAATATGAAGTCAACAGGAAGGTATCCAGCTACATGTGGTACTACAAGTAAATCAGATTTCACTGCAACAGCCAGCAGCTGAGGCTATTAGGTGCATATTGGATATTCCCTGGTAAAATTTATCACTAAAAGAAGGACAACAAATTTAGATTTATTCATTCTTTGCATGTCTTTGTGGCCTGGTATCAGTATAGATAAAACTCACATTAGTATCTCGTAATCTTCAAATAATAACCAATATAGAATTTAGAGTTACTTATTTGTGAATTTTTTCCAAAGCATGACAGGATGAAAGCCCTCTGTCCAGAAAAAGGTGTAACATGGGTTGATGCTGGCAAATCCTGGAAAACACCCAGACAATGAGGTGTGGATGGTTGTTCCCCTGGCCAGCAGCTGTAGGTGCAGTAAAGCCCTCCAGCAGAGGGTGGTCTGCAGTACTCAGAACCAGTACAAAATATCCCTGATGCTTTTCCTTTTATAGTGCTGACCCCAATTACTTTTTTTTCCTTTCTTTCCAGAAGGCCTCGCCTTCTGGCCATACCATTATCACGTTTCTGTAGCTCATCTTCACTGCAGCACAGCTATAGCTTTGATATTGTTGCTTCAGAGGACTCCCAGAGTTGTTTGGGAAGCCCGTGGGTGTTTTTGCAGGATACTGCCTTTGCAGTGAAACCCCCAGGTTTGTTCCAAGCTCAGTGGCAGTTTCCTGCACAGCCATGAACAGACACCACTAATTACATTATTTCCTGACTGTAAAGCAAGAGGATGGGCTCTCCTCTACTGCCTCCTGTCATGCTTTTAAACCATTTGTGAGCAGGGATTATTTTTTTCTTCCTGTGTGTAGTAAACTGAGGTTGAACTCTCGTGGTGTCCTTGCTCAGATTTGAACAGGTCCCCCCAAATTCACTGCTAGGGTAATTATTTGTCCAGGTCCCAAGCAGAGACCTGCGCGACGAGCTTTGGCAAGGCTCTGTGCACCAGCTTGTGCTGAGGAAGTGCTCGTGGTGCCCAGGTGCTGTGGGCCAGGAGGAGCCCCACAAACCCACAGCCATCACCCCATGGCCTTTCCTGGGAGCCAGGCCCCACAGGGGTGCATGTGCAGGGCCACAGGCAGCGGCTCGAGCGCTGGGTGCGCGCCTTCCCTCTTGTACACTGAGATTTCACACAAGCCAGTGAAGACATACTTCAGTTTTATTGTTGTTTAGGCATGGATAGAAACATTAATTCTTTTGCACTCTTGGTTCTTGAAACTTGCCTATAGTGAACTCGGAGCAGTGAAAAACCCAGCTCCTCGGACTGACGATTTAAAGTGCATAGGAGATCAAGCAGAATCCCAAAAGGCGAGGAGTTGTTTGTATTCCTTTTTCTGTAGCTGTGAAAGTTGAAGGACTTTGTTTTCTTCTCGTTTGCCCTATATTCCCCTGACAGTGGTATGAAAATTTTCAGCCCTTCCCTATGCTTTCCCTTTGAAGTTTTCCCTATCTTTGGAAGATTCCTCTCCGTATTTAAGCATTATTTGTAGTGTTATAAACAAAGAGAGGCAGTAGATGCACACTCCTTCACAGGACTCTGGTACAATGTTTCCCGTTCAGAGTCATGCCCACTGAATTTGTTCTTACTTTTACAAAACAAGTGTATCACTTGGCAGTGTTCTTGCACCAAAAGAAAAAGATATATTTATATATAAAGTAACTTTTTTGTGTGTTCACGTTTTATTTTCGAAAAACAGGTGTTTAAAAATTTTAGAATTTTTTTAACAAAATTCTAAAAAGAAAAAAATCACAATATTTACAGAGATAACAGAATGGCTTAGCCATGCAAAACAAATTACTTTGGTTTTTCCCCCATTTTACTTTGGTTTAAATATTGACCAAGATTATAATTTTTTTCTTTTTGCCAAATAAAACAGTAACAAATTAAAGTTTAGAGGCATATAACAGGATTTCCCTCTAATATTTTATACAGCATAGAGTTTATAGGACATCTTATGTATTTAATCCATGCCAATGCACTACAGGAAGCTTTTATTAAGACATCAGTCACTACTGCCCAGACATTTAACATTTTACAAATTTACAAGTAACAGTGTTTTCTGCCCCCTAAATAATGCAAAAGTGGCAAAATACATTTCCTAACGTCCATCTTTTTCTTTTATTTATTTATTTATTTTTGCCTACCGGTCTATAAAAACTTACTTTTTCCCTGGATATTTGTAAATGGAAACCTGATGTTCTGCTTACTTCCACTGTTCCTCTCCATCAAAGCTGCCTGTTACCTTCTTCCAGAAACTAACTTTCCAGATAAGATGAAACTTATCTCCCTTAAGTACAGCTTTCTATTGGCCATTCACCCTAAAACCTTTTCTTATCAAGTACCATTCTAAAAATTCCCTCAAGCAAAAAACATGTTTATAAAGTTACAAACTTGAATGTAACTAAAGATACATAGACATTTCATTGTTACAATTATATGTACTGTTTGATAAATTATGTACCAGTTAAAAACACTAAAATTATCTCAAGGTGCATTCAATATCTGTAGCATAGTTAACAAAAACACACAAAAAATATATATATATATATATATTCTATTTTTGTGGGAAAAAATGCAGCTTTGATATGACCACTTTTTAAAAAAAGTTTCCAATTCTGACTGGTATCTCTCTGAAAAGAAGAAAAGGTACAGTACTTTAAGGCAGCGAATAACATAAAGGAATCAAAATTAATCCAGAATTCCAGTTCCTTATCCTAATGCTAACATGAAAGACGACTGATAACCATCAATAAAATGCATGTCTTGCTCTAGAAGAAAAGGGTTTTTCAGCCACCAGCTGTATGTAGGCTAGGAATTTTTCATAGTGTTCCTTACTCAATACCCAGACTTCTTCAGGGAAACTCTTTATTCCCCTTCTAGCTTGTTTAGCTTTGCATGGTTTTTCAAATGTTCACTTTCATTAACAATTTAGTTTATTCTTGTCACAGCTGTCACCCTTCTGCTTTACCATGATTTCAAAGAATGAAAAAGGAGTTTGACATTTTCTTTAAGACAATCTTACACTCTAGGTACTTGCTACAAAGCAGAGGCTTCACTGATTACAACCAGAATCAGACATGTACCTGCTCAAAGGGTGTCATAAAAACAATTGAAATAAAACCATTACACTATACATCAGATTAACAGCAACTCCCAGAACAAAGCCTTACAGTGTATAAAAATAGCTACGTAAAAAATTTACATAAAGGCAAACAAAAAGAAATCTTCAGTGCAGACATTTACAAAAAAATATTTCAAACAGAACACAACATGGTGACCTATTATCATGGCTGTTGCCAAAATTAGTTTGTGGGGTTTTTTTAGCTTGAGATAATTGTGTCTAAAATCCTTTGAAAACCTGGTAGTATGATCTGCTTAATACTTGAACCATGAATAGCTGTCACTTCTTTGTATATGTTTAAATACAATCCACGTTCATGCTTCAATTGGTCTATATGTATTCTCTGAAAATATGAAAGATAAAGCCAGTTAAACATTTTAAAATATATTAACCATCATAACTACTCAGTATCTATGCTGTAAATAAACAGCTACATGAAAAGTACTTTCTTCTGCAGCTCAGTAAGGTAAACACTTTCTTTCATGACAAGAATCACTGTTGCAGTATTGTTCCCAGTAAATCCAGTAAGTTTATCTGGTAAGCAATGGATTTATGTTCATTTCAGTTATGCAGATCTACTGATCTGAAGGAATACAGAGTAGAAGATTAGACCAAAGGTACACAGTGTGTTTATGCTGCAACTTTTTCAAAATCCAAACTGACTTGTTTTCCATCTTTAAATCCTTCCTAGGACATCATTTTGGTACTCCCAATTCTCTTTTCCAAACTAGTAAAACAGTGATATTGCTGGTAAAGTGCCTACAACAATGCTGCATCTCCTTATATACTGTGTAACTCCTCTATATAATCCATTACATTCTAAATACTTCACACAAAACTTGTGGTTTGTATTAGAAAATTTCAGACAATACTGACATATTGTAATTATTGACAGTTGCATTCATTTAAAGAAAAAACCTTGTTATATTAATATGAAATATCATAATTTAACATAATTCCATATGCCTTAAACCCTGCTACCCCAAGAAGGTAACCAGTGCTATTTATTAAAATCACTGAAAATCAGGGCTGTCTACAGCTTTCCTGTGAAGGAGCTTACAATGCAAGCACCCCTGAATATGTAACACTCTCATTTTTAAGACTATTTGATGACTAACGAAACAAACCTCTATGGATGGCTGGTTTCCAGACTTTTGTGTTAATTTTAAATGACCTAAACTGGCCAGAAGAATGGTCTGACCCCCTCCCTTGGGTACCAGGAGGAGAGGTGCAGAGTGGTGTATGTATGTGTGAGCACAGGGTGGTGCTCTTGGTGCTCTGCAGTGCTCCTGTAATTCCCCACAGAGCTTGGGCATCTGCCAGACCATTTGTAAACAGTTTACTCCATACAGATCCCAGCGGGGGAAACTTTCAAACCTGTTCCTAATGTAAAGAGACACACAGTGTCTCCTTCCAGGATAAAACTGATTATAGTACAGGTGTGTGAAATCTAGACTAAGAGAATTGTTTTGTTCTAAGGGAAGGAAGTTGCATGACTTTACATTAATGATGGAAAAAGTGACCAAGGACTTGGAAACTGTTGCTTTCACTAAGGGAAGAAGTTCCTGTAAATATTTCAAGTCATAACTTGAAATCTTCTTAACTCTGTCTAAACATACTCTTCATATAAACACACACATACACATGAACAGTGGTACAGTATAAAATCTGCATTTTCCTTTCCTCAAGCACATGCAATAGACTAAAGCCAAGTAGCAAGTTCCATCTGAATGTCAGACTTCTTTTTATATTTGTATATGAATCTCTGAATTCTTAACTGGCCAAAAGTTTGAGTCTGTCTGTCCTAAAACTACACCACAAAATGACCCCACTCTGGAAGGTGAGCACCAGACCAAGCTACAGCTTTGATGACCGGAGAGGAATGGTGAACAAAGAGATTTTAATGGTGTAATATGAAACACTTACCTGGAATGATGACTGACACGTTTTCTTTAAGTTTCAGATTTATGATTGTTTTCCTCTAGTTTTTTGTTTTCTTCTATATTTCCAAGATCTTTGTCTACATGTTTTGACGCTGTCCTACAATGTAAAGGAAGGTCATTTTTTTGCATGTCTACAGCATTTTTTTCCATACTCATATAAATGACACTGCCTCCTCCCCTCACAGTGAACAGAAAATTTTGACAGTTCTGTTCTGAGCAGAGCAACAGGTTTGCATATGTCTGTAAATAGACCAGTGACACCAGATCTCCCACTGCTGTACCACAGGAAATATTGCAGCAGGGCTCTGTGTGTTGAGCTACATCTTGAGGAATTCAGAATTATTCTGAGCTAGCAGACATTTAGTAAGTTTAAACCAGTTGTGGAGATTCATGTTTCTTGACAAAGTAACTGTGCAGCTTGTTTCAATAAGCATGAGTCTGCTTTAAGGCATACTAAAGCGTTACAAGTGTGGCTAAAATATCTTGATCAACACAGCAATCTTTTGTGTATTTGTAGTAAATGACTTCAGAGCCCATGCCAAACGGAAGCTCTTCAAATGTGAAGAAATTCATGAAAATTCTGGCACCACTGAAAAGAAAAATCTCACTCTGGCTTGTAGGTCTGTGTTAGCTATGACTGACAAGCTTTGGGTAAAGATGAGATTGTGTAAATGTTTGAGGGAGGGGAAAAAAAGAGGTATGCCTCATTTAAAATAGCAGGTCTTAATGCATGTAGTGGTGATGAATTAATGAGTTAAGTGCTTAGTTTAGCTTAGCACAATAAAACCACTATGCCATTCATTTAATCTGTGAGAAGCCTCACTGTCTGCCAAGGTGAAAGATTCCTGCAGTGCTGTGATAACATTTTGAAGGCCCCAATTTTTAAAATGTAAATGGGCAAGTATATTTGAGTGGGACAAAGTAAATCCCTTGTGTCAAAGCAGATTATCGCATCCGCATTTTCTCGGCAGATAATTTGCGTCCCCTACAGAAACGTACGGTCTGCTGCGACAGACTGGTGCACATGCTCACCCTTGCTGCAGGGCACAGACCCGAGTGACGCTGACTGGCAGAGCACCATGCAGACACAGGCTGGGAGCGGGACGTGGCACGCTGACACCATGCAGGAGCGCACGGGATCGCTGCTGGAGGGGCACCCGAGCACATCCTCCATCTGAGCAAAGGCTGCACCCACCCCTGCCCTGGGTAAGGACCCTGAGCAGCTGCCGGGGCAGGGAAGCTTCCTTCTTGTCTCTGAAGGGAAGGGAAGCTTCCTTCTTGTCTCTGAAGGGAAGGGAAGCTTCCTTCTTGTCTCTGAAGGGAAGGGAAGCTTCCTTCTTGTCTCTGAAGGGAAGGGAAGCTTCCTTCTTGTCTCTGAAGGGCTCCTGGGGCACTGCACATGCACCCAACCCTTCCCCATCGCCGGGAGCGATGCTGAAATGCTGCTCTCCTGATCGGGGAGGATGGGATTCTGCATCCCAAATCCCACAGGCTGCACTGAAAGGGACCTCTCTGAAATCTTTTCCTGAGGGGCCACAAGTTTTAATATTTTAAAGCTGCATTATCTTTTGCTGTTGGTTTAGGGTGCCTCTGTTATACCTGTGTGACTGACAGGAAGGTATCATGCTGACAACCCATTTACTGCAAAGATCTGAGCTCTTCTTCATTACAGGCAAATTTAATTTTAAAAGTGCTGAGATAGTATTACAAAGTTACTTATTCTACAGTGGTAAATTTCTATTGCACAGTAACACTCTATTTTTCCTGGTATTCAAAACCTGAAACACATGACATGAATTAAAGGGAAGGACATGAAATGCAATGAAGAAAATTCAATGCTTTGGTAGGGACTGACCTTCTGTGGGCTTAACAACCTTTCACAAATCTCTTTAATCCTAACAAAAAAGAAACAACCCTTCAAAAAATCCCTTGAAAATTAAAAAAGTTTATAATTTAAAACATGTTTGGTTTAGGTTGAGCACATAATTTGGCTTGTCATGTGGCTAATGAGTCTTTTCCATAAATAGGTCTCACAAAATTGGAGACAATAGGGGAAGAGATGAAAAACTGAAAGAATCTGGACTCAGGCAATTACCTGAGCTGAAGTGAGTTGGATGTGAGAAAGCAGTACTGTGCACATCTGTCCTCATATAACTGCTAATGTCTGCTCATGGAGCCTGGATAGACTACTGGCATGGCTCACTTGGATCCTTTTTTTTGGCCTCTTATCACCAGTTTTACAGTGCCCAAATCAGACTGAATCTCATATGACCTGACACTTAACAGCAGAGAGAACTGTCTCATCTTTGATTAGCTTAAAAGTGTTCAATGACTAACATCAGGAGATCCTGCAACGAGATCAGGTTTTGATTTTTAAAGTAATCTATTTTAATTTTATATGCCGTCAAATCAAATGTCACCTTTATTTCCCTAAAGCCACCCTGGGCAAAAATGGGAAACTTCAAGGGCAACACTAACTTTGAAAGAGGCAGGTGCTCCAGAACTCTTTTGAAGGATGTTACAAACCACTTGCTTGAAATGAGAGCAGCAGTTTTTCATGTCTGACAATCAGATGGATTTTGATTCTCAATGCCTGAGACTGAAATGCAGCCATTTATTTATGACGGTTCAGTGATCCTGCTGACCTGTTTTTTTTGTTCCCCAAATGCCATTATCGAGGCAGAATCACCACCTCAGCACAAAGAATGCTTCAGCCTTTTTTTAGTGCTATCTAAACAGTGCCACTAAGAGAGGCAGGAGTTATTTTGCTGGGAGGTGGGGTCCCCAGGCAGGGCTCTGCCAACAGCAGAGGAGCAGCAGCGCCAGTCCCAGGGCTCGACAGACATGCTTGGGTTTGTAACAGAAGCGTCTCAAAACATGGGTTCCATCACTTCCTGAGGTGACCTCAGGCACAGGACAAGTGGTCCTTGTCCAGCTTAACATTCAACAGCAGTTGTTCCTTTTAATGGACTTTTTCTGTGCATTAACTCCTGCCAGCTTGCTCCATCTGCAACTCAAGACCAACCTCCTCATAATATTTGAGCAGCTGGGCAATGGAGTCTGAACATATAGAAATATTCCCAAGGGTTTGCCCAAAAGGGAAGACAGCTCACTCTACCCAGACCTGGAGCAGTCTCACACTGTCATTATCTACAGCTCCACAAAAAAAGCCCACACCTTTGATAGTGCTGTTCTGAAAAGTGAGAAGTTAGTTGTATAAATATGAGTTTACTCACTCTTCTTTTTTTTTTTTTTCCCTTTAAACTAATTTGTAAATCATGGATCATTCTGAGGTCTTACTAAAATTATGACTTGTATTTAATATTTATCTATGCTTGCTCTTCAGGAAAATAATTATCCTCAGGGAATCCTAATCAAAATCTCCCTGTAAGTAATACCAAAGTGAGATTTTTAGCATTCTTCAGAGTGTGTGTGCTGTGAGGCCACTATTTTCATGGCTCTTGTTCAGATACTTTCATAGCATTATTTGTAATATGAAGACCATTTTCCATGATAACTATTTTGCCTGTTGCAGTGTAAACACAGACTACATATAGGTGACTCAAAATTGCTGTATGGTTTTAATTTCTGATCTCTTTTAATCTCACAAGTCTAGGCCTTGCCCTCAACACTATTTAAGGAAGAAAGTGTGCAGTGCTGTTTGTCCCTGTTACCCAACCTTGTGATAATGACAGGTAAGATGATACACATCTGTGCAGTTCTGGGTGCTGAACCAAGGGCCATGAATTTCCTTAAAGCTACACTCGACTGCACTGCTGCACATGATTTTCTAGGAGCAAATGGTTTTACACACCCCAATCTGGACTGGCTGCAACCTCCTTACTTACTCCAATCTTGCCTTCCACTTCCTCCAATTATTTTTAAACATCCATCAGTAGGAAAAACCACAGAGATAAATATTCCAGCCAGAAAAATATTCCAGCCATCAAGAAATGGGTGACCGTTTTTAATTTGTGTCACTTTTATATTAGATTTGTATTATGAGCTGACACTTTCAGAGATGTTTGGTAACTATGTCTTTTCTCTGAAAGGGAACTGAGTGAAAACTAGTACAAATGCTGAGTCTTGTTGAAAACATACTGAGTTTCTTACATCTTTGGCCCATCACATCTGACTCATATGCTTGTTTGCTATAAAATATCAGAAAAGCAGAACTTTTAAGGTTCAAGTGTTCACTTTCAGAGATGCCAGCAACCTTTGTCATTACTGTGACCTAAGAAACATTCTAAGAACTTGATGTGCTCTGAGTGTGAACAACTTTAAGACTGCTGCTGTGATTCAGCTGGCCCAGCAGAAATGGTGTCCATTGGATGTTGAACCACTTTAACCCTGATCTAGTCTTATGTGACTTGAGATTTGGGCACCTCCCAACCACAGGGATAAAAATGGGGCCAAGGTCCAACTACAAGCCAACTTCCATGACTAGAGAGCAGGGCACAGGTTGCTGAGTGCACTGTTTCCTTTCTGAATCTTTCATTTCTGCCGTACTCTCAGCTGTTTCTGGCAAGGTGAAAATTTCATTTACCTAACGTGGGTGTCCTGCAATCTCTCAACTGACACTTGACACCAAAATATTACAAATATTCTAAAGTGCTGAGTTATATTCTGTTCAGTACAGATTATTTTACAACATCCTTTTTGGAAGAAGGAGAAATCTGCTGAGAACAACTGTTTGGCCTTCTGCTCAGATGAAGGGGAAACAAGGCATGCTGGGGTAGGTAGCCTCAACTCTTTATTCAAGAGGAGGTTGGATGCAAGATGTGGAATACAGATGAGTCTCTGATTTATGGGATAATATTCACACTGAAAAGAATATGTGGCAATAATCAGCTTTTCCATCAAGTAAAGCTGGGGCAGTGAGTAACTGTACGAGTGATTTATTGTGAATATACTCCAAGGCTACAAGTATAATTCCTACTTAGTGTGGATGACAAGACAAGAGAAGATTATACAAACCACAACACCAATAACAGAAAAAAAGTAATGTTTTTCTTGCCTCGGCAGACTTGGAAAGTTCTGTGCTGCTGCCTTCTCAGACTTTCCTTTGGCGTCACTTTGGGGATAGAGATTAGGTGAGTTACTGGTCAAGGGTGGGTTCAAAAAAATACCTGCTACCTGCTGGCCTGGATGGAGGAGGGAATTGTGTCCAGAGGTGTAAGTTGCTTTTTGCAAGGTCTACTTTGATTGCTAGGCTATGATTCATAATGAAAACTTTGTCAGAATAGGTACTGACATTCTGCTTGCTCCTGCAAATATGGTGTGCAGAAAGCAGGGAGGATAGCAACAGATCAATTTAAAAATATACAGAGAACAGGAGATTGTCAATGATGATACATCAATTAAGGGGGTTGCAAGCCAGCAACCATGTGTCAAATACAGAGACTATTGTTTAACTATAAAGGCATTTTTGTTTCCAGTGAACCTGTCTAATCAATTCTAGGTCTAATTTTTCCTCTAAGCTTTAGGAAGAGAAGCTGAGCATGAGGAAAAGAATTGGTGTCCATTTAGATTAAGACATATCCATCTTTGAAGCAGAAAAAATTGATGTAATTCATAAATTCATCTCATGCTATATTCTACGACTCCTGTCAGCTCTCCCCACACTACTCAATGGTGCAAGAAGAGATATTTTACCTTCTCTGCCCTCAAACCACCTCATCCAAAGAAACCCAAAGCAACGTACCACAGTTTCATGACTCCACATTCACACATTCGAAAAGGAATGACAAAGTTATCTTAGACATTATTGCAACAGTAGCAAAGTGTGGGAGGAAGAGCACTATGTTGTTATTTTTAATATTTCACAAAAAAACCCGTAAGCTTTGGGAAAAAACCAAAAAACCCCTCTATAGTATCTGAGTGTGGTTCTGTGCATGGGTAATTTATAACAATTCTATATTTGGAAAACTTCAAAAACCTGATCAGTTATGGTTGAGCCAAAGTCTTTATGTATTATCAAAAAAAAAAGAGCATTTCTTAGCAGATGGAGAATTCCTTGTTGCACTTTCACATCAGTGAAAACACATTTGTTCACAGTAAAATCCCACTGGTATATTTTAGATTTCATCTGATTCAATTTTAATGGAAGATCATACTAAAGCCAAGTGAACTTTAAGGCTGCTTTTACACCTGCACTGATTGGAGCAGGTTATGCACAGCCGCTTCACCTCCCCTGCCCAGAAGCAGCTGTGAGAGCTGTCAGAAAGCAAGGCTGCTCCTGACTGCCCCAGCTCTCCCTGGAGATAAAGGTAAGGGGGCAAGACCAGATGGGGCACACAGCAACAGCCAGCCTCAAAAGGATGGAGCAACACGGTCACTTCTTGACACCTTCCCATCTATTTTCAGAAGTCAGCCTCTGTGACAAGGAAGAAAGTTGAAAATGGAAAATGCTGTTCTATGCCTACGATGTGTAAAACCTGGACTGGGATGAGAGCTCCTAGATTTTTTCAGCAACAGAAGCTCTATTTTTACAAATTTTATTTAAGAAACGTCAAAGAAAAATTTAGGGATCTCTCTTCTCCCTGAGATGGTTGAGTCTTATTCTGTGTGTTATTCCATTTTCAAAGGAAACAAGGTAGCCAATTTCTAAATGAAGGCAGTTTCTGGCCCCAGTACAGCCAGACAGACTTCCACACATCAAGTTCCACAATTAAGTACTATATCTAAATGCAAGAGCCAGCATAGACTTGGCTGTCAGGAAACAGGACCTCACTACTACTATGATCTATGAAATCTCAGAACCCCACCTCCAGGAGATGAGTCCCATTAAGCATTAGGACAAGCCAACCAGAGGTACCAAGTTTCCTTTTGCTATCAAGTGCACCTTCTGTAATAGCTTTTCCCCACTCCAGAAAACTGGAATGCTCTAGAGGAAGGAAAACAAGTAAACACACATCTCTTCTTATCACAGTTCTTTTCCCAGCTTAGTATAAAGTTTTCAAAAACTTCTTACTTTGATTTCTTCACATAGAGCCAGTAGACAACACCTGCAATCAGAGCAACCAGCAGAAGACCGACCACGATTCCCACTATTAGCTTTGCCTGGTCATTAACCTTTTCACTATTGTCATCTGAAGCAAAGAAGAAAAGTTAATGAGATGACCTATGAAAAAGTAAAGCATTGCAACATTTCTAAAGAATTTCACCAGAAACAGAAAAAGGGATTAGAAAGTTAAAAAAAGGAATAAAAAAAAGAGAGAGGAAACCATACATACCACCTCTGTCCTCTGGCTCATCATATTCTGGAATACTTACTGAAATGAAAAATGTTAAAATTGAATTAAAGACAACACAGACCTAAAAATCACCTTCAATTACCTATCTACAGCAATGACAGAGACTGGAACAGTGTTTTCCAAACAAGATATTTAATCCCATCTTTAAATAGAAGCCATTTCTTTGTAATTATACTATATACATTAGAAGAATCCTACTCTAAACCTGTAATATTCAAGTCAGAAATATTTCTGACTGAGAATTTCTATCCTACCTTTCCATAGCTTCTCACTACCTTTCATCATTATATATTATTGAAGCCCAGTATGGCTGATTTCTCTTGGGACTCAAGTCATACCAATAAACTGTAATTTATAGACTAAGAGATACTGTTAATTTTGTAACAAATAAATATCTCTGTCTTGTAAATGAAGTATTACTTTGCAGTATTCTGCACTATTATGCTGTACTATTATTTTGTAATATTGTTTACTTTTGTAGCTAGCCAAGAAAGTCATGAAGACTAAGTGACTTATTGTAGAAAGCTATCAATAAATTTTATGTACTACTGATCCACAGTGGATTTACAATTGCTTGACTTTAGGCAAAAAGGTTAAATATCTTAGTGTTAACATTACTATGCAGTCCTACTCTTCATTTGAGTGTGATGTATGGGTACTTTATGAGAAACTGTAACTTTAAGGAAATTATCTTTAGAGGACACTCACTAGCAGAGACGTTCATGGAGGTCACAGTCCTTTCTAGCTCATTTTCTGCAATGCAAGTTAAAGTTACATTTTCCTCAGGAGCAATTACAATTTTACTGGAAAATTTCCCATTAACATATTTTGTCTCCTCTGTCTGAAAAGGTGAAAAATGAAGATTAGTATAATTTAAAAACACAAAGAACAATACACGCATTACTTGTATTACACAGTGAAAATGGTCAGAGGGAAATAACTTTCAACTTATATTTCAGTTTTCCAAACAATAGCAAGAGAAATACTACATTGTTTTATGAAATGATAATGTGAATATTTGAAAGAAAAAGTTAGCCAAAATATCCAGTTATAGATAGTGTGTGCTGTAAGACCAATGATAAAAAAGTTTTTTTCTGAAAAATTAACAACATTCTGTATTTGCTTTTAATTCAAGTATTTAAAAAAATATTCCAAGTAAAAAAATTCTTAAAATTTCAAACTTCTAAGGTATAATTTTTTCCATCTTGCTGTTTCTCATTTATGCCACACTAAGGGGAAGAATTTTTCCAAGTTTTCCAGTTTCCAGTTTTCCAAGCTATTTCCCCATTAAGCATTACTTTGCCAATCCATGTGTGTCTAGTAGCACCTATAGTATCTGTACTGTAATATCAATGTGTTGTTCCTTAAATTTGCTGCACATCATTCTTGGAATAATGCAACACCTAGAGAAAAATGATTTGCAATCATTTATATAGCTTCAAGACTGTTCCTGTCCTATATCTACAAGTAAATGGACCAATTTTGTCAGCCACACATGATTTCTGTGAGCTCAAAGCAAAACCTAATGAAATGTAATGGAATCTACAGGAGCACTGTACATTCTCCTTCCAGCCACTGACTGTAGAGAGGTCTCATTTATTTTTCCTGCTAAGGCAAAATCTGGCAATGCTTTTCATGGGATTTGGTAATCCATATAAAAATACTTCAGTTTGCATATTTTCCAGGTATTTTCCCTGCTATATATGAGTTCTTCTTATTTATTCCTCAGGATGAATGCATAATTGTTCTGTTTCCACTGAGAAACAACAGATATAACCATCTATATAACAAAATATAACAAAAACAACTCTAAATATTAGGAAAAAAGCTGGAAAGCACATAAGGAACTATAATGAATGTAACTTCTGATTCACACATGCCAAATTTCATTACATTTCACTCAGTTAATGCCTACATGAAGTACCCATTTGCTTTCTAATGTAAGTTCTACAATTCCATCATTATTTGCAAATTCTTTATGCAATGGCAAAATCAGCACATTACCCAGATAAAACGACTAAGTACCTTCATTTAAAAAATGCATATTTCATTTGTAACCTTTTCTTTTTGCTTCCAGCTTCAGCTTGTAGCCAGCCTTTGCTATCACCTGTTCTACTCAAAAAGGCTTTATCATAAAAAAATCGTCCATGTAAGTACATGTAGCTACAGCTACCACTTAACCTTCTCCTAAATAAACAAAAAAGACTTTTCTTCAATCTCACTACCTCAAAAATGTTCCTTGATTTTAATTTTCACTTCCTACACAGTACGTTTTGGTGAATAAAGTAATAAGAAAGATACTTGCTTTATTTAGGATGCTTCCGCTGCCCGTAACTGTCCACTGCACTGCTGGCTTGGGGAAACCTTCCACATGGCAGATAATTGTCTTAGACATTTTATTGGTGTTGGTTTTCTTGGTCATTTTGATTTGAGGTTTTCCTACAAGAACAGTATTGCAGTTAAAGATTTTATTTGAAAATAACAATTAGTAATTGCAACTATCTGCTTGCTCACCTTCCACAATAAGTTTAAGTGTCTGTCTTTTCCTCAGCCCTTCGACCTCCTGCAGAGCAGTTTCACAGACATAGTTTCCAGCATCTTGATACTGAAGACTTGAAAATGATGGACTTGTTTGCATTCTGGTATTGTCCTGATAAATTCAGGAGTTAGAAATGACAGAAATGGACTCACAATAAATTAATTCCTTAATGACTACTATCAACAGAAATTTTCACATGCTTTGGAAAATTAGAGCCTCACTTTTTTAAGCTGTTTCCCCATTAATAAGTACATTTGAATATACAACAGGAAAAGTGGAAACCGATGGAGATTTATAGAAGCCATCTCCTTTCTTCTTGAACAATTTTGCTTTTAAATCAAGAGCAGAGATGCGATCAGTTATTAGCTCTGAGCTTTTCTAGTAGTTTGGCCAAGACCATGAGTGATAAAACATTTGAGACACAAGTAACTCTCCTCTAGGCCAGGCTTATGAGATCAATATATGCTCATAAACAACCATTAAGCATCATTACTATAAGTTTCAAGCACTACAGGTTTTGTATAAAGCCAACTCTTCAATAGCTACATTTTTCACCATCTAACCTTTCAACCCTTGCCCTTTTGTTATGTTTATCAGAACCAAGATCAAACGAACCTCCAAAAAAATGCACCAAAATTCTTCCAAATGGGCTTTTCTTCTTAGAAGAACCTTATTCTCAAAGGGCCTTGTATAGACCATTTCACATAAGTTGTATTTGTGTTACAATATGACTTAATTCTCCCCATTTGGAAGCTGAGCTGATAATTACAGTAACTGATTTTCAGTCATCAATGTGAGTAGATCCCATTTTAACCACATGCGTAAGACCCATTTTAACAATATTCTTTAAAAAGCCCAATGAAAAACTTACTTCCTTCCTTCCTTCTTTCCAAAACACTGAAGTAGCAGCAGTAACATAAAGAGGTGAACACCCAGATGGAGTGTGAAATAGATGAATTACTGACCTTTATCCAAAACACAGTTGCATTTCTGCTAGAAGAAATTGTGCATGACACAGGCAGGGCCTCTCCAATCTGTTTTGTGACTTCTCCACTAGGAGTGAGCTGCAAATCCAGATCTGGGATAGAACGAACATTTGTAAAAAGTTAATCTCAGAAAGCCTGGCCCATTTCAGAGGCTTATCAAGAAAAGAAAATGTGACTAATTGCACTCATTAAATTCAAGATTTCATTTCTTCAATAAAATTCAAGTCAATTTTACAAGGAAGGGAGATGAGAGAATTATTCTAAAAACAGGCATTGCAGAACATTCATATTTTTGCTGTAATTATAGGCTAAAAGGAAAAGCAAAACCTCACTAATCACTAGACAAATGGATACATATTTTTCACCTTGTTCTGCTGAAAGAATGGCACAGTAGGCAGAAGAAGCTGAAGAAGTACTTCACATAACAGTATGTGCATCTCAGAAAGGGATGCACAGAATGCTGTGAGGGTAGCTTACTATGGGCCAGAAATGCATCTTCAGGGGAGGACTAGTGCAGGTGGGGACAGGTTATCCTACATAGTAATTGTGGAGAGAGCAGCAAGGGTCAAGGGGTGCCTTTCTTTGGTGTGATAAAACTAGAGGATTTTCACCCTCAGAATCTGAAGGGGATGAAGAAGGTCAAAGAGGTGTATGAGACATGATACTGACTGAAGGGGTGAGAAGTCTAAATTACAGGGTTGGGGAACTGCACATGAAGCCCTTTATTTGTTTTCATTTGTGACTTAAAATGCCACTTCTGTGTACCTCGAAAAAGAGTCCAAGCTCTGCCTGACATATTTAAGCTCAAGGGAAATTGTAGTCAGAGACAGCTGTGTTTGACACAAGGCAGGGTGAGAGCCAGTGACAGAAACATCATCAGGGAACACTGCTCTGGATTTTTCTTAGTTTAAGGATTTGGTGGGCTGGTCGTTTTTTAAAAAAAATTAATCCTACAGTGAAAGAAAAGCAGAGTTTGCCCATCTTTATTTTGCTTCCCCTCTGACAGTGCCTTGCTTGTGAGCCAAGCTGCCTGAGTGAATGACTATCACAGATGCGTGCACACACACAAACACATGCAGTCAAAAGCACACATGACTCCATCTCAAATACAGTACTTGCTGGAAAGGGGCTGCAAAGCCTCCTTCTGGCTTTTAAGCAGAGCTTAAAAAAAGCTTGAAACAAAAATAACAGTGGAGGAAAGTGAGTTTTCCTTAACAAAACAGTGAACTTCACTACTGGCGTCAGTCAGTGGTTGCCCTGGGAGCACCATCATAATTAAAGGTGGAACTTGAGGGAACAACTAGGGCTCGGCCTGTACTACTGGTCTGCAGCATTATTATCTGTGTTACAAGCCCAATGACTTTTCTGAGAGGTCACAAAAAATGCACTTTCATCTGTGAATGAGTCAAAAATCTTGATGAGATAAAATGGCATCTTGTTTCTGTATTCCTATGGGGATTTCCTATCCTCCCTCCTGAAACCAGTAAATGGAACCCAACAATTCTCTTGTGGCTTCCAGAAGAAAAAAAAAAAAGAAATAAAATAACAAGACTCCTCCAGTGAGCAGTACACAGATTTCAATAGTGTATGGGATATGTTTCTTCTAAAACACATTCCATCAGGGCAGAGGGGTGGTTGAAGACAAGGCTATTATTTTTTTCCCCTCAAGAATTTCTTTCTACACATACTTAAAACTTTTTGTTCTTCGAAGCAAGATAGCACCTCAAACCTAAGAGATCACCAAAGGCCATTCAGAAGGCATTCCTCTCATATTTGCCAAAGGAAGCAAAAATTCATGGAAGTTTTTGCCTTCATCTCAGACAAGACTGACACTGAGCCCAGAGCAATCCTTCAGCCCAGTTTTCCTCCAGGGTAGACTGACTGTGCCCTGCTGGCCCCTTTGTGTGCTGCAGCTGGGACTACAATCCCTCCAACACCAGTCTTGGTTGCGACAGCAGTTCAGGAAAATGTAGAGGGTATGAGATGAGCTACATAACTCAGAGCAGTATTCGTATGACTTATAAGGCAAGACAGAATTAAGCTGCTGTTTAACATAGGATCCCCTCTAGAAGCTCTATGTGAACAACTTGATTTAGCTTAATTTTCTGCCAGTTTATCTGTAAGGTCCACAAAGTAATGTGATGTAGTTACCTTAACCTCTCTACTTAATAAATAATCTCACTTTGGTACAGAAGTATGAGGAGAAAACATTTTCTTGCATATAGAAGACTATCAAAACCAAATTTTTGTCTCCATTGACAGAAAAACTTTTCCGAGATAATTTTCTGTACATCTCACATTTGGCTTTGAAATGTTCTTCAGAAACAAGCTCCTCATCAGGCACCATTTTCAATATATGCTAGCTCTTACTGTGGTCTCATTTGAAGTCTTGCATTGATTTCAGTGCTGCCTTTGCATACCAAGTAGGGCAGGGAAGAGACAAACAGTGCATTCTGCACGTATCACCACATCATGTGAGGGAGGTATGGAATTAATGTGCGCAAGACTGGAGCACACATTTCTGTTTGGAAGCTGTGGCACATCTAGGACAGACTCCCAGCATTTAAAGGAGGCCTCTGATGGAATACTGGGCTGCATTTGGGAAAGCTGTGCAGGCACCTCTTTGTTGTCTGAACTCCATAAATAAACTAGCAGACAACTGGAAACTTCTCCTAGTATGTGAGAATAGATTTTTCCATGCAGCATTCAAAAGGTGACTTCCCCTGTATTTTCAGTAGCTTTACTGAAAGACAAGACAAGGCTATAAAAATACCTACAGAGAAATACAAATGCTATACTCCTAAGACCTTAAATTTACTGGATGGTTTGCAGAACACATTTTAGCAGAAAGGAAAGCATCACAAAGAGGAAGTTCCACAGACCTACTTACTCCACACTAGGTTTTATGTGCAGAAACAATTATAGAATGCTTGGGCTGGAAGAAATCTAAAAGATCCTCTGCTCCCAACCCCTCTGCCATGGCCAGGAACACCAACACTAGACCAAGGTGCTCAAATCCCCACAGCAACAGATAATGAAAGGGCACTCTGGGTTGGAAGAGTTGCTTCTTTATAGCTGAGGGAAGATACATCTGTCCTCTGCTGCTGGGTGCTTTCCTTGCCTCACTCAGGGTGTTCTTCCACACCTCTGTGAGTGGCTGTAAACAGCTCCTGACCAAGTCCCCTGCCTGCCAGTTTTGCTCATCTGACCCTGGGCAAACTCACTGAAGGAACAGATCTGGCAGAGAATTTACAACCTCTGTGAAAAACCACAAATCCACAACATCCATCCTGCTCTGCTGCTGCCTCTGTAGAGGGACAAATCATGCCAACCATGAGCACTCAGCTCTGCTGGACTTTAAATTGGGACCTGGCTGCACAGATCCTGCTCTGAAAGGCAAGAGCTCAGGTTGTACAGTCTGTCTTTTATGTTCCATGGATAAGGCAGGGAATCTTTCATCCCCCCTCAATTTCCTTCATGAATAATTTCCCTAAGCATTACGGGTAACTCTGATGCTTTAATGTCAATTTTCAGCATTCTGTAAGTCTCATAATTTACAGTCAACTTGGAAAAATGGAGCTTGGTATTCTCTACAAAAAAATATTTGAGGATTATGGCATAATAATGTTTTTTGATACCAGCAAGAAGC
Source organism: Ammospiza caudacuta (assembly GCF_027887145.1). Taxonomy (NCBI): domain Eukaryota; kingdom Metazoa; phylum Chordata; class Aves; order Passeriformes; family Passerellidae; genus Ammospiza; species Ammospiza caudacuta. The sequence goes on along the minus strand of NC_080594.1, from coordinate 18,688,207 downwards.
TTTCCCTACCTGGTCACCAAAAGAAATCAGTGACATTATAATGCTCATTAAAATTCATTTGGGAAAAGACACTACAGTTGAAATTTAACAAATTACTATAAATAGTTTCTCCAATTTAAATTAATTTAAAATTAATTTAAATATAATAATTAATTATCTTAAATTTATTTTAATTAATATTATTATATTGCCTACTTTTTGTTGTGCTTGTGATTGGGTTTTTTTAAAAGAAAATAAAAAAATCTAAAATGCTGAGATTGGATGTGAAGAAATGAAAAGCCCTGACTCCTAACCAATGTTTTTTTAGTGTGCCACCACAGAGAGGAATATTCATCCATATAAAAGGTGAGCAATAGAACAAAAGAGGGAGAAAAAGTAGGATTTGATAAGCATTAGTAAGTAGTATCTGAAAGACAAACTGCAGAAATGCTTTAGACCAGCATCAGAGAAGACAATGAAGTACCTTAAGGATGGCGCATGGTCTGGACATTTAGGAATTACAGAACTATTCCAGGCCACTGCACCTCTTTTTAAAAAAAGGCTTTATTGCAGATAGAGGTGTTTTAGAAAAAAACAAAATGAACCCTAAGTAAAGTGAAGGACTAGGGTACTGGAGTGCAGCTCTGAGTTCTGAGTAGCTGCATTAGCTGCCAGCACTGGGAAGATTCATGTCTAGAAATTACATGTTTCTCTGGCATAGCAAAGCTCTTTGAATGTGCAGACAAAATAGAAGACACAGGAAAATTGGCTTGTTAAAAATAAGTTGGAGCTGAGAAAGCCATTTTTTAGAGTAATTATTTATGAAAGCAAAAGTAGACATGTAATAGACTCGGAGAAAAATCAAAGGGTCGGTTATACCAGAGCAAAGGAACCTTTGCTATCCAGCAGTGAAGAGGCAGCAGCACAGAGCCCTTTTCAGGTTTTACATGCCCAACTCTTGGCAAACAGAACAGGTGGGCAGGGTAACAATGGATGATTTATTAAAGGCAAAATATTAATGAAATATAATAGCGTAGTTAATCATGTGTAGTGTAATTAATCAATAATCACCGATATATTATGCACATACCTCTTCCAAGACAAAAAAAATTTCAAAACCAAGTATAGAAACATGAAGTTTGTTTTAATGTAAAATATAACTACAGTGGAAGCCTTTAAACTTCATTATCCTTCAGATCCCTCTGAACCTGTCAACTACTGATGATACTGTGAAGACAACAAATAATCAATGTTTTTAGGGGAAAACTTCTATCCCTGGTGTGAGCCCTATTTAACAGCCTGTGATAGTATAGCAGAGTTTGAAAGAGTTCTTGCTCTTGACTTCTGCATAAAGTGATCAAAAGTAACTATTGCTTCAATGGTTCAATCAGTTCAATGGCTGTTTTGGAAGTGTTGCTGACAGTGTGACTAAACAGTATCCAGCTAAAGAAAAATTACTGAGCTCTGTAGCTCTCACGATGCTGGAAAAAGTAAAAAACCCCAACCTTTCCAATGTGAACATAACAACTTCCTAAGTTTCTTTTCTAGGCTCCTTACACATTAACCTCATTGAGGGAATGGGAACTTTACCATGAAGAATGACCTTCAGTGATATTCTTGTGGATTAGCTTCCATGTTTGTCTACATTCTAAGGCACAGCTGGAAGTAAGTAATTTGCCCTAGATACGTTCACACGAGCAAAAGATAAAATAACAAAATTCTCACCGTATGTGACAGTGTAATAGAACCAAACACTATCCAAAATTATGGGAAGTGAAACTATCCAGCCAATGAATTGAGAAAGTCAAGATTTTCAAACAGAAATACATTAGAATAAATAGAAATGTCTGGACACCCCTTCAAACCAACACTTCACCTGTAGGTAACTGCACTAAGCTGCATACACAAAGCAGAGAAACCATCCCAGGAGGTCCAAGATCAGCTTGAATCCTGCCTAGGAGTGAAAAATGCAATTACTTACAGTGCACAGTGATGGTGGTCGAGTCCATCATGCTTTTGTCAGTCAGAGAGCACTTGTATTCTCCTGTTGCATTTCGTCTCACATCTGTCATTATGTAAGTATCTGAGCTTCTTATACCTTCTGTTTCTCCCTGCGAGTGGAAAACAAGACATTTACTGTACATGGGCCTGCTAAACCCACTGATTTTTGTTGAGGATTTTTTTTAATTATAAGGATGGTGAAATATTCCAAAGCACATATAGACACAGCATCATTCAACTGTAATTACCTATTAGTTAAAGTAACATTTACTTCCTGCATGATAACATTATTTTAAAAAACATTTTTAAAAATGAAGAGCTTACTCTTTTAATTGAATGACTAACTCATTTTAAGAGGATGTTACAATACAAAATTTAAAAGTTTAGCCAAAAAAAAACCAGTCTACTAACAGTAATTGCAGAAATCAAAACACAAAAGAAATTATGTTTCTAAGTGTGGTTCTGATATATGCAGCTTAGGACAAATCACGAACTGAATTGTACTGCTTTGCATGTTTTTGAACAGCACAAGCACACTGGTGTTTTGAATTAGCCAGCAAATGCTGCTTTATGGCTGTCCAGTTCCCCAATTTCCCCCTGATTACTGACTTAGATCAGCTTTGAAACAAGCATAGAATGATACCCTAATTCCTATCTCTGAATCCAGAAAGAGATTTATAATACCTGTGAGCCTTTCAAAGAGATCACCCACTGCAACTCTCCTTGAGAGGAAAGACCAGTATCAGGCAGCAGGGAGCCCACAGATAAGACAAACTCGGGTGTTTAGCTCACTCACTGTGATAGCAGAGCAAGGAGAGATACCAGACACTTTTTCACTGGCATTTAGTGACTTTCTAGGATGACTCACTGAATCTAAATGGCTGTTCTGAGATAAGGACTTCAGCTCCTAGCTCCCCTTGCTCTCTCCAACAATTCAAACATGCCAGGATTCCAGAGTAGTGAGGATTGTGTTCAGAGGGTGACATGCTGGGTTTGAAATATCTGAAAGGACACCACTTCTTTTGGCTTCTCGCAAGAGCAGCTCTGCTCAGAGCTGCAGCAGGAACAAATAAGGCATATAAAACAGGAGTGGGAAGCAGGACATGGGAACAAGGACCAGGAGTCTTAGAATATAAAGCCACATCTGTCTGTGGATTTCACCAGCACTAAGAAGATTAATGGTAACAAAGCCTTTATTTTTCTCAGTCTCTGTCTTAAGCAATTTACAGATTTGTTGTTCTGTGCTGTCACACACATTATTTTTTGTGTTGTTATGCCACCAAACAATTAACTGAAGAAAAGAAATTGCACAAAGAGTAATTTGTGAAAGTCCAAAAAATAGCTGAATTAATTTGATGTACTTTCACTGCTGGATCTGTGTTATGACACCAGATGAGATGGTTTTCTTCAAGATCAAAACTGCTGTAATCAAAACTGTTTAATAAAATACCTGATGATGAGAAGTAAAACCTTGTAATTTTTAGTAGGTCTAAACTCCTGAAAAATGTGGGTGGGCTGGGGGGAAGGAGAGTTTTTTCAAAAGTATTTTGGCAATTGAGGTGAGGTGTTCTCAGAGTGTGATATAATGGCCAATGTCTATCTTCAGTGTTTGTCATCAAATTCCTTTCTTCATTTGTTGCAAAACCACGTAGACACTGACATGTAGCAATGTCTGCAGGAAGGAATGATACAGAATATTTCACTAGGCAGCGACAGCAAGGCAGGACTTACTGGAATGTAAAACAGGAACTCCTGTGGAGGAGGGTTGCCATTTCCTGAGCACTTCAGAGTGATGTTATCACCCTCTTTAATGGTACTGCTTTGTGGCAGCACTTGAATAGTCACCTTCTCTGTTGGGTCTGTGAAAATAATGTACATATTTAATAGCTTCAGCGTAATCATACAGCAGCACTATGCATATGATACTCATTGCCCAAGAAAATGCAATTTTATCATCCTGCAGCTGAAAATATTTGCATGTGTAGATCTTTTTATAAAAGAACTTGAAGCTAATCACACTTTCTGTATTCTTGCCAATTAAGTGCAAAGAACTCATATGACATAAAATTCATTTTTATTCTCCAAAATACCTGTAACTGAAACAGCAATGATTACAACTATGTCGTGTGCTTTAAAGCAAAAGAAATCCTGATTAGTATGAACCATTTCATGGTGTGATTTCATTATGAGGGATTAACTTGTCCTCTGTGAAATTCCCTATTTGGGGGACCGCAGCAATCAGAAAAACAACTGAAGCTCTCAACGCTGTGTATTAGTACTAGATAATAGCCTTCTGGCATTAAAAAGAAATAAATATGAACTAAGCAACCACATTCAGCCTATTCTATATGCTGATCACTACAGGCTTTCAGAAAGATAAATCTGGTGAACATAATAGGACCCTTAGCATAGTCAACAGAACACTAAATGTAACATACTTCTGTCATGTTCACTGAAGTTGAACTATAACTTACATTTTACTTTCATAATTTTTTTAAAGCAGAGTTTTCTTTAGCAGATGCCATTATTTCTAAGCAGAGGCCTAAACATAATTTGTAGAAAACAAAGTAAAATGAATGAAATTAAAATAATATGGGCAGATAACTCTCACTATTTTAATATCAAAGGATAAATAAAATTCCATCAAAGATGCCAGTCGTGCATTAAGATACAGCACAGCACACCTTATTAGACACTAAAAAAGCCTCCCCAGCAGAGAAAGCCCTGGCTGACAGGTGATTTTGTGCGTTTAGTGAAGCGTGCGCTGTACAGCCCTCCCACCCTGCAGGCACTCCTCACGTCTGTCTCCTGCAGTGGGGTTCCTCAGCACCAGGAGCTGCCTTCCACTGCAGCCCTGTGTTGCAGTGTGTTGCAATTTCCGGTTTTAGACTTCCCAGTCCTTTCCCAGGTGTGCCAATACCTCTCTTCCCCTTCCCCCTCGCCCCCTGCTAGGCTGTCAATCAGTTTTAGCATTCCAGCAAGGCCATCGTGTGGTTGGTCACGTTCAAAGGATGCAATTCAGGCCTGGGATCATTGGCCTGTCCCTTGTCCCCTGAGACCCTGCCCCTCCCACCTGGTTGGTGCCTCACCTGTCCCTTCCCCTCCCCCTGTCCCTGGGCTGAAATTGAGCCAGGACCATGTGCTCAGCATTCTGTTGGAGCTGTTACCAAGATTCAGACCTCTGTGACCATGGAATAAAATTCTGGATATTAACCCTCTGACGGAATCAGTCTCCTTTTCCTCTTCACCCTAGCCTGAAGCCCTTCCACCTGAGGTAAACTGAGTTTCTACAAGCCTGGGTTTGTTTCAGTGCCCAGCTGCAGCATCCAGCCAGCCAAAAGTGTCTCTGAGGTGAAACACCACAGTTGCTGCCTTTGGCCGAGCAACAAGGGTCAGATGAGCCCAGGCACAATCTACCTGGTAATATTGGGATCATATTCCAATATTTTGGCGCCCAACGTGGGGCTGCGCCCTGAGAGCCCCAACACAGCCCAACCCCTCGCCCTCCCCAGGGCAGGACAGGGCTGGATTCCAACCTGCCACAGCCTCCCTCCTTCAGAGCCTCCCTCCCTCCCCTTGGAAGCACCACACGTGACCAAACAAGCTTCCACCTCAGCACCTCCAGAGCTGAAGCACAACTTTGCCTGCTTGGAAAAGGGAAGTCCAGCATCCCTGCTGGTATGGAATACAAGAGATGCAATGAGATAGCTGGCCAGGAATGCCATGCATGCCCCTCTTGGTAGCTGCTGGGCCAAAAAACTCAGTGTCAGGGGCTGCTGCAACATGCTTTTCCATCTGTCAAGTTTATGTTAAGGTAAAGAATGTCATATCATAAAGATATGACATTAAGGTAAAGAATGTTACATCAAAAAGAATATTTAGATATATCCTGGAATTGCTTAGGATTTGTCTTGAGACTGAAATGGGAGGAATTAATAAAGAGTAAGACTTTAATTTAGAACATTTTCTTTTCCCATAGAGATAAACAGAACTGGATTAAAAATGGACACAGTTAAACAAAAGTTATATTCTTGCAAACCACCAGGCTTTTCTCTAGAAATATCCTATCCTTCTATCTACAGTAATCAACCAAGATCAAATTTTAATTTAATTTGCTAAACTAAAAAAACCCCCTAAACATACAGAAGTAAAGTCCACTTTAACTGTTTTCTAAGATGAAGAAGCCATTCTTCCGAGGGCAGCCTGAGAACAGGAAGATGGTGCCCAGTGCCATGCAGAGTGGTGCTTGGTGAATAATGTACTCCCCTGCTTTCACTAAGAAACAGGAGCAGCCTGGTGAAGGCACCTCTTGCTTCTCAGAGGCACACATGCCTGACTTGGCCCATCTTACTTGGTACTTTTGCAATATGAGATTCTGCTTTCTACAACAGCAAAATTGCAGGAGCCAGCACCAAAAGGCAGCCATTTAGTAAATGAATGCTGCTATCCAAGGGCTGCCCCAGCCACTGTGCCATTTCAAGGAAAACACCAGTGCTGGAAGCAGCCTGAGTGTGAAGTGTCCTTGACTCTAATCTGTTATGTAAAGCAGTTTATCCATAACAAAACAGACACCTAACAGCAGGGCATGACTGGGAAGCCTGCCTGACAAACATTATCTTTTTACACTGATTAATGCTGAGCAGAACCCTACATAACTGGAGCCTAGATGATCAAATATCTGAGATAATATCTAAGTGTCCAGCTCCAAGACTCCTCTCCCATCACTCCTTGCTTTCAGAAGCTTCTTTGCTTGCAGCTGCAAAAGCAGGCATGTAACTGCTGCTAGCTGAGCTAAATTATCCTAATCCAAGCAACATCCAACACAGCAAGAGCTAATTCACTCTTCTTCTCATACTAGGTTACAGTGGCTGGCTCCTTCCAGGATATGAACTATTAAACACTTGAGCACTAAAGACTGCACTAACTCAATGCAAAAGATAAAGTAAAAAACCAAAACAAACCAAAACATAAAACATTTCTTAGATCCTGACTGAATAGACAAATCTTTTAAAAAAATCTTCTGAAGGCATAATTTTAATCATGCTCTCCCCATTTCTTTAGGAGAAATGGATAAGTTTCAAGGAATGAGCAGCAGGTTTTATGATTTGGTTCTGTTGCTTTAGGGATGCAAAATATCAGTTTTGACAGTCAATCTAAAATAAAAAAGGCTGAAAGACTTCCATCTCTTAAGAGTTGAGTCTTCCAGTTTTTAAATCTGCATTATATTTGACTCATTTAAAAAAATCACAGTTATTGAGGAACTAATTAGGAACACTGAACTAAACTAAAAAAGCAAAACCAAATCAGATGGGTCATTATAATCAACTAACAGCAGTCATGAAATGCATCTCTTGAAGCTTGGACATCTATTAATGAAGAATTTCATAAATTAATTAATTTGGAGATGCATTTATGCAGAGTAAAGAACTGAAGTTACAGCAGATGAGAATACTCAGAAAGAAAATTCTGTAACTCAACACTCCAAAGCCAAAGTTCATACCTGAGGCCTCTCCAGTACTGAAGAATGTGCCTGCCTCCCAGTATTTGCTAATTAGCGACACACTGCTGGAATTAATTAAATTCTGTTTTACTAGACCAGAACTAGAAGAGCTAGTTTATCAAACATTAAATCTTTACACAGAGGGCACACTACACGTGGCCAGTGACCATCCCAGAGCCACACAGGCTTTTTTTTCCCTTCATATTGGCTAATTCTTACTTGCAAGTGCATGTAGTACACACACCACAGAAATCTGGAACAGCCCTACCCCTCAACAGGTGAAGTGCATGAGAGCAGAGGGGAAATAAGGACAGCACAGCATCTCTTGGCAAGTAATAGCAACAAATGCTTTCTGGTCCTTACATTTCTTTCCTGGGAACATCTGCCACGCACAGCATGGTCATGGGGCTCCACAAACGACAGAAAAAAACCACAGTGAAATTTGGTACCCAGCTTTATAAAGCAAAACAAAACAAAAAAAAAAAAAAAAGAAAAAGAAATTTCTCTAGCTTCAAATTGATGGGATAGGTGAAATGCCTATGGTATTCCCATGGGTAACAGCAGTCCCAGAGGTTTCCCAGAGGTTTTCTTCACCTTTAGTTGTGCTGGTTGTCACTCTGGAGAAAGAGCTGGTAAAAAGACAACTCTGACTTCAAATAAAAGCAAAGACCAGCTGCTCCAAGGTTTGGTTTTATTTGATCAAGGTCAAAAGATCCCCTACCCTGCGGCTCAACAAACTTTACCTGTAGAGGAAAAGCAGCTATTGCCTAGGCAGAACACACATGGCACTTCCAGCCCATGGCTTTTGTTTTCCAGGCAGTGCTGCACCCACACTACTGGGATAAATTGAGTGCCTTGTTGTCTTTGTTTGCAGCTGGATTACACAGCTGCTATACAGCACATTGCTAGGACATAGATGCTGGACTGTACACTTAGACCCTATGATTCCCAAAACAGGGACTCATCTTTTACAAGATAAGGTACCAGAAGTGTGCAGAGAGGTAATACTCAACTGTACATACTGTCTGTCTCCTGTTCCTCTACATCCTGCTGTGACCTGCTGCCTTCTACAGTCCTTCAGAAGTGCCATTTTACACAACTTTGAAATGTCTCTTCCCCTGGTCTCTAAGTGCTGCCACCTCCTCTGATCTTTCCTTGCCAACAGCCTGTTTTGTTTATTCAAAGGAACATTGTGATTTCCACATCCATCAGTAACACAGTAAGGAAGCTGCTTTAGGATTCAGTCCAGTTAGAAGCAATTATTTGCACAAATTCTTTACTTAGAAGTCTACCAATATTCAAATTATACATTTTAAATGTAAAACACTACATCTTACAGCTGTAGAGAAGCATTTTGTGAAAGGTAGACAGCCAGCATTAACTGCTTGGTGCTGACTCCAAAAAGATGAAAAATATTTGAGTTTACTAAAAACTGTATTGTGTATTTACTGCATATGTCAGGGGGCACAGAATCACTTTTATCAACCCCTATAACTTCTCTTAACATTCTCAAAAGCCTATTTCACTGTAGCTTTTTATAGCTATCACTTTTCTCTTGTCAATGAAATCTTGATATTCATTATTCCATTGCTAGGAAAAATGAAATCTCAGGCAAATCTGAAGATAATAAAAATTACCTTGGCAATGTACTCAGACCTTCTTGATGCAAATCAGTTTTGAATAAACCATTTCAATAGCCAAGCACTCTCTAATTTTGTAAACTGTTTCTGATTTTGCTTTCCCCTGCCCTGGAGGTAGACTTTGTCCAGCAAAAGATGCTTTTTGATAACTTACAGTGAACATCGAAGACAACTGGTTCAGACTGTATTGTTTTCTGGCCAGAAGGTCCATAGTAAGTCACAATGCAAGAGAACTTGGCATTTACATCTTCCTTTGTTGGCATGTACTGAAGAGACGATGTCATGGTGAAGAGCCCGGTTGTTCTGTCCACTATCTTTTGCAAATTTATGACTACAACTGAAAAGGAAATAATGTTTCAGTGTCACACACAGAATTTGAAACCTTTTTCCTGTATGCTGTTGCTTGTTCTGCATTTGAGAACAGGCTGCAAACATACATGCTACCCAAGAGATTATACACCTTTCCTCTAGTACTGCCACTGAAGTGTACCAGGAACATTTTAACAACAACATACTCCTAACCTACCCAATATTTTAAACCAAATCCAAACAAAAAACTAGTTGCAAAATGGTGGGGTCTTTAATACAAATCAGTCTAATTTGTAAGACAGAAAGAAAGCCTCAAAAATGATGGCAAAAAAATTAGGATGAAATTTATTTTTTAATTATTCTCTAATTTATAAGGAAGGAAAAATATTGTAGCCCTATTGGTCTGTCAAAGTTGAAAAGAAGGGAAAAAAATAGTTATCCTTACATATCCTGCAAAATAATTAGTTGTATAATATGATGGTCTGTGTGGTCCAATACACAATATTGGACAGGTATGAAAATGAGACAGTTAATACCTTTTAAGAAGCTGGAAATTAGATACAGGTTTCTATTAGTTACATAGGCTCAAAAATAGCTTGGGGATATCATTAATATAGTAAATTCTCCTCCCCACGATGTGTATTTAAAACTGGAACTAAAAGAGAAAGATTACGTGGTGTAGCTTGGCTACTCTGAAAGGCCTGAACATCTCCCTCCAGCTGCATCTTTCCATACGAGCAGCTTTTCTCAAAGCAAGAACACATTAGAATAAGGCAGAGCCACCCTTATAAACACTGCATGCAAACACCCCTGTGTGGATGCAGGGGCACTGCCATTCCCAGAACATACCACCATCCACGGGCTGCAGAGCTCTCCCGTTCCTGTACCACGTCACGTTGCCCTCGGGATAGCTGTCCCTGGAAACGCACTCCCCGAGCTGCAAAACACACAGCAACCAGCCACCTGCTTTCTCACTAGGCTTTGACATAATTCTCGTTTCACTTACACCATTTTGGGTCTAAAGTTCTAGGAAGTTCAAATGCTTATCCTTAACTGCTTTTCTTAAATACGGCACATCGAATCAGTGAGGTACGATTTGGCAGTGGGTCTAAGATCAGGGTGGCCCTTGATTGCAGATCAGGCAGGAATAAATAGAGTAGTGGCAAGGAACTGCTCTGTGCTCAGCTACAGACTCACAGACAGGTGGTTCATTCACCCCTCTGAGCCATCACCTCTGTCTGGGCTCTAAAGGGACTGCAGGCAGCTGTTGGGAACATAACTGTGAGGGAGAATGCTGCTCTTACCATTTGTAGCTTCTCTGTTTCTAAGAGTTTTGCTTGATGTAAGATTTCTGGTTGAGAGGGTTGTTCTAAAACATAAATAGGATAAAAGTACTGGTGAAGGGAGCACATACAGCTGTTCGAAAATCAAAAAAATACTAAAAATATGTGGACTTTTGAAATGAAACAGAATAATCTAGCCTGATACAGTCTTAGCTATATTTCCCCATTAAAAGAAGAAAGGGTGAGGTATTTCTATTTCAATATTAGCAAAAAGAAAAAGAGCAAACTCTCACTTTAAACGTTTCACACCTTCCAGAATGAATTCCATGTACTCTGACAACACATCTTTTAGCCAGACAGACTAGTTCACCACCCAGGAGGAGAGAACCTGATCTGATTTATTGATTTATAGGACACACATGCTGGAGAAGGAGCCAGTAGTACAGACACTGTAGTAACAAAAATTACTGTAGCTGAGCTGTCAACGTTATAAAGGAACAAACGCAACCTAATCATTCTTCTAATGTTTATTTTTCCTAAGTGGGATTATTACATTTAAGAAATTCAGATGATAGAGAAAAGTGCAATTATTTTAACAGATTCTGTGTTAGTTATGACTCTCTTAAAAAAAATAAACTTTTTTCCAGTGCCAGTTGGTCTTCTTACTTACTTTTATTATGGTAGATGGATCTCTTAGCTTGCCAAAGTGGGGGATCTATCAGTGTTTCCATCATAAAAGACTACTTTCTAGGGACTATATAACTTGTCTGTTAAAACAGTTTGGCCTGAAGCCCGGAATGCAAATTTTTATCTCCAAAAGAGGCAATTTTAAAAGAAGAGGGGAAGAGTGAAGAGAAAAAAATAAATCAATGTCTATACAGTCAAGGAAAGGCTCTACACCCTATCTGTACTGCTTAAACAAGCATACTTTTACAGACTGAAACATTCTTAACCATGCCAGCTTAAAGTACCCTTTCCCCAAATCAAGCTTCCTATCAAATACTGCATGTCTGTTGGTAATCCCAGCCCTAAGTGAACTTCACCACTGCCTTGCCAAAGTCTCTGCACACACTGCTGAAGTACTGAAGTGCAGATGCCCTGCTCCTCTTGTCACACAGGTAGCAAGCCTGTGTGTTTTCCCAATAATCCATTTTGTTTATGTGCGTGTTTAAGTGCAAATGCACAAATACTCTTCACTTGAACGACCATCCCAGGATGGAACAAAATCAGATTGAAAGGGAAATGAAAGTGAATAAAAGAAGCTATTCATCTGACATCTTTCAAATAACTTTGCTTGTGGCAAAAAACAAAATCAAACAAAAGACACAGTCAAAGCTATACACTAAGACCGTCATACTTTCTTCAAAGGACTAATAAAGATTTTTATTTTTAGGAGATATACGCATGTTTATTTCTCTTTTGCTAGCTTTAAAGGAAAAAGGTGGACTTTTTCCACATATGAACCTATCAAGGACAAATTATTTTCACATCAATTCAAGCAAACATGGTTTTCCAAAACCATTAACAGGCCTTCTGGGTCAGATTTTTCGGTCCCATAAACAGGGGTAGTTGCCTGCCTGTCCCAGTCACCAGCTGATCAAGCCAGGACACCTTCCCCCACCTCAGCCTTGCTTCCTTTTGTCTCTCATCTCCCCCAGGCCGGGTTGGAGAAGACCCTGGTTTTGGTGTGTTGGACGCCCCTGCCCTGCAGTGATCCTGTGCGGGGAAGGGAGGCAGCTCTGCAGCTGCTGAGTGGGGCTCTCCCCATTCTGAGTGCCCTGTGACAGAGCAGGTGTTCCAGCTGAGAGGCTGCCACCACCTGCTCCCTGCGAGCAGCCTCCAAGAGGAAACGCCGCTGCCAGATCCCCGCACGTGCACCAAGGTAATGCACTGTAAAACACTCGCCTGGCATTCACCAGCTCAGCGTCTGCAGCGAGGAAAAAAATTTAAACTTGGCAGCAAACCTCACTTGGGTGGGTTTGCAACTTCAGCACGCTGCTTATCTCTCAGCTTAAGAGCTTGCCAGAGTACTCTGCAACTCTATATAGGCCTTATAATAGAGGGAAAAAAGAGTTCACTGCCTGCAAAAGACAAGCGCCAGTGCAGCAGGACAGCAGCTCCCGTCTGCTGGGCTGCCCTGCTTTGGAAACTGGCTGTTTAATTCCACAAAAAAGTTGCTGACAGGATCCATCTGGAAAGCTGGTAGTGCTTGTTTGAATAGTCAGTGAGAGAGGCTGGCAGGTGGTACCTGCACACTGAGCCATTTCAGCTCCTCAGTCCTGAGATAATCAGCTGGCACAGCTGAGGACAGAACAAGCTCCAGCAAAACCCAGACTCAGTCGTGGCTTCTGGGATGCAGCTGAGTTTCAGGTGCATGAGATTCTGGTTTATGAGGGTCACATTGCAGCAGCCTAGCTCTGTACCTGTGGCTCCATGAGTTAGAAACTCCTCTCATTAAATAAATGAAGCTTGCCAGCTACACTTAATTCTTCCGCAATTAAAGTGAGCAAGTGAGCGACTAAAAATGAGAACTTAAAAACCAGACTCAAGAAAATTAAATGCAAAGAAAAGTTAAGAGAACCGTAAATAAAGTTGTGAATGCAAAGTGAAAAAACACAAAGGTAATTTTTCTTGCAGCGCTAAGTTGGTCATATTACATGCGTGGCATCCTCCCTTCTTATCTTCCTTAGTAAATAGAAGCTTCCTCTATTAGAATTAATGCACAGAATAAACCAGACAAGCTGTGCTCCATGGCTGAGTTAGCATTGTGTTAATGCTTAGTAGAGTACACAGTAATTCAAGCAGTTAGTGTTTCATTTTACCATATACCACTGCCTCATCTACATATTTACTACTGTGCAATAAGTAAACATGATAATTCTTTATCATTTCCTTTGGAGCACTGTGTTTACTATGCGTGCTCTGAGCACACTCCTCCCTGTTGTCATTAATTCAATTGTTCTTGCAGTGAAATTGAAAGTGAAACAAGGGAATTACTATTGGCTCCTAATCTTGCTTTAAACTCATTTATGTGACTGACAGCATAGATATCATTGAGGACACCCTGGCACCTTCTACCCGAGAGAAGCAAAAGCTGCCCTTCCAAAACATGAGTTTGTGTTCTCCAAGCACAGTGTGATCTCTTTGAAACTGCCCATATCCACAGTCAGCATGTTCCCACAACAGACTTACTCTGACTGTATAAATCTGTGCCTTAAGGGCAACAAAGGCCAAAAGCCATATAAAAACGTGAAGCTAAGGAAGATAAGACACTGCAGTCACAGCCCTGTGTCTCTAAAAAGCCACAATGGATACCCCCCTAGGCTGACTGAGGGCTTGAGGGATTACACTCCTGCTCTGAATCAGCACCAGGAAGGGACCAGGCTTGTGTGAGCTCTGAGCTGGGCTGTGCCTCACAGGGCTGGGGTTTGCACTGCAGACCAGCCTTGCCATCGAGCTGTGGTGAGAGCAAACACTCATGGACCTTGCTGTGCTCTAGGAAAGAACAACAGACTGGTACTTCCCCTTCCTACCATCCAGCAGGGGACAAAACTAGCATTTGGGGCTGGTGCATCACTTTGCAGCCTCTTGCTCTCTCCCTCACAGTGTGTGCTGTTGCACAGTAGCTGCTCAGAGCCACTTCAAACCTCCCCCCTGAAATAATCCCACAGACCGCACACGGTTAATGTTTCCCTCCTGCAGAAAAATTTGCTCTGAGAACAAATGGAAAATAATCAATGCTAATTTTACATTTTTCATTTCCAAGGCCAAATGACATCACATAAGTGAGTCATTATCAAAGCCTAAAATTCTCTTTGAGCCAGCACTTATCATGAATAAACTGCAAGTGCAGGCAGTCCTGTTACATAAATGCCACCAGTAGATTACATTTTTGAAAGCTGCAGAAATTTGCTAGTCTTAGTAATTTACTGAGCCAAACTTACTTTCTTGGCTTTAATCCTGCCTTAAACAAAAGTTTCTGTAATTTATGATTCAGATGCTGATGAATGTTAATGGTAGTAACAACTAGATTTACTTACTGAAAACTTTGACTATCGTCGGCTCTTCAGAAACATCATCTTCTGTAACTAGCATACATACAAATCTCTTTTCATCACTGATTCTTGCATTCTTGATGGATAATGTATAGTTTTCTGAGAGACTCAACCTGTCCTTGTAGTCTGGTACATCATCATACTGTACATTTTTTTTTGTTGATGATCTGAAGGCAATAAATACTGGAGATCCATTTGGCATTTCCTATAATAAAAAGAAAAACATCTCTATTTTGCATAAACACTCATTTAAAAGTTCCTGAAAGTTTGCAACTGGTACAAACCTGTAATTAAAAAAAAACCTGCAAACTATCAGATGGCTTTTTTTTTCCTGATTGATTTCTGCTCTAAACAGAAGAAATTCAGTGTAATAAGAGCTAGTTTAAGACTAGTACACATTGAGAATATAATCAGTAGAAGTTATTTCAATCCTTTGGCTCAATCTCAGCATAGCAAAGGGCTTTTTCTGATAAAAGCTGGTGTTTTTGGCAGCACTTGCCAAAAACTTGTCTGTATTAAAAAGTATTTGAAATAGAAGCATGTGTGAGCCAGTCTCAACAGCTCCAATTTCCTTTTTTTCATTATTGTTTCACATATTCCCACTGTTTATTTGGGATACTTAGACTTCATTTCAAATGCAGGATTTAGTCAGGCATAACTTTCTATTTTATTCTAAATTAGTTCTTAGCTTTTTTTTTTCCCTTTGTCTTTAAAGGACCCAAGAGCTTGTAGATGGGAATATACATACAAATATTGCTAATTGCAAAGTATTGTTTTCTAGACATCCTTCTTATGCAACTGCCATCCCAAGAAGGAATACAAATTTGATAGCCTTGCACAAATTCCTCATATTAAAAAAATAGAATTATTATGACGGACAAAGTTAGAGGTGCAGTTTTGCAGGATTTGATTCCTTCCTCCTTACACAAACACACGCACAGAGCAGGGACAGACAGTGTCTGCCTTTATTTAAAGAGAGGTGAAGCACTGATTCTATCTTTATGTTCGGTATTGTGCTGGAGAAGGTTTTAATTCTCTTTTATCCCTTATACCTTGCAGCACTGCTGTTAGTAGTGTTCCCAGCACAACACCTCAGCTAGACTGCAGAGTCCACAAAGCCCAAAAAAATGATGATGCTGTAACAAGATGAGTGGAGTCAGAGCTGGGCAGGGAGCAGGAGGCACCAGCTGCATGTGAAGTTTAAATTCCCTTATAGTCTTTCTCTCTCTCCTACTTTTAACTCTTGGATTTGTCTAATGTTTGTCACACAGAAAACACTGTCTTGACTCGATAGTCCTGACAAGAAGTTGGCTGTCAAGTGCAAGGAGCTCCTACCTCCTGCAGCCCACCCAGCTGCAAGCACACACAGGCAGACATTGAAGTGAGCACCAACATCCATGGTGCAACTCCCCCGCTGCCTCCAGGTCCCCACCAAAACCCAAATTGCTCCGCACAAGGCAGTATAGGAGAAAACAGAGTTCTTCCTTCTTCCAGTGAAATAATCACCTGATGAAAAAACCTAATCCAACCCTCTCTGTTGCCATGCTGTGAGCTGCCCTGGGAGAAAAGGTACCATTTCCCTTGGTTGTGTGGGTTGTCAACAATTCATACAACAGCAACTTAGACAGGCTTCTTTGTATGTTAGGTTTCATGTCCCTTTCCATTCAGAAGAAGGTTCAACATCTCCACTTGCTGCTTGGTACTTGTCCAACACAGACAATCCAAATGGAATGGAAAGAGATAATGCATTTTGTTTTTTTCAAAATATCCTTGCATCTTCAGAGAGATGGACTTGTGTCTTCCCCAGAAAAGTCAGCAGACTGAAAAAGATATTGCAAAATGTAGGCACTCCATCTTCTGAATGCTCATGTGAAACAGGTTTAGTGTCGCTTTTTGAAGAAACACTCTCCCCAAACTTTTGACATAATTTCCTGAAAAGTGTGTCCAGGAAAAGAATTATTGAGTGGATGTGGGCTACAAAAACTGCAAACTTGAAGACAAAAAGGAAGGAGCTAGGCGAGAATAGGACGCTCCCCAACACTGGCAGATCATTCTCCTATTAAAAAATAGGCTGGTGAATGCCATTTGCAAAAAGAGAGAGAGCTAGACAATTTTAAATCCACTAGAAATTATCTATTATTGCAGGTACATTTGATTTGAGAAGAGGAAATTTAGATGAACTTCACAGAGGCAGGAAAACCATTCATCTCAATAGAGTTTGAGAGGCAAAAGTGGTTTGGTATCCCGGCATTTTTATCCAGATATGCTTCCAGATTTCCTTTACTTCGATATGCTGATCCTCCTTGTGACCTGGGATAGTGATCATAGACAGGAGAAGCTCATCCTGTGGTGCTCCTACTGCAGGCTGACCAGCACACACCTAGAGAGCACACATCTTTTTGCCCTGTTCCCTGCCAGAAATGGCAGAGTGAAACCACCAGCAGTGCTCCCAAGGTCAGCTCTGCTCTCTTCTCTGCTGTGCATTGAGCACAACAAAGCCTGAAACAGATCCCAGTGACTGTCAGATCAACCACAGACGGGGACAGTGCTTTTTCCCAGGGATGGAGCACGCTCTGCTCCAGGCAGCCGACTTCCCAAGTGTTCAAATGTACAGCGATGGCTCTGTCAAGTGAGCGAGACACCGCGGCATAACATGCCAGATCCCTAATACAGGTTGGCAGAGAACTCCTGAATAATTATTTCTCTTGAACAATGAGATTAATTCCTCAAACCTCTAATCTACACTTGGCAGAAAGTATACAGCTTGGAATCTTGCAGTCTTACAAACACAGGAATAAATGGCTTCAAATAAGAGGCAGAAATTCTATTGTTTGGAATCTTAAAATCTCTCTCACACACATACAAAAAATACACATCATCTTATAACAGCTCTAAAAAATATAAAGATAAGATATACTTACATATTTCCATTTTCCAAACATAAGACCATCTGGTACTTCTAGAGGACAAGGCATGGTAATAGTGTCTCCATATATTGCATTTACTGTGTACAATCCCAGAGCTAGAGGAGAAACAGAAGAGAGGAAACAATTTTAAGTGTTTTCTTGAATTCCCATTGCTAGCTAATATTTGGTTTATGCCTATTGTAACAGCAGCTCCTTTGCAAATGGTTATTTTCCAGCATGTAGGATTTATCCTCAAACCTATAACAAAACAGAATTCCTGACACTAAATTTGTTAAGTGAATGTTATGGCCTTTTTGGACTCATGCTTCCTGCCAGAGTCAATGGGAGCCAAGTGGATTTCCAAACAGGACTGCACATGCTCAATCAGATGAATATCTACAGTACAATCAGGATTGTCTCAAACTTAAAATGTACAAAGGGAAAATCCCTAAACCTTTATTTTCTTCATTTGAAAAAATAGCCTGGAGAGGTTGCATTGCAACACAATATTGTGAAGAAGCCAGCAAAGAAATTATACTCTGAGTGCTGCATAACATTTAAAACATAGGAAATGATGACAGAAATGGGAATGATGATATTAAAATATGTTCACTAAAACCCGGAGGGGGGGGGGGGGAAAGAAAAAACAAGCAAAAAAACCCCAAGAAAAACTAGTCTGCACATTTAGATTTTGGAAAAATGAAGTGAAATGCTTCAATGAATTATTTAAGAACAGCTCTTTTGGAAACCTCAGCACAATGTTATTGTGCTAATGCATATAAATTTACAGAACAAAACCGACCCACTTATTTTCATTGTCCGAAACATGTGAATTGAACAAAAACAACAGACCCTAAAGTGATGAAGTGATGAAATGCAAAGAAGCTTAAAGGGGAAGAGGGTACAACTTGGTGCATTTGCTACAATGCAACTTTGCTCCTCCTTTGCTTAGCTGCCTCTTGTTTGCTGCTCCTTGTCCTGGAGACAGGTTTTGTTTCTAGTGCTTGCCCAGAGAGTGTGCTGGCTGTCTGCTCTCAGCCACACATCTGCAACTTCTGTCAGATTCTTTGCCCAGAGATTCAGGATCTCCCCCTTTGCTGTCTCTCCATTGGCAACTATAGCTTAAAGGCTTGCTGCCAAAGGAGCTGTATTTAAGAGAGTGAAGTAAGATGCTGGTGATGTAGTCAGGTGTTTCTGAGGAAAATCATCCATTCTTCTAGAAACATTAATTTTTGGGAGATTCAGCCCTTCCTTTCCATAGCTAGGAAAAGAAATATGCGCCTCCAAAGACCTGAGCCACAGATCCCTCTGCTTTCCCCAAGTCCTATGGCTGCTGCCTGGAGGACCTGACAATTCCATAGAGTGCATAGATGCACACAATAGGGAGGTTTTTCCAAGGGATTGTTTTTTGTTTTACAGAAAATCATGCCTTTTCAAAGAGGCAAACACTGAATTCTTTGCCTGCAATTTAAACTAGAAAGACCCCAGAGCATTTTTCTTGCGTGCGGACTTCAGAGCTCACTGTTAACATCAGCTTGTATTTATCACGTGTATCAGAGTGACAAATGAGGCTTGGGATTGTGCTGTATGATATTGAACAAAGAAACAGTATTGCAAAATCTTTCCTTAGAGAAGCTACAGTCTGGATGGCACCACATCACTAAGGCAGAAAAGCAGGCTGCAGCTTAATGGACTAAAGGAACACAGGAGATAAGAGCCACCACTACCACACTTATCTTAAACTTTCCTTCACTCGCCTCCCTTTCAACTAAAGCACTGGTAATCTTTCTGATAGCTTACTTAATTAGTCACAAACATGCTTTAGATACATTTATTCACACAGTAAGGACTGGATGCTCTAATTTTCTATGTGGTTCATGGAGACCAGCTGCTTTCTAAATGACAATAGCAGTCATTCCACTAGGTGGTGCTGAGTAAGAGCAATCTTTAAAAAAAAAAATTAAAAATATCAGATAACTTCAATTTCATGGAAACAGAAGCGATGCTTTACAATATCAAGCAATAAATGGAAGTAAAATTCAAAGCTGGAATAAATTGTTCCCTTGGTCCTTCTTGCACTCATCTTCATTCTGATCACCAGGAGGGAGGCAATCCTAATTTTCATTTCTTTGCTAGAGCTAGAAAAAGCTGTCCTTTTTGTCCTTTTCTGGTTCTCTCCCATGGGAGCAAAATTACAACAGACGTGCAAATATATATTCAATTAGTAAACTGGTTAGTACCTGTTCAAATTCCAGCTAAGTGTCATTTAGTAATTTGAAATCTGTAATAACATTTGGCATCACATGGATAACCAATAACTGCTCCTCTGATATGAGATACTCTTTGGTATTAGGGGAAATACTCCCTGTCATTAGAGGAAAACAAAATGACCCCCTGGGATCTGAAATGCTGCTCTCTTATAGACACCCATCTAGCCCCTGCAGAATTGCTAAGGCAGCAAGTACACACTACTGAAGTCTCAACAAACAGCCTCATGAGCGTGAATGAAAATTTTTCTGGAGAAACGCTACAGCATTCAGAGTAGGTAATTGGTGATTGGCCTGATAAAGGGAAAGACTGACTTCTGATTTTAGCGCTCTTTCAGCTGAAAGGCATTTCATAAATCCTGCCTATACTAAAATCACACATTTTTCTATGAAATTGTTAACACCGAACCAGAAATACAGAGGTTCTGCTTTGAATACAAACAGTCCTTGCAAGAATGAAAAAAGTCCTCGTGCAAAATATTCTGATCCCACATCAGTAGCAACAGATCTAGCACATTGAAGGAGTGGAAATTAATTGAATAACTGCAAATTTTCACCACGGTTACTGCAGTAATCTCCACAAAATGACCCTACCAACCTACACACTTAAGAAAAAAAACCCAACACTTCAGCAGAATTGGAAATTACTCTCTCTGTTGCTATCAGACATATTTGTAAAATGGTGGGATGAAGAAGAGAAGAAAATGATTGCTTAATGATATAACACTGCTTACCACCAACCATCATATTGTCAGGCCTCTTTACATAATTTCCAGCTCACTCTAACAAAAAGAAAATGAAAGCAGGATCTACAAATACGTAACAAATTGCTGCATGCCCTAACACGGTGCAGGGTCAATGTCAGGGCCCTCATTTCTCATTAACTCTGCGGGAGGGCGCAGAGGCGGCCGCGGGGAATTGCGCTCCGTCCCCGCACACCGCGTCCTGCCTCGCTCTATTTCTGCTGCACCTGTCTGTGGCTAATTAGGAGCTCAGCCAGCCTCCCTGCGTGATTTTCAGATGTTGCCTTCAAAAACTGAGCTAGTGCTGCGAATAACACCACTAATTCAGAGGCAGGATCTTGTCTCACGTACACCGAGAGCAGCTCTACCTGCTAGGTCTGAACTACACCTTTATCACCTCCCTTCCATTTCTTTACATACATAAGAGGCTTGAGAAGTCTGAGGGTTACTTCATTTCCCTCTCTTTGATCCAGTGCTGAAGAAACTCTGAGCCAGATGAGACCTTTCCATAGAGGTTAGAACATGGGAAGAAAGCAGCAGCTTCATGAGGTATGATGGCTCAGAGACAGATCCCAGCAGGACACTGGTAAATTGAGATGCTTTTAATTGGAGTACTTTCCATGTCCCTATGGCAGTGCTAACTGCATCCTTCTTTGCCCTGCTCTCTGCCTGTGTTTCACAAGGCAAGAACCAAACAGTACCCACATCTTCAAGGGACAAAACAAAAATCTTCAACAGAAGCTTAAATGGAGAGAAGGTGCTGTTGTTATTTTAGATCCTCACCAAAAGTATGAGGCAGTTCATATTTAGAGCAATTATTACTTTTACATCAAGAGGATCATATAGGAGGAATGCATAGAAGGTGAGTTAAAAGAAAAAAGAGATTAGGAAGCTGATATTGCTCCAAGGAAATAACAAAAGCAGCCATGTTTTCTACCTCTACGTTCTGTTCACAATACTAAAACAACTTCTTGCCACAGACACATCTCCTAAGTGCTTAGGAGTAGTATTTCTCGGACAAATTCAGCACCTTGCCATTCACTGATTTTAATGATCTTTTACATCTAATGATCGTTTTACATCTACAAAGATGTCCTGTATTTTCCTTTGCACTTAATTTTTTACTGCTGATGCTTCTGCCCTGGCAGGTTCAGCAGTGCTGCTTTTTATTACACTTTCTGGACCCAAGGAGCAAAGTCTCATTACTGGAGAACAGCAGGACACGTTGGCTGCTCTGGTTCTTTGCAGCAATCAGCAGCATGAAGCAGGGAGGTCAATTAGCAGCCTCTGCAACGGCAGTGTCCAAACTCAAGAGCTATTATGTCCATTTAGCACCTACCTCAGAAACTGTAGTTAACTACTTTGGAAACTCTACATTAGGATTAACACTCCAAATCTTTTCTCCAGGTAGCCCAGACTAGCCGGTACTAAATATAATCTGGGAGGTTATGAAGCTTTGCTTCATTAAATAAATATTTTATTAAGTTGCTATTTTTCTTTCTGCCCTCCACTTCCAAAAGGTATTTAAGCTATATAGGCACACACATAGATCCTACTGGGCACTCACTTAGCTACCAGCAGAAATGGCTGGTACTGACCTAATTTATTTATTTTAGGGAACACCAGTGTTTCACAAAACCATTACATGTTCTTAAGATTGGGATGGCACCTTTTAGAATCACAGAGCCACTTAGGTTGGAAAAGACTCTTTAGATCATTGAGTCCAACTGTAAACCTAATGCTGCCAGGCCCACCTCTCAGCTATGTCCCTAGGCCTTTTAAAGACCTCCAGGGATGATGACTCCACCACTTTCCTGGGCAGACTGGTGCAGGGCATGACAGTCCTCTTGGTAAAGACATTTCTCCTAACAGCCAATCTAAATGTCCCCTGCTGCAACCAAAGGCCATTTATCGACTCCCATCTCACTGCAATCTACATTTAGGTAGCTGTAGAGAGTGATAAGCCTCCTAGTTTCCAGACTAAACAGCTCAGCTCCCTCAACCACTCATCACAGGGCTCATTCTCTATATCCTTCACCAGCTTAATCACTCCTCATTGAACATGCTTTTATTGAAAGTAATTTTTTTTTTTTGTTTTTAAAGACAAAGCAGTATACAAATGACAGCTGGGTGTTGGTACAATACAAAAATGTATTAGAAAAAAACTCTCCTGCTTTGGAGAAAAAAATAATTTAGGAGAGTTTACAAAATCACAGACTGATTGAGGTTGGAAGGGATGTCTGGAGGCAGCTGGTCCAACTACCCTGATCAAGCAGGGCAATCTACAGCCCTGACCTACAGCTGTCCAGGACCCCATCCAGATGGCTTTTGCACGTCTCCAAGGAAGAAGACACCACAGCCTCCCTGGGCAGCCTGTGCTGGTGCTCAGTCACCCTCACAGGAAAAAAGTGTTATCTGATGTTCAGAGTAACAGCCTCTGCTTCAGATTGTGCCCACTGCATCTTGTCTTGTCACTCGGCATCACTGAGAAGATCCTGTCTATGTGTTCTTTGTACCCTCCCTTCAGTGTTTGTACACACTGGGGAGACTCCCCTGTGCCTTCCCCTCTCCAGGCTCAGCAGTCCCAGCTCTGTCAGCTTTATCCTACAGGGGAGGTGATCCAGTGGTCCTTCCTTGGATTCTCTCCAGAATGCCCATGTGTCCTAGGGTGACATTGTGATGCTTGTATCCCCATTCGTGCGTTCTGTTTATGCTGGATATTATGTTCTGTGCCTTTAAGACTGGCTCTGAAGAGTGAAGTTTTCTTTGGGTTTTCTCATCAGCCTGGCAGGACACAGAGACAGGGCTGTAGCTAGTGCAGCTTTTGCTTTTTTGCTTTGCTCTTTCTCTCTCTCTCTCTGGCCCTTGCTTCTGCTTTGCTTCTGCTTGCTTTTGCTTCTGCTCGTTAGCTAGCATAGCTGAACAGTCCAAATTTCTTCCTGGACTGTTTCTCCTCTCCTTTTTTTCAACCATCCCGAACCTGCTCCCGTCTGGGACCTGGGAACACCGACAGTTTGCACCTTGTGGCTGCAGCAGCTGCCCCAGCGCCGGAGGGACTGAGAACAGAGCGCCCACCCCTGAGAGAGACTTTCTGAATTTGTCATCTTTTTCAGAGTGGTGTCATCGGGTATTGTTCATTTTGTGTGCTGGGGGGTGCTGTGCCTGTCAAATAAACAGGTTCTTTCCACTTCTCTCCAAGGAATTCTTCCCGAACCAGTTGTGGGAAGGGGCCGTGTGGGTTTGCTTTCTGGAGGGGCCCTCCTTTGGAATTTCTCTACCAAATTTGCCCTAAACCAGGACACCATGTCTCTCATACTACAGGGCTCAGAGAGGGACATACTGTTCCAGGTGTGGCCTCACTAGCTCTGAGCAGAGGGAAGGATCACCTCCCACAGCCTGCTGGCAGTACCTCCCTAATGCAGCTCAGAATCTCACTAGCCATCTTTGTGCAATGGTACATCACTGGCTCCCGTTCAGCTCTGTGTCTTCCACAGGATCTTCTCTCCAGAGCTGCTTTCCAGGCTGCATGGACTCCTCAGGTAGGGCTCAGCTTTTAACTACTCCTTCTCCCTCTCTTTTCATTGCCTGGCAAAGTCACTTTTCCAGTAAGTCATGTGGTAGACTTTCAAGACTTTCACAATAGCGGAAGAAAATCATGTGCAGCAAACATGTCATGCACCTTTTATTTCACCACCTGTGCCTGATAAAATCAGTTGAAAAACACAACAAAACCTATTTTTTTTTTTTGCTGAGCCTCAACAGCTGGGGAGGCAAACAGCACCCAGCTGCCATTTTCTCAACAAGCTCATCCTTGTGATCCAGCCTGCTCTGCTGAGAATGAGCCTCTCCACATGAGCTACAACGGGCAGTCCTATGCACAGCTCACACAGTGTTCATTAATTTTCTAACATAGCACAGAAAACACAAGATACACTCCAGGATATCAAAATACTGTTAAAGCAAGCAAAAAAAAAAAAAAGCAGCTCATGTTATCAAAACTCAAATGTAAAACATCCCTCATTTCAGCTAGTTGGGTACAATAATTCGTATGCTGGGCATGAAAATAGGGAAGCAGGGCAAACACTTCCAAGAAAATTCAAACAGTGATTATCTTCACCGTACAAATATGATTAAAAATAAAGGTGCATGTGTTTGCTAATATGTTATCTGATACAGGTTATAGAAACAATGTACTGTGTCTTATCTCAACCTATTCAAATAGAGAAATAAACACACACAAGAGCAACTAGCTCATCAAAAGGACCATTAGTTACAAAGAATCATCAAAAGTATCCAAGGGGGAAACTAATTGTACATAAACATATACATCAGTATTTAATGCACCAAACACTTTTAAAGCAACATAACAGAACTTGCTGAAGGGTTTCTTATACTTTATTACAGTATTCCTTTAATTAGTTTTAACCCTGAATAATATTAGAGGCCAGGCAATTTTAACACCAAAGGAAAAAAATCCTTTTTCAACTTATAAGCACTGATGGAACAGACAGCAATTACCCTTCAGAATAAAGACTGCTAACTTGAGCTCTTTGAAGCTGTGAAGTTAACTTGCACGATGGGGACTGGTTTTGGCCTGTTTAGGGGTTTTTTTGGTTTTTTTTGGGGGGGGGTGGGGAAGGGGAAGAGGGAAGGAAAGGGAGAAGATCCAGCTGAAAACCTGGTTGTGACTCTGGAAGATGTTGAGCTGCTTTTGACAAGTTTGTCAGATAAACACTTCCTTAACTCCAGTGACACCAGCAGCCAAACCCACACATAGAGGAGCACTTGTGTACTTAACACTGATTTTGGCAAGTACTTCAGCAGGCTGGAGAAATGGGGCTTGGCACCCAACAACATTAAGGCACTGGACAGTCCACACCATGAAACAGGCAGGCTATTTAAAGCTAAAGAGATACTGAAAGCATCACAGAGCAGGCATTAGATGCCAACAGAATTCAGCTATCATTACCCTACACAAGCATTAAGTGTGCTTAAAACACAGTTTTTCTGCATGAATGAGGAAAAAAATAAAAATCCCGAAGGAAACATGTCAGCTCTTCAGACATCGTCTTTCTTATGAATACTAACAATTATGCCTTTCTAATATGATATAAAACATGCGTTTTCCTTATCAGTACAAAGAAATAAGCCATAATTAGAAACTAGCTGAGATAACTTGTCCCATCTGACCAAGGCTACATGGGCTCTACCACCTAAATCAATGAAGAAATCCTCAGCCCACTTTTTCAAGAGGACTGAGGTCATTGCATGCTTCTCACTGGTTCTTTATAGCTCAGCCAGTCTGGAATGGCAGGGACGGACAGGTTTCCTACACATGCATATAATTTGGCTTTCTGTGTAACCTTAAGAGTGAGCTCTAGGCTGAGCCTCCATGAGTTTAGGTCCAAAATCTCATGGCGCACTTGAACCACAATTTTAAAAGTCCTACATGGTGACCATACAGAGCTCTGAGTACTGTGTGCCTATTCACAAACCAAACTACTCAACTATTTTTTATTTTATTGAGAGATACTTCTGTTCCACAACCTCAAAATATCCAGCTGTTTCAGTATTTTGGTCACTTTTTTTCCCATTTCCCAAACCAGAAAACAGCTTTCCATCTCTGTGCTCTTTCTCTGTATGATTTTCATGCACCCTGATTTGAAACTACATTAGCAGAAGCTTTTGGGAAGATTGAGGGAAATTTCCCTGCAACACAGAGGTTTTAGAAAGTTGTGTCCTTCCAAGAGCAGATGGTTGTGTGGTGGATACTACAGTGCATAGTTTACAGGGATTATCATCACTGCAGGCTTTACCCTAGTGAGGTTCACACTGAGCATTTCCCTGAACATCTTCTGTCATCATCATTGCTAAAGCACTATGCTGGAGAACATACAGAAAAAAAGCTTTTAATTTTGAATGTACCCAAACACCTAGATTGCATCTAAATAATGATGAATAATAATCTTTTGTCAGCTTAGTAACTTCAAATATTACATATAAAGCAATAACCATGACATTTTCCAGATCATAATCACTAAAAGTTTCTAGAATTTTTGATAGGTATGCAAAAGAAATTTGCACATAGTTATACTCCTTTAAAACGTGAATGGCCATCATAAAATGCATTATCATTGTCATTTAAAGTAAAACAGATACTGCTTTCAAGTCAGCACAGCTTTCAAATGACATAAAAGAGCTGTTCCTAGCATTACCCTCTGCAAAGCTGGAGACTAAATGAGCACTTCAGAGCTCAGTAACTGATGCAAAATACTACAGCAAAATGAACTACTTGTGTCAGCACATCAACCTCCCCACCATGCCACCTCAGCCTCGCTCCAATGCCCAGCTCCATGAAGACAAAGGAAACTGCTAAGTCCAACAGCTCTGAAATGGGACCAGAAAAGCTCCACTTTTTAATCCTCTCCCTTTTAAATCAGGAAGGCTCCAAAATCTGCTGAAGAACTGCAAGGAAAAACCCATGAAAGCCACCAATGCCTTTGTAGGATGTGGGCTTTGTTACAGCAAGATTTTCCTTCCAAAGAAGGAAAGCTTCTTTTCCCAAACCACCACTCCAAAACATCACCTGTGATTTCAGTAGCCTTCCAATCACAGTATTTTATGGAAGCCCTAGCTTTTGGCTCAGAATTATCTAATGCTGTTTCTGGATTCAGTGCTAATCCCAAATCAGTCATATTTGCGGATTTAAATTTTCAAGTCCTTTGAGTAAATCTCACAGATTTAAAAAAAGTTACAAATATAGTAATGTTGCTGTAAATAGAAAAAAAAAAAAAGCAGTGTAATTCCAAGCAAATACTTACAAATTAGACTTAAGGAACACACAACTACCAACTAAGAAATGCTTGAATTAGCATAACACTAAGAAAGATGACATTTCCACAAGATCCAGGTGGAGCCATGTCAGAAGACATACCCAAAATTGGCAAATTGGGGTCAGCATCAGAAAACCTAGCTATGACTTTTACGAGCACCATACAGTAGGAAAAAAGTTCTTTCCCACAGCCAATGCTGCAACTGAAAGACCACAGTTAATGATTTACTTTTGTGCAATTTTTAACAAAACATTGCTTAGGATAGTTCTAATAATTCAGAGGAAGAGATAAAATCACTAATGTGTCTTCTTACAAATACTTCTTCTCAAGATGTAGCCATGACTAAAGGAACTACGACTTTTTTTTTTTTAACACACTAAACATTTGAGAATAGTTTATTAAAATAGTTACCGACATATGGTGTGATTTATTACGAGTGGTCAGGCACATCTGCCAGGGAAGTGAGTTATAGCTTACTAAAGTCTGATGATACAAGCTATCTGCCAAGAGATGAGAAACAAATGTGACTCAGAGAACAGTTTCTGAGTCAATACTGCAAAGAATTTTTACTTTAAAGGGTATACCTAATTAGGCAAAATGGGATCAACAAAGCCTTTGTGGCTTGGTGAAACTTCTCATTGTTTCTGAGGTTAGCCCCTGACTGCTCCCGAAGCACACTTCTGATGTGCCTCTCACTTGCACTTCTAAAGCACTTCTCCGTTTGTTAAGACTACTCAAATTGGTTTTTATTTTCTCATTATGCTAGTCAGCAATGCTGATGTGTATCCAATAACTTGAAGGGACTTAAAAGTTTCTACTAAGTACAACAGAACCTGCAGCTCAAAAACAATTGCCTAAAAATCAGCATTATATCCTTCCATGAATCTCTTTTTCCCTATTAAAAAAGTCAATAGACAGCATACTAAAAAAAAGATCTTGTGCCTCTTGTTTCTTCATGATTTAATATTGACAGTATAGAGTATACTGAATTTCTTGCTAGTGAAGCTTAGTAGCAACTTATATTTTAAAAAATATGAACTTTCCAAAACAGGTATGTATTTCATATACTTATTTAAGCTTGAAGAAGTCTCAGGAACAAAATCAAAGTACCATAAAGCAAAAATATTGCAAACTATGAGGGAAGAAAAATATCACTGACCACTCTAGTTAAAAGTAAATAAATGCAGTGGATAAAAAATTAGGAATTAGGGAAAAAAGAAGGCAAGTAACACAAAAAATTAGAAAAGGGATATAGTTAAATTAGTGCCACAAGAGTCCTCCTATGCAAAGAAAACTCAACAGTAAACAACTTTCTTCCTCTTCTAAGCACATTCTTCCTGTGAGTTTTGTCCTTTCTGCCCAGAGTCAGAAGGAACAAGCACCTTCCACCCTCTAAGGTCTTTCCAAGCTGAAAATTAGTGCCTGCCAGTTTCCAGCAATGTAATTTTTTTTAAATCATGGTTGTTGCCCCTCTACTTCAAATCATGATCTGCTCAATCAAGGAATCCTAAAACAGAGGAAGAGGCCAGATCTCTCCTATTGGCTGTTCCAGGTCTGCAAATGTACCCCTCTCCATCATCTGCACTCTGGGTGCACCTGGGCCTCTCTCCACTCATGCAAAACCTCCCTAAGGTGGCCCCAGCCTCTGCCACAATAGGCTCACTGTCTGCTGTGTATTCACCTCTGCAAAAACAGCGTTCCCAGCAAGCAGAGAAGACCCCATGGGGAGAAGCCATCATTTCATGTTTCTCTTTATCAGTGCTCTGAAACATTTGCAAAAGATTTAGCTGTATTCCTATATACTCCAATAAGTAAGAAGTAAAATATTTGGTGAATGTAAGTTTGATAGGGGACTCATAGAAGGGCACAAGGCACTGACACTCTGCCAAAATGGGCATTCAAAATTGCACATCCAATACTGTGTATCACAGAAAAGTGTTTTTCCTCCCTGCTCTTCATCAAGGCTGTAGGGTCACAGCTAATTAACTATGTCCTGCCACACTTGCCTTACTGCAGTCACACTTTTACCAGACCTGCTGCTCACTGGCAGTATTCATTTCCCAAAGAAATCAGCTAGATTTCATGACAGAGAAAATAACAACCTGCGACCCAAATGCATATAAAGTGTACAGAATAATTTTTTCAGTGAATGAGCTTCATTTATTTGTGGTGAAAACCATACACTAATCACCTCAAAACAAAAAACCCAAACAAACAAAGGCCAAAGCCTTACAGAAGATACAACTTCAGAGGGCATAGATGAAGGACAGATTTATCCTTCCATGACACTAAGTGGGTGAGAAAAGCTGTACATGCTTTCAAGAGAACTTGCTGGACAGACACCCTGCAGCTGACAACAGGCTTTTGGCTGCTCTTTTTTCCAGCTGCTTTCCCTGCTGATAAGGGAGAGGACAGAGCAGAGCAGATGAGATGAATGTAGCCTTGCCAAATCACCCACAGGTTTTTGTTACCTGGAAACGAGAGCTATCATTTCACTGATAGCACAACAACGGAGGTGTGGAAGGGGAAAAGCTCATTGAAAGTATAATGCTATAAATCCTTATGGTTTATGCTAAACTAAGTGACTGAGAGCTCCTCAGTGTGGCTCTCTTTAGATTTAATGGGCTCCTCACAGACAGTTTTTTAAATTTCATGGATGCCTGTAGCCAGCCTTGGTATTGGCAGCCGCCTCCCGCCTTGGGAGGAAGAGCTGAAGCAGAAGTGCACTTGCACCAGCGGGAGGAATCAACACCACCTCAATTTCTGAAAGTTTGTCCTTGCCTGCCTTTCTTAACCAGTACACTGAAAACTCACAGGTGTGCCAAGAGCAAAAATTGCAAGCAATATATAAAACCAAATATATAAACACCAAGTTTATACAGACTCTTATTCAATGGAGAAATGCAGACACATGGATATGGAGGTATCTGAGGCTGGTGTGACTCCAGTGCCCATCATGTCCACCTGTGGATATTCCTGACATGTGTGAGGGTAGGAAATGCTGCCAAGTATCATGTTCTGCTTCCACCTCATATGAATTCACATTTCTATGTGCATATACAAACTAGCATCTGATGTGCTATCACTTTTCTGCTTTGCATGAATTGGTTATTTTTCTTACTAAACCCCCCCCCGCCAAACCATTGCTTAATATAATTCTGCATATAGAAAACAATAATGGAGAGGAGCACAAAACAGCAGCTCAAATCTGATGGATGCAGTCACAGCTTACAATGAATTTCCAATATAATATAACATTGGAAGATATAGGTACTGTCCAGTTATTGAACAACTTGATGTAAGTCTCAGCTGCCCTCTCGAGAAAACCATGGAAGGTTAGAATATGCAAAGCATGATTCCTATTAATGATTTAAATTAATATAGGAGCTACTTCCTAGAATTTTAATGCCTAGTTATTGCCTTCTGCAAATACAGTGTTGCTGAAAAGCAGCAGGATGCATTGCAAAGCCTGTATGTTGACCCAAAAAGGGAGTTACTTTCAGTATGTGAAAATAGAAGCCACAAAGAAGTTTAATCTTTCAAATATTTATGCACATATTTATCTTCAAGAACAAGTAGTGCCACAGCATGAGGATGAAGGCACAAGACATCAGCACAGCTACTAGAAATCTGTTATGTTGACTTGGCTTCCCCCATTACTATAATAAATCTTGTGGCAGCATCCTGAGAGTCCAGGACCCCATTTGTAAGATAATACAGAGACACAATCAAATGATTTCCCAGGAATCCAGCCCAGACCAACCTTAGGTAGACCACTTTAGGACCCCCTTGGAGTTACTACTACTTCCAGAGCATAACCCTGGCTCAACAGAACCCCCAACTCCAGGTTTGTGCCTATGCCACCAATAAAACCTGCTATGTGGTTTGCAGGAAGAGAGAAACTTTGACTGCCTGAGCAATACACTATGCTGGCTTTAGGGAATGTGTTTTCTGCACACAACTCACGTTAGCACAGTTCAGGACACGGAACAGCAGTATCAAAAATGATAGCAACTGCACAGGCTCTGGTGCTTGTAATTTCAGATTTTGATCTGAATGGCCAAGTACACAATTCCTGCAGAGTAGCCCACCTCAGATGCACGGCTTTAAGTGCAGAGTGGCTGCATTTATGCTGTCACTGAAACTCTCTGTAAACACCAATCTTGGTGTGCAAGTCACTGCCTCCTCTATACACCTGTCAGAAACTCTGCAGAAAAGGCAGCCGTGTTTTAGTCAGCATGACAGCTGCTACAGTGCATCATGCTCCTGTACACTGCCTTAATGCCCAACTGCGCTTTTAGTACATTTGAACATCTCTGACCTACACATGTGGGCCATAATTACCAATTTCCCTGTCCAGGTACTGCTGCTGCTGCCCATATCACCACTTGGCCCTGAGCAGGAACACAGAGGATGGGTGTCCTGAGTTATTTTGATTTGTGGCAGGAGCTTTTACCTGTACAGTGCCAGTTATCCATTTTTTGACACTAATTATGTGCTCAGAGAATGACCATTTTGCAGCCATTGTAGACAAGGTGCTTGTTATGTTGGCCATATGTGGGCAAAGCACCCAAGCTACTGCAACCCTTGGCTGAAACAGATCCTGTCCTGAAGAGCAGAGCCTTCATGTGCACCTGCAGTGCTGTGAAGTGAGAAGTACCTCACTTCTCTCCTGAGAGCACTGCTGTGTTTCCTGCAGAGGAACAGCACTCACATGGGGTCTGTGGGTATTGCTTCAGCTCTGGCTCAGTTGAAAGCATCCCTGGGTCAGTCAGTTGCAAGCTGTCCTGCTGTGCTGTGGAGATAAAGCCATCATGCCTGAGAGGACTCCTAGAGCACCCACTACCTAGAGAGAGCCCTCCCAAACCACCACTCTGTACCAAGGGGAATAAAACCATGCTGGGTACCTGGCAGAAAACATTCCTGAAAGGCAAAAACAATCTTACAGCTACTCCAAGCCATCTCTGACCATCTGGAGGGGTGGTAGGATGGCTCAGAGGGTCAAAAATCTGACCCCCAAAGGAAAAAACTTTGTCTTCTGTGAGGATGCAGAACATCTTTAATCATATCCAGCTTCTCTAAAAACATGCACTAATTAGCATAAATATTTTAAAAAATGCTCCTATACACAATAATTCTAAAGACAACCTGAAAACTAATTAATAGTTCTGGAGTCCTTTTTTTTTCCCCCTCTTTCTGGAGCACCATCTGGTGCCCTTCCTAAAATACCAAGGCTAGAGAATTATTTACGTGAGCTTTGACCACGTCTGAACAGCTCACAGAATGATGTATGTTTTTAATGCCCTGATACTGACAACAAGCCTTTTTTCTCTAAATTAATGGGAAACAAGTGTTGCCCAGTGAAGATAAAAGTGACTTTGTGAAGTTTTTTTTCTTTAGAAGTTGCCTTTTGTAATAGATGGAAGGTCTTTGCAGAAATGTCAGTGTCAGCTTGTCTGACCAAGGGGAGGGATGCCATGGCACATGTGCTATGGGTTGTGTGTGCATGGTGGGAATCGATGGGATATCAGGTTGGTCTTGATTAGGTCACAAAAAACAAACACAAACAACCTATGCCAACCCAGCCCCACCACATACAGAAACAAAACCCTAGATCAACCCAAGTCACCCTCCGGCAAAAGAGTGTCTGCCTTTAGCTTCTCACGGGTACAAATCAGCTTTTTAGGCTGATCAGTTTAACTTTTTTAATGTTTTTCTTTTTCATAAAATGCATTTGATATGCAAATTCACATTGAAAAACAGATGTTTACAGCCTAAACCAAGCCACAGAACCACAGAATAGTTTGGGATGGAAGGGACCTTCAAGATCTTCTAGTTCCAACCCCCATGCCATAGTAGCGTCACCATCCTCCAGACCAGACTGCTCAAAGCCGTGGCTTTGAACACTTCCAGGGATGGGCAAAGAGGAGTGAAAGGCTGGGTTTGGAGACCCAGTACAGCTGTTGGGAGTACCAGACCCCATGGAGCAGGGCTGCAGTGCAGTCTCTGCTCTCCAGCTGGTTCCCAGCCATTCCCCCTTCTGGAAAGCAGTGTGGGGACCTTCGAGCAGGAACACACAGGGCTGAGAACCTGCACCTTTGGAAACAGGGCTCAGGTACTTGAAAGTACCTGTTAAAAACAGTCAACAAGAAAAGCTAAACTCTCCATTTACATATCCCTGTACTCACTAGCAAATCTCAAAGCACTTTCTCCTGGACATAACTGCTTTTCCCCTTGTTTTAGAACAGCACAGAAAATGTCCCCAGACATGCGGTGTGGAGAGCTGCCAGCTGTGGCAGAGCTGGGATGGGGAGAAGCAGTGACAAACAGTTGGCACAAAGCAGCTTTAAACTGGGTGACAGACCACCAGGCTGCAGAGTTGTAAGTGTTTCATTTTAAACCCTCAGCATTATCCTGAAGTACTGTTTAATAAGCATCATGCCTCTGCTTTGAGGGTGAAATACCAGAAAGTCCCTGGGAGAAGCTTCACACCTGAACTCGCCTTCTGTGCACCACCAGCTGCTGCAAGAATTATTTTTCCTCTCTAGGTAGTCCATATAAACACCTGAAACTGGCTGCTACAGTATTGAAATTAGTCCAACATAAGATAAATATCCATCATAGACATTAAAAAAAACAACAAAACAAACCTTCAATATATTAAGTGCTCTAAAATCAAAACAAGGCACTTTAAATCAAGGTGAATGCATCTGAGTAGGTTTTCGTTATCTAGATTTATCTAAGGTACATGTCATTTCTGTCTCATTAAATTGCAATATAAATTGTATGCATAAAAATATTAAACATTTTTTTCTTCTCAAAATGACTAAAATGTGATAAAAGCCCACACAACACTTTCCCTTGCCTTGATGTTTGCAAGAGAGTACCATATGGCTTGTCTGAATCTCTCAACAAGAGTTTTCCTGAATTCAAAACTAATTTGATTTGGCAGCTCCTTCTTTAGAAAAATGTAAATTCCCTTAACATGTTTTAAATTATATTCTAGTTAATAAAGCATTATTTTCTTATTTGAAGTACAAGCAAGATTTTACAGATTTTTCATTTTCACCATAAAGGTAAATTCTTCAACTTTCAGAACTGGCAGTAGTATTTTTTTCCAAACAACCTTCTCTGCACATCAACAATAAAGTAATATTTCACAGCTGTCTCCATTTTCCCCTGTATCTCAACATATTAGGGCATGCCAAAGATCCAGAGTATATGGTAATCTTTTTCTTAAACAACTGAGTAGGCTAAGAAAGAAAATCAAAGGAAAAGAGCTTTATTGAAACCCATTTTCTTCTATAGGGGAAGGTGCAGCACAAAGTTCTCATGACTGGCAAAGGGCAGGCAGCATTTGACTGGAGGAATATTCTGAGCTGGTGTGCTACAAAGTTGGTGTCTTCATCCTTCCTATGACTTGTCTTCCAGAACAACCAAAGTAATTAAATCAGCAACTAAGGGTTTTTCTGAACAGTTCTGCTTACAGGCCATGTGGTATAATAGTCTGGTTTTGTCCTGGATTTCACACCAGGATGAAATCACTTTATTTTTCAGGATAGATGCAACAGCTACAAATAGAAATTGCTATTTAGTTACACTTCAGAGTGCAAAGTAGTTTATCATAGGTTCCTTCTGTGGGCCTAAAGAACCCTGGACTACAGGTTTTAGAAGGATAAAATTTTGTATGGCTGTGTTACAGGCTTTCTTCACAGCAAAGGAAAATGAAGCTTGAGTGACTGCTGCTCACAGGTACCCCCACAACAAAACAATGAGTTAAGAAGCCGACAATTTCCACTCTGAGTTTCACAGGAATGTAATAAGTACTTCACATCAAAAGTATCAGGAAGACAGGGAAGAGGGGAAAATAAATTAATAAATAAATGAAAAATTGTGGTCAGGTGAGAAAAAGACTGCAAAATAAACTTAAATTGACAGGTTGCCAGAGCATCCATCCTGTGCAGAAGTTTGCACAGAGAAGACAAATTTCCACAGGACCTTCCACCAACTTTGTTTGTGGACACACTGATGGGCATGAAGCCATGGGAAAACAGCCATTATGAGACCTACTGCCCCTCATTTTCTTAATTACATCGCTACACCTTTATATTCAGTCATTTCTGTGGCTGAGGGTGACCTGCACAGACAGGGCTCAGCAGAAGCAGGCACCTGGGAACACGAGTCCCAGAATAATGGCAGGAGGACACAAGCAAACATCAACCCCTTCCCTGCTATGTGAACAAGTAATCAGCTGAAATGATCCTTAACAA
This sequence comes from Ammospiza caudacuta, assembly GCF_027887145.1. NCBI lineage: Eukaryota > Metazoa > Chordata > Aves > Passeriformes > Passerellidae > Ammospiza > Ammospiza caudacuta. The sequence goes on along the minus strand of NC_080594.1, from coordinate 18,652,421 downwards.
GGTGAGCTGTAGTTGTAGACCTGCTTTTCTATTTCCAGCCATTAAGGGATAGAGGTATACTGCTCTAGAAGTAGTCTCACTTCATTAAAAGCATTATTTGAAAAGCAGGAAAACAAGAGGAAAAAAAAGTCGTCATCCCCCAAAACCAAAATTCAGGCAATTCAGAGGATGCAGCAGATTTTCTGTATCAAAGCACAGTCCTAACTAATCTTACAGAAGCAATTCTAATTAGGCAGGAAATGAAGAACAGTTCATTTCAGACTAGCTGAAAGAACAGTAGATTGATTTAAATCAAATCACTGATTTTAATCACGGATTTAAATCAACCAAGCAGGACACCTTGATTTAGCTCATCAACTTTAATCTTGTACTTTTTACTTTTTTCCTAATGAAAGCTCATTCATTTTGTTAAGATAATGTGGGGAATTGTGAAAAGAACACACTTAGTGTTAAAATGGCTTAAAATCTTTATTCTCACTCAACATTAATGACTTGTGACTTCAAAGCTTGAACTGACTATTTTTTTAACAGTTAAAAAGCATAGCTTTTAAAATTCATTCACATTTTAAGGCTCATGAAACACACAGTAAATTATTTTAGAGATTGCAATAAATCTAGATCTTGGTAAATGAAAAGATTTTTGCTTAGGTATCTTCTAAAACTGTCTGGGTAAAGCAACTCCAATTGGAGACACCACAGACTTTAATCCATTTCTGTGAAAGAACATTAGAGCCCAATAGAAGATAACACATTATGTAATTTAGGTACACCTACTAAAAATATAAAACCTGACATTGTGCAACATTATCTTAAAAAATTAAAAGCTGTCAAGATACTTTTGCAACTGCGTTAATACAAAAAATATGAGGAAAATGGTGCTGAGATCACAACGATGAACTGCTCAGAGTACTTTGAATATGAGATAGAAATCCCGATTAAATGCTATGCTAGGAAAAGAAAAAAAAGCTTCATAATTTATGAGGGGAAAAAATTTTGAAGGTAGTATCAGCAAAAAAGGAAGAGGACACGTAGGGACAATCCTTGTGCTGGAAAAGAGCTGGAGGTGACAGAAGAGCAGAGCAGATTTCATGTGTAGGTACGTGTAATACAATGTGGCAGCAGAATAGAGAACAGCAAAGTGCATTAATAAGAATGAAGAGAGACATTAAAATGAACTAAGGGATGTTTCAGGAGAGTGGACTGGGAGACACATTATTACTAGCACACCTAAATGTTACCAGTGTCCAGCAATGGTGTTTCATTCAATATGGTTTCCTTTTTTTCCCTTTAGAGCCTTGACAGAGAGAAAAGTATTAAGAAAACACACATTTGGTACCAGTGCACACCAAGACATACCTCTCCATATAAAACCCAGCAAACCAAACACAGAATTACAACAGCTAATAAATACAAGACAAAAGCACAGAGAGCTTGCAGCCGAGCAGTATCTCATTTTAATTGTCGATACAATTCTGACTGTTTTTGTTAGGGAAAGCTAGAGATGAAAAATATCAACTCCTAATCTTTATGAGCTACTATTTAAATCTCCACCAGGGTGCTGGGGCTCTGCTAAAAATGAGCAATGAAAAAATGGTGATGCTTTATTCATTAGTCCTGCCCCCAGCAGGCACTCAAAGCTGAGGACTCAGAGCTGCCTATTTCCCTGTCAATGTCTTAAGCACCTTTCCTTTTTCTCCTTAGCTCTGCAAAGCTCTGAAAGAAAGATGGGGATGGAGCCCACCTCGAACCATTCTGAGCCAAAGCAGACCTAAACAAAACTTACAATCCCTTCCAAAAAAGATTAAGTATGTTTGATTTGCTTGTATTCTACCTCAGAAATCTCTGAGGATAATTTTTCCACTCTTACTGACAATGTTCCTGAGTAAGAAAAGATTTACATTTGAATTTGAAGTGTTAAGGTACTTTTCCTTACAAGCTATGGGAACCTGCAGCACAAAGTGTCAATCTGCTAGCCGAGGCAGATGCAGTGATTCTGCTTTTAGTTTTCTTTGGCACGGCAAATAAAAGAACTTTTTAAACACCACTTGAGAGCACACAAGTGATAAGAACAGTCAATCCAGAAGGAACATTCAGAAGAAAAATTGACAAAACCAAGCTACTGTGGGCAAATGATGAAGACTTAAGAAAAACTCCAGACTGCTGGCACTTGGCATACATGTCAGATAAATTAAAGTACAGCTTAAACAGCAATGCGGAATTTCCTCTGCTTTATGATTAGGAGCTTCAGCTACTTAGTTATGTTCATTTGCCTTGGAGGTAATATTTCAAGCTGGCCCAAGCTACATAACCTGTCCACTCTTGGCAATTGAAGTTACCTACCTGCAGCTCCAGGAAGTGAAAAGCAGAACGCAGCTGCGGGTGGATTTGCTGGGTACCAGAGTCTCGGAGAGCTGACCACTACAAGCACATGCAACAGAGCAGGCCACACCACCTTAAACTGTTACACCCTTCACATAACAGCACCTAACTGTGCCAAAAGAAACACTCTGCAAAAGCAAGGGCATGACACCAGTTAAGAGTGAAAGGGCTGGCACCAGGAACTAAAACCAACTGCCTTAACTAACAACAGAGCCAGCATATTAGTCTTTAAGCATCAATTGCATGCTGTCTTCTCTCCCTTCTATCCCCTCCATCCCAGCAGGATTACCTAGTGCAGTTTACACCATGGGCCAGACGTGCTTTTGAAAGGTGTATTTGTTAATGTCACCTCATCCTCCAGTGTTATAAACCAAGTTTATGCAATTTGGTGTGGATTGCTCAACCTTGGCCTCTCTTTCCAGCAGACGGGAGGGAGAGAGAGAGGGGGCAGAAAAGCCCTCTCAATGTCAGCACAACTTTCTCCTCTCAAGTTTTCACACCTGCACCTTTTAAATTTACAGATTTTAAGTGAAAGCAATACTCAATGCCCTCAAAATTCTGTAAAACAAAACCCCATACTTTCTATGCTTAGAGAGCTTCCATAAATCACACTATTAGAGCTGGACAATGAAACTGGTTCAAATGCTATTTCAGGGCACTGAAGATGCCTCATGAGGTACTTTATCATCTATCTCATCTTAAACATAAATTTATCACTCAAAAAGAAAAAATAGTACCCAAATATACACCTACACTGCTTATAACCTTCAGCCTGTACCAGCCCCTCTAACCAGAGGAAATCTGCACTGTCTTACAGACAATGAATACATCTTTGAACTCATATATATATTTCAAAAATTACTAAGCTTGTTAAATTTATATATTAAAGAGAAAAAAAACATAAAACTTTTTGGTAATCAGTAGACCCCCCCCCAAAGACAGAGAGCATCTATTTAGTAAAATAATAGCTATCCCAGCTGGTTTTGGCCCACCTAGCTGGGCACACCTATGCCAGCTGCTGCAGTCAGATGCAAATCAAGGACAGACTTTTCCCTGTTTTCCATCACAGCCAGAATTGCTATGCTTAGTCACTTATCATAACAGAAACACACGCTTAGGAATAATTACTAAAAAACTCCTTACTCTGTACTTTTCACCAGATTTCACTGTGCAGATTAATCAAAGCATAAAACCTAATGATAGGTTAAACCTCGGACTTAGCTGTTTTCAGAAGGACACTGGCTATGTGCTGACACACCTGCTTTCTTGCCTCTTCTGTATTTCTCCTATTCATCTATCAAAGAAACAATCCTATTCTTGTCTTGCGGAAACAGCCACTGGAGAGAAGTGAATCATATTTTAACAAGAAGCCTTTTGGCTCTGTTCTATTGAAAGGAGCCATACATTCAAGATAACACTGAGGCAGTTTTCTTTTCTACCTAACTTCACATTGTCATTTTTGTGAAGAATACATTTAAGCAGGCGTCTTCAGTCCTGTGGCTTTTTGAGCCTAGGTAAATTGTTGGGTTTTTTAAACACTTTATGCATTTTGTATTTTGCATTAAGAAAAAAAAAACAGTCTTTAAAATAATTATTTCCTTAGAATTACAGTCCATCACCTTCACTTGTGGTTTGTCTTCCACTGAACACAGAATGAAGCATTTCTTATTTTCATTGTTTACACAGGACATGCCATCTTAAACAGAGTTTACATTCTTCTGTGATAGCAGTTGCTTTTCAACAAGTGTATAAAATTATTTCCATTAACAACCTGTTTTTCTGGTTTAAAAAAAATTTCAAATGAAATAAGTAGTAAAAATGTGAAATTTTGTTAAAACACTGATTATTCCTAGTTAAAAAAAAAAAAAAAACAACAAACAAACCCAAAAGAAAGTTCAACTAGAGATTATTAGCATTACAGTGGGTATTTCAGGCCAAACATTAACATTTTGATAGCTAAATAAAAATATTTCTGATTATAAGATTTACACTTGGAGGTAAAAAATAAGTGCATGTACAATCTTTTTGAGAAATTGATGTTCTAGCTATCAATTTTTTGAGAGATAATTTTAAAGTCTATATCTGATATGAGCTGGAGCTAACACATCTGGTTTTAAAGGTACATGGCAAATAATAAGTTCAACATTTTACAGATATATATGATATATTCCTAGATTTTGAATAATTTAAATACATCAAACAGATACTTGCTTCCATGGTTACAAAATTTTAGATGATCACTTTCCTGTTAAAAAAACACAAACAAGCAAACAAACAAAAACCCCCCAAACAACAAAATAACCCCCCAAATCTTCAAACTTTAAATTTTGGCACATTTCAGTGTATTCTTGCTTTTGGTACTGTTGAAAAACCACACTTGTGACCAGGTTATGACTTTTCCTCTCCCTGCCACAAGTCTAAAGCAAGAAAAGGGATCCAGTTCAGCTCTTCTAATGCAATCAGTCTGGCAAGTGGAAATTCAAATTTACTAAGAATTTTACACAGTTCTGCAGAACCCTATATAGAGCAAAGTGGAAGCCTACAGAGATGTTAAATCTGTCATCTATTAGGATTTCATTTCTGCATTATTCTTTCACCTCCATATTCTTGTATGATACCAATGAAGGACAAATAAAATAATTTGAAATATTCAGGTTAGCAGATTAAGATGGGATTTATCAAAATATTAAGAAACTGCAATATGCACTCAACTAAAAAAGAAATTAGACAAGAGATTTTACATTTCTGCTTTCTGGAAAGAGAAAGTGAGTTACATGTAGGGTATGTATATACTACACACACCAGCTTATGTCTGTGTTCATTCACATTATCAATATGGACAGACTGCCCAAAATCTTCTTCTCAATCTCACACTCATATATTACTTATATTACTGACACATTAAGCAAAAAAAAAAAAAAAAAAAAAAAAAAAAAAAAAAAAAGCCACCAAGCCAAGTCAGTGAACTCATTACAGTTTCTGGAGATTTCAGCCTTCAAGTTCCCTTTAAGTGCATGAAGAGAAGATAAAACACAATAGCTGTGGCTTGGGTTCTGATTTCAGCTGCTGCTGCATAGATCACTGAAATTTAAAAGTTGTTCCAGGTTTATACTAGAGCAAATAAGAACTGGTTCTACATTTTTAATGTCATCATGTATATTTTTTAAATCACAGTGGAAAATTTTGTTCTGGCCACCAGAAAAAAACACTGAAAGCTGATTATCTCAAATCTCCATGTCCTTGCTTCCCTCCCTGCTCAAGCTAGTCAACCAGCACAGCATTATCTTTCATGCTGCATCTAAATTTATTCTCTTAAATACACCAGTCAGCTTTCATGTAAAGCAGGGTGCAAGACTTTATGTAAACCAAATACCTTAATTTGAATAATTTACTGCTAGGAAAATTATATGTTCTATATCTAGAGTAACAAGCGAAGTATCAATAAAAAGCCACAACCAACCTATGAGCATTAGAGAAAGAAAGGTCTTTTGGCTAAAGCTCTGAATAAAGAACAAGGACACATGTATTCTTGTTCTGCCACCAAAAAATTAAACTTTGTGCATCAGACAAATTGCTTTCAAACCTTTAACCAGCTCTACAGTATTTTGTGATATTACATTGTGTAAAAAAAAAAAATTTTTGTGAGTATAGTTAAATGATCCAACACCTGACTACTGATACGCAGTTCAGGTTTTCATGAAATATGTAGTTTTAAACTCTGCTAGGTTAAATGCTGACAGTACATAACAAATGATGACAAGCTGTTCTGATTTAAAGGCAAACACTTACATTTCAATAATGCAAAACAATTACTGTATTTTCTATATCATTAGAGTTGCAGTACCCAAGGCACCACAAAGGCTAAATAGGGAGGCAATTCTCAGCAATAACTGCCTTGCTGTGTCTGTCTCCTTTCTTGATTTAAGCCCATTCATACTTCACCCAGGTGCCCAAGTAGGCAGATGGAAGTTGGACAACTGCTCTCTTACCTGAGGCTTTCCTCTGATGTATTAAGGGCACACAGATAGTTTGTTAATGAATGTTGGCTTTACCTACAGATCATGAAGCAGGCTGAACTTGTCCTGTAACGTCCTTGAAGATCAAAATGATCTCTGGAACAGGCTGGGTTTCAAACTTACATAGTAAACAACCTGCTAATGCCCACATCCTTTGGGAACAACAGAAACCTTGACAAAAACACCACAATTTTGCCCAAAAGTTTCTCCTGCCTTCAGTCTTACCCAAGCAACTCATAGGACCCACTCTGTTGAGTCCCTTTCAGGCTAATGAATTCTTTGTTTCACAACAAACTCAGAGAGATCTAAGTGATTTTGCTGACTTTTGCCCAAACAGGCCCACACAATCAGGTTTAAGGCAGAACAGCTCAGGGAGCCCACTGAGGCACACTGAGTTTTACCTAACACTTTGTTACTGGATTGCAGCACAGGTGCTCCCTTGGCTGACCTGCATTTCCACTCTAGGGATGGTACTACAGGAGTAGCTGCCTCTGAAGAAACCACAGAACCTGCTATTTAATCCAGCTTCCACAGGCATTACAAAATAACCCCTCTCAATGCACAATTAGTAAAAAACACACCAATTTCCACAGAAAAATCTGAAATTAGTCTGATAGCGACACCTTTGTGAGTCTTCTGTGGGGTTTTATGACACACCAGCCTTATATATCTGGGGAATAAGTAAACTGAATAAACACAATAATAATTTTTCAAATTATTCTTTAAGACATTCTATATGTATTGTTAGTAGTAATACAAATTTATAAAGTGCTTCTGAGATTCTAACCTCCAGGTTTAATTGCATGAATAAAAAAAAATGTTATCATTTGGCACCCAACTGTGAAAACAAAACCACCATTTTCTGTTTTGGAAAAACAAAACAGATTTTGCTTTCAGCTTGTTTTTCATGAAATGCAATGTGGGAAGAAGCAGCTTTAGACTGCTGCTTTTAAGTGTCACTTGGAGGCACGGCTACTTAGAAAATTAAACCCATAATACATTGTACTACAAATGCAACTCCAGGTCTCTTGGGCATTAACCTCATGTTCTAAACACAATTTAATTTGGCTCTGCTGCCTGTCAGAAAATCGAGAAGAGAAAGCAAGACTTTTCCAGCACAGCACAGGAATCAGTCCTTCAAAGAACTTGCTATTCCACTATACTCAAAATCACTGTGTGCAAACACCAGAATTACTCCTTTTCACTTTCTATTTTCTGTTCAAAAATTATGTGACAGCAAAAAGCAGTCAGTGCAGAAAGTATTAAAACACACATCTAATCTACTTGATTTTAGAGATGTCATCATATTTTTATCTGGTATTACAGATTTGCAATATTCCATAGTGTTCAGATACCACAGTTTCTCTCTGCATTTCAAATGTTGGCATTGTTAGAGCTTTTATTACCATGGTATGAAGCAACCTGAAGACTCAGCCTGCACTGTACCAGGTGCTGCACGTCTCTGGAGGCAGACTGCCACAAACCCTTGCGCAACAAGCAAGGCAGAAGCACAAAATGAAAGGCAAAACATTTATTCTTCCACTTTTCCTCCACACTTCCCTGCCCTCAAAGGCACAGGAATAGGATCCGGTGGGCAGACACTGATGCACTTTGGAGGTGAGAAGCTGGACCGTGGAGCTGGGAATGCCACTGCAGAAACAGGTCACACCTGCTGCTCACCAGCAGCCTCAGCTGCACACAGAAACCTGGAAACCTCTCTCTTTGAGATGATTTTCTCAAATCCCAGCCTGAAACTGCAGAAAGGGACAGACTCATCTCTAACAAAAGGCCAGAGACTGAAACCAACTTCTTCAGTAAGATTAACCCAGGAATTCAATTGTAAATATGCCATTGCTGTGGTACCTTGGTTGGCCTGTTTTAAATGGTGAAAAGGCAGGAGATGACAGGGGCTAAGAGGAAAGGACAGCTGGCTTCCTAGGGACAGCACATTTCACAGATTCAAGAGATCTTAAAACCTGTCAAGTCCTGGGCTCGCAGCCACAAGCTCTGTGAGCACAATAAAGGCCAGCTCTGGAGGAGTCCAGACAAAACAGACACTAAGAGAAACAGCTATTTCATGCTTTTCCAGGTCTGGCCTACAAAAATGACATTTCCCTGTAAGTTCCCCTGTTAGCAATTCCCCATGGACGCTGCTACCAAGGGCTGATGGAAAATGAAGCGTAAGGAAGGAAGCAGAGTCTGCATCCACTGGTGCAGGATGATCAGCCATAAGAGATGCACTCTTTGCTCCACAGGCCTCAACACTCACCATATAAACTCATGCTTTTCATCTGAAAAGTGTACAGCTCATAAAGCTGCTCCTGGACAGTAACCTTCTTGTTTTTTATAGGGAGGAAGAAATAAAAGTAGCAGAAACTACAGAACAATAAGTCTTGATAAGCAACAGATATTTTACTTCAGTTAAAAATTATTATAGAACATTTATAAATCAGGGTCCTTCTCAAAAAAATTAATCAGAGATATATTTCTGTATGAGCAAGACAGCACAGACACTGACATGGATTTAGAGAGTCAGGATTGCTTTTTGGGTGATCAAGGTGACATATAATGGAGAAATCTGATTTCCTGAATTGCCCCTTAGTTACACCCTGAGAAGATATCCAGCTTGGCATCCCAAGGCTAAGCACAACCAATTGCATTACTTCTTCAGATTATTATGTCTCTACACAGCATGAGATCCCCCCAAAATTCTATTATAAGTGAAATTCTGCAATCTCATACAAATCTATAAAATACTCTATTCATCATATCCGAACTACAATTATATATTTGGAGATTAAAAAAAACCCAACAAATCAAACACCTAATATCCCAAATCTACCCCAATTCAGCAAATTCAGAGCTGTAAGCTGTCAAAGAAACAATTTTTTTCTTATTATTTGAAGACATCTCCGAATATATCCTAAGAGGAAAGCGACCAAAATCCTTCTATACCTTTAGAAATGTAATTTTTTGAATCAAAGGAACAAGGGTTTGTAATAAGGTATCTAAAATTTAAGGTGGCATCAGGAAAATCCCCAACTACAACAGAATCAGCAACACAAGTTGTTGATAGCTGCAATCCCCACACTTCCCTCCCTCTTCTCTTTCCTGCCAAGTTGCAGAGAAGTGTAGAGCACCAAGTGTTCCCTCTTTGTGTATATAAAATAAAAGTTCAGGATGTAACTCAGCCCACATTTCCCCAGCTAGAAATTAACCTGACTTGGACTCGTCTCCATCTGAAAGAAACACGTGACAGGACATTATGGGGGGAAAAACTGCACAGGGACTCATCACAGAGCCAACCCAGGGCCTTTTTCACTAACAACAGTTCTTCCCACATAATCTCATGGCACTCTAAATACTGAGTGCTATAAAGGCACTGTCTAAATACATTTTGGCTTTTTTTGCTGTTAAACACATGTCAAATCTTCCATGTCACATTTAAAAGGACCAGTAAACAGTTTTTCAAAGGAAGAAGGTAATAAATTACTTATTTACTCTGCTTAGTGGGATACCCTGTCACCTCTCCAGGACTTCCATTAATGCTCCCTGTCCTCTTCTGGTTTTCCACTCATTACCTGCAGGCCTAAAATGCAAACAGCACTGTGCTCTAAAACACTCACTCTTGCCAAGTACAGGAGCATAACTCCCACTTTTTCTGGTGTTCATCACTTATAGCTCTGTCTTATATGGGGTTTTTAGGGGAGGTGGGAACACAGACCAGCATGAGCAGAAAGTCACCAAAGATCCATCTTTAGGAATGGCTAGCTCTGGGTAGGTGTGCACCCACCATGGCTCTGAACACCCTGCAAAATCACAGGCTCATAACAAAGTCTGGGTTGAAGGGGGTTTGGGAATCATCCAGTGCAGCCTTCTGTTTAACGGAGAGTCCAGATCTGGTAATGCATGTTATATCCTGTCAAGCCAATTCTTAACTATTTACAGTGAAATACTATGTTTTTATCTAATCCTCTTCAAATCATGTAACAAGGGTAAGAAGAACACTCAAATACCAGACAGGTGTGGACTTTAATGAACAGCTTTCATTTTGACTGATTTTTACATATTAAGTTTTCCCTTCAAGGAATGATCACTTCTAATACAATTTCAAGACAGAAAGCAAATGCAAGATTAAAAGTGGCTCGCAAATCACCAACATCCTCTAGCTCTAATATCCAAATCACCTAATACCCTCTAGAGTTTTTTAATAACATGGAGATAACAAACAATAAAAATGCAGTTCCAGAGACTTTATCAAAGCATCCTAGAGACCTTCTACTCCAGTTGCCATCTGGTGTAAAACCCAAGCCACAATATTGTTTTCCAGCTGGAGACAGAAAGAAGCTGGTGAGCTGTTTTGTAATTATTGTGTGACAGTACTGGAACACCTTGTTTGTGTTGGACTTGGGTCTGTCTAAACCTTGCTGATATCAATCAGCTTCAGTGAGTGCTGGATCAGATCCACACCTGAGAATTTAAGCAATTTAATTAAAGCTTTGTCAATCTCAAAGTTTGTTCAAGAAGCATCTTGCCATTAACAGAAGTGGACAGGTTGTTCTTTTAAATTTGTAAGGCTCTCCCTTGAGGACCACAGCAAACATTTTAGGTCCTTGATCTACAGCTAAGGTTAATCTGTTTTAAGAATGTCCTAATGAGCTAAGATGTGCTGGATATTGATGAGAAAGAAAGCAGAAGAGAGCCTTGATTAACTGAAGGGCAAATTAAGTTTTCAGCTGAATCCTGGGACACTGAAAAAAGAACAGGTGGAAGAAGGAGGAAAATTTGTCTCCTGAAGAATAAGGAAAGATCTGAAACTCTAACTCTCTGTGCTGGACAGATAACTACAGGAGAGGCATTTGGACAAAGAAGAATTACAATCAATCAAAACTGGAAGGCTCAAAGGGTAGTTCCATTAAGAAACTCAATATCAGATTAAGACCACAGGGAAGAAAGATCCTCTGAATGTGAGTTTTAATAAAAGGAGCATTTTAAGAAAAAAAAGAAGAGAAAGAAATGTGACTTCGAGTTGTGAAAGCAGGCTCCCTGCCTGCCCTGAACTCTGCACCTGATTGCTAAAATAGGTGCTATTTGCCCTTTCAGTAGCCATCTCTGTGGATTTCATCAAAGATTTTTCATGGAAAACCAGGATCACCACCTATTTGTTAGGAAGAATTACACCAGTATTGTTAGATATGCCTGAACCACCAGTCTCCAAAAGATGTCAGCAGCTGCTGAGAGGACACTTCATCTCTTGAGGCTGTGATTAACTATCCTGCATCTCATGCTGGGAAGCAAAAGTAACAGACTCTGCAGCCAAAATACAAAATCAAGAACTTAACAGCTGATTATCAAAGAAGTCATTCTCTAGAACATATGCAGACAGCTACATGTGGATGGGGAAATGTTAAGAAGTAACATTTCTTGTAACATAAATTGCAACAAATCAAGGGAAACACATCACCAAAAGAATTAGGGGAAAAAAATTGCTGATTTACTATGTAAGTAATGTCACTCTAGATGGTTCTGAAATTTGGTGTTCTTGTTAAAGTTCCTCTCATATAGTATCACTGAAAGAAGCATAACATTGAGAAAAAAAAAAAAAAACAGCACAAAAGGTGATGAAGCAGAAACAACTGAATAAGGTTCGAAAAAAATTAAACTGATTAATTTTTAACTGAATTGAAACACTGGCAAAATTAACATGGCCCATCAAAATTGTTTTACATGACATAAAAAAATTCAAAGAACATTGAAAAAAATAAGAATCCTAATTTCTTCTGACTCTATTAAATCACAAAATGCTTTGTAGATCTTAAGCTTCCTAATCTGTAAAAAGACTTTTGGTACTATAAGCCTTTAAAAAATTCTTTGTTTTCTTAGAAAATTATCCAGAACAGTATCTATTGTATATCTCTTCAAACAGTGGTTTAGTAAGTAGGGCTTTATGAATGTTGTTGCCCATAGCCTTAGTAATGTCAAAATCCTCTTTGTTTTTTAGCATACAAATTTATTTTGATTCATGAACAGTCCTTGAGCTGAGTAAAAATTTGCTTCTACCAGTACCTGAAGCATACAGAAAATCTACCAAAAAAATGCAGCTGAATACACTACCACTAACATTCCTGGCTTATCTATTCATGCTGTAAAATTTTCATTTCAGCTCCTCAGTAACTCCCACTCTCCTTTTAAAAGTAAGTATTATCAGGGCTAAGTTTGCTTTTCAAAAGTTTGACTAATTTTATTGTATGCTGATGTAAAGCTTAGCAAGCATTTGTTACAAAAACAAAGTCGTAAAGTCATAAACTCAGTATATTTATCTCACTGTATTTTTGTCACCCCCAACAGAACCATCTACAGCTATTCTCTGGTTCTAAGAAAAATTAATAAAGCAGTAAACTCTGGTAAAATTGATTTCACCTAACTGTAATTACATTCAGTGTGGGTTTTTATGCCACTTCAGCATCACCTTTATGCTCAGAGGAGGGAAAATGGCATTTCTAGGGAACTAACAAAGAATAGTCTTGCTCACAGTGAAACATGCCCTCCTGACCATGAGCAGATGCTGTTTAGCTGACTCAGATGTACACCTGCCCAAGTGGTCAAATAAACTCCTGTGATTACTGTACTCAAAATATTTGGGAAAAAAATTCCAAACAGCCAACAGTATTTTTAAGGAAGTTATTAACAGAAGCTGACAGTCAGATATTCTGAGCATAAGCCTGCAACTGTTCCAGCTCTGCCTTGGAGAGAAACATTTACAAAGCCAAAGCTACCAGCAGTCCTCCCCAGAGAGGAGGGATACCCAGTAAAATCCATGCTGGCCCCTGCTGCAGGTCGACATGGGCAGATATCCCCCCTTAGGTGGGACTTAAGTCACTTAAGTGACTCTGGATACCTCAAGAAGTCCCAACACACAAAATAACTATATAGCATAATAGAGCCTCAAGGACTGTTCAGATATCTATCAAGATTTTTTCCATATGGTTGTAAAAAAAAAAAAAAAGCATCCCCATTTCTATCGCGCTGGTACAAATACTCATGATTTTGCAGTGACTGGTTTGCAAGATGAAATGCTGAATAAGCAGTTTCAGTATTTTACAATTTTTGCAGTCAAAAAGTAAAGGCTTTCTACTAAAAATGCTGACATTAACTTGCTCTAAGCATTACCAATATTTTTTAAGTTAGAGAACCAGAGAAAAAAACAATATTTGCAAAATCATGTAATAGATCAGTGCTGAGAGCATTACTTTTCACAGATACCATAAGTGATGGATTTCTTTCCCCAAAGATTGGAAGATATTTCCCAGACACTGCATACAGAGAAAACACTGCACAGGCATTTAATCTAGTCTCTAGTTATAAAACATTCAAAATGTTTAGAGGATGTAACCATGACACCAATGTATGAAACTTTATTTCATAGAGACATTGATATTGAGCAAAGTACATATAAAGATTCCCTAGATATCTCAATTAAAAACCTACAGAATTTTTAAATGATATCACCATTACCATAAATCACCAAGATTAAAAAAGCATGCAATGGTTTATGTTACTTCTTCAAGTTAATTTAATAGCTTCAACTAATAACTAGGATTTGAAGTTTTCTTGTTAGCAACTGGCAAACTGATTGTTTAGCTAGTTTTTTTTTGACCCATAAAATAAATAAATAAATGTATATGAGAAAAAAAAGCTGTTTATAGTTTTAAGACTGCAACAATTGAAATTGTGAGCTGATTCTTCAAGTCTGTTCCTCTGAGAAAGATAGGTCTTTTTTTGTTAATCCTTTCTTCTACTTTGTACTCTCCAACACAAGAAAAAAAGAGAGGTAGAAAGATACAATAAATTCACAGGATGGACACAGAGTTTCTGTTTCAAGGGAAGAATCCAAAATTTTTCTCATTTACTTTCAGACAAAATTTATCTAGAAATATTTTGTTGAGACTAGCCACAACACAGATAAATATGTATCTATTTATTTCTAGCTACCATCCCAAGCAACACAGCAATCATCCCCATGCTCTCCTTTAAACATTTTAAGCTACTATTCCTTATCTTTCACAGAGCTGTTGGCTCTTTATGATTTCATCATGATCTTCTCTTGATGATCTAAATTCACTTTCTGATACCCATAATTTTTAAAGCTTCCTGGCATTTCTTCAAGAAAGTCTTTGGTCAGAATCACTTAGGATGAGCTTATTTCCCACAGTAATGAAGAGCTGAGGGAATTTTCTTTGAGACACAGCCAAGAAACTTGTAGTTTCAAAGTTTAAACACGCCATCGTTGACTGTAATATGTCCTTTGCTGCAGACTGGGCTACCACACCTGAGCATGTTTGTTTTGCCAGTGAATGAGTATTACTTGAATCCTGTGCACTTGGGGGAGAGATGATGGGGCAAAGGACCTGCAATTTTGACTATCCAGCCATTCTGCCTCCTCAGGATATCAGTATTAGATATTTGGATGGATACCTATCTGCTCCACTGAACAGGGAAATTAGCTGGTATCTACTGATCTGGAGGACATGTACAGGGATTTCATTTTCTCATGTGTCTGCACAGACTGACTGACTGCTGTCACTGTTATTGATAAATACAGACTTTATTAACCACTGTGTGGGCCTTCACAGGGAAGGATAAATGCTGCCATTCTTTTTCTTTGTGAGATCACAAAACTAACAGGTAGAAATTATTGTTATCCTCTACAACCATGGATAACTTATGTGGTACAATGTGTTGCTAATTCTAATGGTAAAGAATAATATTGACATGAAAATGGATTTAACACATCCTGACCTATGTCTGCATTTTCTTCCTACAGCAAAAGAAATAACAATTGAGTAGGATTCTTTATAGTATAATCTGTACTACCATGCAAGAATCAAGGTTGGAAAAGGGCAGAGTTGGTGCAGATTATATCAACATCCTGTATTAAAGTTCTCTGGACACGTACTACCTCCAGAGTTTTATTTCATTCTTCCCTAAATCTTTGCAGTCATTTTGTGAGAATTGTGTGCAAGCCAAGAGCAAACAAATCCTTGTTACAAGCCATGTTTTACATCCCCTCTGCAGTCAGGATAAAAGCTGTCTTTGTAAGGTACATGACAACAGACTGTAAAGGTTTAGCGGTGTGACTTTACCCTGGATTGCTTCCATTGCCATATTCAGACTTTAAATTCAAGAGATGAGGTGCAGCAATAAGAGCAGTGTCTCCCAGAAGGGTTAGATGCACAAAGGAGGGCTGGCTTTTTCTTCTATGCTTTTGGGCAAATCTCTTGAGTATAGAACAGAAGATAATCACAAAGGCTGACAGACTGGGATACAGTGGGTTTGAACAAGCTTTTATTTTTTGTTGTATAGATAACTGTTTTAAGTCAATTCTTCATGGCCATCAAAATTAAACATTTTATTTAAAACTCAAGGTAACATGCTTTTGAACGTAAAATGAGAGCCAACACACCAGGGGCTACCTCTGCCACTCCCTGCCCTTCAATTCCAGAACCATGGGAAATGCTAAAGGAAATCAGAGGAGGGAAGAGACAGTACTCTACAGAGACTTGGAACACAGCTGTCTTCTCATGTCATAAGAACTCTGGACTAAAAATCATCTAACTTTATGGAGCAACCTAAAAAAATGATTTGGGGGCACTTTTAAGTGTACTGGTTGCTCCCTCGGAGATTGCAAAAAAACCAAATTAAGAGTACATACCCACTGGCTCACCAACAGGGAATACTTTTCTCATGCAGGACAATCTGAAGGATCAATGCTCCAAGAGCAGCTGTCAGAAAGCCCTGAAGGTCTCCTGCTGGTGAACTTCAAAAGCATAACTAATCCTGCCTGATTCTGGTAGGAAGTGTTCACCCTCCCAGCTCTGCTGGGGAGGAGATAAAGGAAAAGCAATAGGTCACAGAAGCATCAAGCACATCAGAGGGAGTCCTGTGTTCCCTGTCTCGTTTTCCAGCCCTTAATAGCATACTGATTTACCTGCTACATCTTCTCTTCAGAGGATCCCAGGCCACACTTCTTCATCATAAAGTTTCCAAGATTAGAGTGGGAAAGGCAAGAAAAAAACCAAACAGCTCATCTGGCCACCTGCCCTCTTCCTCCTGCACTCTGCCCTCCCCAAGCAACAAACCAGACACTCTGAACAAAATGAAAGCCGCTCAGTTTTCTGTGGATGTCTCTGTTCCGCCCACCAAAAGCACATACACACATTCAAAGCAGAGGACAAGGCCAGAGGTTTCACCTGATCTAGAAACTGGGTCTGGAGAGATTCATCTTAATTAATTACATCCTGCTTTATAAATCCAGCAGGCAACATAACACATGTGCTACGCTGGATTCAACAATGCTGGAGAAAATGAAGTAGCTGACAAAGGGGAAAAAATTGCCTTTTCAACCTTTTTCCATTTGAAATTAATTGCAAAACATGTAGCAGTGTACTGTAAAAAGCTAAGTCAATATAAAAATTTGCAAAATAAGGACCCTCATGTATTTGATATATACTTAATATGATTTTATTTTGAAATAACAACATATTTTTTAAAATTAACCAGTTTACAGGCATTTTTGCTATGTACACATAGACTACCTAGAAAAGCAGTATTACTATTTCTGTTTTTCAAAATAAAAAGCTGAACAAAATAAAAAGAGAAAGATCAACTGTTTAGATTTGAGCTTAGAGAGCCTGGAGCTCATATCCAGCAGAGTAATGAACTTGGCAACCAAACATGGAACTGGAAAGTCATATCAGCCCTCATTTCAAGTTGGGCTATGTGCAGGGTCTCCAGCCTGACAGATATCTCGGGTCACTGACATCAGTGGGATGGGCAAGCAGGAAGGGAGGTGCAGCTGAAGGACCTTGTGAGTGCCAGATTCTGCACCAAGAGGAGAGAGCAGCTCTTGGCAACCCAGGCATCCCCAGCTCTTCCCATTTCCAAAGCAGCTGGAAGAGGAATGCAAATGGTGACTCTAAGTAATCAGCAAAACGGAAGTGCTAAGGAAGTTACTTCGCAGACTGACATTGTTAAGGTGAATGGGACCTGACCACTCTGCATTAGTTTCAGCAGTTATCAGGTTCTTTAACTTCACACTCTGTTTCAAACAGAGTAAGTCAGTCATTGCTTTCTAAAGGGGCCTAATTAGTCAGCCCAGAGTGTGTGAAACTTCATTTCAGAATGGAAAAATGACATCCCAGAATACTTAGTTAACCTAAGTTAACTAATCACATACTGCCTAGATCAAAGGCCAGGAACTTGAGAACACAGCTTACATATTCATGATAAACTACAGATCTCTGAAAGCAAGGCTGCTGAAGACTCTGGACAATACATGCCCATGTGGCAATAAATCCATTTATGGTGCCAAATTGGCTTTCCAATTTACACTGCAGAGTTCTCAGGAAATCTTGCTCCAGTTGTTCAAAATCATCATGATCCAGCTTGAGCAGATGTTTAGCAATGAAGCAAGACACCTGGTACCTTATTTTGATGTTGAACTCAGATAAGAATCAGATTAAGCAACTGAAGCACAGAATTTCCTCAAATACCCCTGAACAATAAAGTAAAAAATAATGGCATATTTAGAGAATGTTGAGTACTATTGTCTTTAGTGATTATATTTCTAATTGTAATTGTCATCAGCTTCTCAGGAAGATTGTAAATTAACAAAGGTTTCAGGAGTGGAAATTGAACAACCAAAAAACTACAGATTTGTAAATAAAATTTGTAAAGCTTTCTAGCAGACAGACTTTTAAACTATGCCCTCTAAATAATTGTTATCCCAAGACATAGTGCAAGAACAGAAGTCTCTGGCCATGAACCCACAGGGCAAAAAAATCCAGCAAAGAAACCGGTACTTCAGCACACTTTTTCTC
Source organism: Ammospiza caudacuta (assembly GCF_027887145.1). NCBI lineage: Eukaryota > Metazoa > Chordata > Aves > Passeriformes > Passerellidae > Ammospiza > Ammospiza caudacuta. The sequence continues at coordinate 18,634,147 of NC_080594.1, read as the reverse complement.
CTAGGAAGGCCAAAGCACACAATACCTGCCAACATAATTGCTTGTTTCAATAAAAATACTTAAATTATCTATTTTTCAGTGAAAGTCAAGGTTTTTAAAGATCCCTGCAGACTAAATTTATCAAAAAGACCTTCATGATTTTCCTTATATTGATGTTTTCATACAATGTTGTTGGAGGGAGATTCAAAGAACTCATTGCTGGCTAGGAGCAACATCACAACCACACATTCATATATAAAACAGAGGCCACACTGAGCAAAGATCAACAATTTGGAGCATTCACCTAACAAAACACAACTGTCTTACCAAAGTATACACAGCATGCACGAGTTGTTCACTTTGTCTGCTTTAAACGATTGAAGCGACATGGCCTAAGTCACTCCTCTGAAAAATGCACAATTGAGAAATGATTCTTAGCAAATGGAGTGGGGGAATGCTGAATGGGAAGTTTGAGTGCTCTGCATGTGTCATTCATACTAAACTGCCTTTTTATGAAAGTGGACTTGTCTGTACTTGAGAATTCAAGAGTCACATTACATGTCTGCACAGAGACCCTGGGAGGTTTGGTTACAAAAGCCAGACATGGTATTGTGTATTCCCTGATGACAAGGAGTCAGCAGAGCCTATTACATCACTTCAAAGTGGCCAAGCAGAGGCAGGAAACCCCCTGACGTTATCTGATAAATTGTTTTGTAAGTTAGTTTGGCACCGGCGTGTCTGGTGTCTAATACTTACAATCCACAGCCTACCAAGGACATGCTATTAGATTGCTGCTATTTTGTGTCAACAAGAAATGTATGCTGTGACAAAGGCCTTTGTAGTAAAGTATGGGAGGAGAGAAAAGTCAGAGGGGAACACTACATTTCCCAAATAAGTAAGGAAACCAATGAATTGTGCTAGGATTGATTATTGCTAACAAGCTACCATTAGGGAGAGAACCTCACAGTTCAGAGCAACTCCAAGCATATCACGTTTCATTACTAATACTTAGTTTTTAAACACAATTCACTGTTGGACAAGCCCCCCATCCAGGGTATCAAAAGATCTTTTTTTCTCTTACAATACATTTCAAGCAATCTTCAGGCATATCCAGTATCAAGAGTATGACTGAAGAAGGGAAGCAAAGGAAAGACAATAATCCAGAGAGTGACCTATTTCACTGAATCATCACAGAGTAATTCAAGTTAAACAGGGTCCCAAGAGGTCTCCAGCCCAGCTCCTCTGCTCAAACCAGAGTCAGCCATAAGACTGCATGAGACTCCTCAAGGCTTTATGTGGGCAGATCACAGAATCATAAAAGCCCCTCCTCTACAGCTGCTCCTCACCACAACTGCTCCAGTTCACCCACATCTGTCTTTTGTCTACAGGCCCAAAATCAGGAGCAGTATTCCTGATGTGGTCCAGGACTACCAGTTCAAGGGAGTAGCTGCTTCACTTGACCTGCTGTTCTTCTCCTGTTAGTGCAGCCCCAGACAGCATCTGCTGCCTGCTTCAAGGGCATGCTGCCAGCTTGGGGGCAGCTCATCTCTTGAGACCTCGGGGAGATCCCAGTGAAAACTCAGGGAAAGAAGGTTCTGCAGGCTTGGGCTGCCTGAGGAGTTCTTATCTGTGTGCACTGCCACTCAATCTGTCCTGCTCAGCAGCAGGCCAGCATTTTCCTTGTTTATTCTTTCACTGCCCATCCAGTGGCAGAAGATTGCCTTGTGGTCCTCAACATCCCTTTCCACTTTCAGCTCCAGGGGAGCTTTGGCTTTCCTAACACAATCACTGTGTGCCATGGCAACAATTCTGAATCTCTCCTTTGCAGCCTGCTGCTGCTCCCACCTCCCCAGTCCTGCCCACTCAAAATGAAGCTCAGTTCTGATCTACCCACTTTTTTGCTGACTAAGAGGCAGAATGCTCAAGGGAGGGAAGGAAAATATCAGCATGAAGAACTTGCCAGGTAACTTGAAATTCTCTCACAATCCTGAGCTCCATCATTTCATGGTTGATTCAGTCACTGATTACACCACCATTTTCTATTTGTTCATGAGCTACAGATTAGGAAAATATTACCCCTAGCTGGCCCATTAGTGTAAGAGTTAATAAAAAAAAGTAATTCTAAGTCCATTTCAATATCAATTTTAAGGTATTACGTCTGATATAAATGGTGGATTTTGTGAAAAAATGCATTTAAACTGCCTCTAGACTTTGAAGTCTCTTAGTACTCAAATGATTTGGTTTGCCTACTTTGCTCAGTCATAAACTTGGGATAGTAAGAATTCAGATGTAGAGCTGCATTTGATACCAGTGGTCACTGTACCCAGACTTATGGCAGTAATAAGCCTTTCAATGTCTGGAGATTATTCTAACTATTAGAAAGATAATGTAATATGAACTTCCAGGCTAAGAAATAGTTCTGTATTGAAGCTTATGGCAAAGCACAGGAAAATAAAGCTTGAGCTGAAAAATACTCTCATCAGTATTTTAGCTCTTTTTACTTAGTTTATCTAAAGCAACCAGATGCGTGCAATGAATAAAAAATGTCTATTTTGCAGCATTTCAGCCAGTATTAGAAAAATATACACTTGAGGACACAAATATTGGCAGAAGGAATCCTCTGCCTGAACTTGGATATATGGTAGTTTTGTGGGTCATGCTAAACTTCAAAGAACAAATATAAAAATTGCCCAATTCTTCTTTTTAATAAACAGCACTTTTGAACGAGAAAGGCGAAAGGAGACAATTTCTTTCACAGTTAAAGCACTCTATAACTACTTCTACTATTAGCAAAAGGCTTCCCCCCACCCCCATGTCTAGACAGCAGTTTTTTATGTGACAGAGACCAAGCAGCCCAACCTAGCTGCCAGGCAGTAGAAGTAGCATCAGTCTTTTTTAGCAGTGTCATCCGTGATACTTTTTTTGGATGAGGCTTCCATTTAACATATTCAGCTGTATCTGATGTAGATGACTGTCTGCTAGGACAAAGACAGATGACCCCTGTATATTATCCTGTAGGGGAGTTGCATTGATTTTGCAATACCACCTATTCACTGTTTCAGTTCACGGTCTGGCATTTTTGTCAGTACTGGTAGTTATTTCTCATTCTCCCTCTGTGAAGAATCCCCATCTATCATCCTGCTGGATGAAAGCCACGATAGGTTTTGCTCATCTACAATAAACACTGTCATATATGGAGCCTGGTGTCCTATCGAATCAGAGCTTATGTAAACATGGTGAGCTGTGTACGTGTCCATCCATCAGCTGAGCCCTAATTACTTTGGCCTGAAAATATCTTGGAATTGATGCACAGCCACCAGCCTCAAGGTTCTTCAGTACTTACAATTTTCTCATTTAACAGAGATAAGGAGTATAAGGAAGCCCATACTTAATTTAATTTCTTCCCCTTCAGATAAATTAATTCTTCTGGCTGATTCTCCTTGGATGCAGGTCAGGGATAAGGATTCAGGAGTTTGAGAAGGCAGAAGGGAGGTATGAGATAGGCAATACAATGCAATACAATACAGAGACTTTCCTCTACCTGCAGATGAGCATGTGGACTTGGCAATACATGTTAACCACTATGTTCTAACCAACAAGGTCAAGATGAACAGCAGCAAGTCCTGAGCTGTATTTTCTGTGAGACACTGCCCTTGACAAATAGAATCAGAAAATTTTTGTAAGAGAAGTCTGTGAAAAGGGGATGTGATATTTATTTATCATATCTCCAAGTTAATTCAACCTTCAAATCTATTTTCTCAAAGAATTCATTGACCCACACTCTTGCAATCCCAGATTGTGCCCAAGTGGTCTGGCCAACATACTGATTCCAATGAAACATCCTGTATTGTCATTCTCATGTAAACGATTGAGGTAACACTTGTTATGGCACTGTCCTTTGCTCCCAAGTGTTGCTTACTTCAGCCTTCATAAATCTTGGGACAGGTTGCTGTTGGCTGTCCATTTCTCCTTGTTTGTTTAAAATATGTTTGCCTTTCCTTCATGAGATCACAGGAAGGAAAAACACATAGATGATACTCAGCAACCCTGTTGTCATTGTCCTGTTGCCAGCAGAAGACACTGTGTTCTGAGTATTCATCTCTGTTGAGGTCTCAGCAGCGGATGAGCCTTCTGGTCTGGACATAAACCATATGTTCTTCAATGTTACTACCAGGAATGGTGTCCTGGGAGCAGTAGTGTCTCAGACTACTCAAACTGTGTCTGCTGTTAGCAAGGCAGGCTTTTCTTACAGTCCTTATCCTGCTCTTTTTGGTGTTCCCACAAAAACACAAACATGCATAAACAGCTCTTCCACTGATACATCATTCGTACAATCTTCATAAATGTAACTAAATTCAAAGTATTAAGACTGAAGTGTACAAGTTTCCTTTCAAGTTCACATAACTGTTACAAATAACCAAGACTTGCCACTGTTAAAATCAGTGTTTGTTACATTTATGTTATTTTGAGGGTCTGAATAATGTTGTAAGTGAGCCAAGGCTTAACTTTGACAAAGAGCTTCTTTGAAAAATCCCAGATCTCGAACCTGTTTTTTCATGCTCTCCTGAACACCTGCAGAAGAACTTCAAACTCTCCTTCCAGCCCTGGAAGTGTTCAAGTGATGATTCTTTGAGCAGCATGTCTCTTGGAAGGTTTCTCTGCCCACAGCACGGGGTTGGAATGAGATCATCTTTAAGGTCCCTTCCAACCCAAACCATTTTGAGTCTGAGATACAATCCAATATCCAAAATGCATCAGTACCTGCGTTTATGTTATTGTCTGCAGTGCCAAGACGAAACCCCTCCATGCTTACCTGATGCTTGGAAAAGGCAAAAAATCAGTCCTCCCATTGTCCTTCTGAATGAAACACACAACCACTAGCAGTACTCACTAGCTACACATAGCTGTATTGGAACACAAACATGTCATTATCAGTACACTTGAAAAGACTTATGATAATGCTTAAGGCACAAAAACTTCACAGCATTTACATGGTTTCCATGTTTCTTGCCCAGTGTTTACAACTGCCAATAGAACTTGTACCTAGACCCCAAAAAGCTGATTAGTCCAATTAAGCTAAAAAAAAAAAAAAAAAAAACAAGCATATCTCAACCTTCACTTGACATTAACAAAAGTGTTTACATGGCACAGTTCCTGGCTTTCCAAGCCAGCAGAGCCTCTGCAACACAACTGATTAATTAAAGAGCTCTGAGAAGTTAACACTGAAGGTTACTGATTAATTGTATGTTAGAGCTGCCTAATCAAGTACCCAAGGCAATAAACAAATACAAAGATATATTATACACTGATTAACACAATTATTTATAGTTTTACTTTTAACTGGTTGCCTGCCACACAGCAATCTGAATAAACCCGAATAAACACTGGGGAGGGTGATCAGGGTCACTTACTGTATTTTCCCAGCTGGCTATTAGGGCTGTTTTCCCTGGAAGTGAAACATATGATTATAAAACCTTCTTCATGCATGGTCATCACATGGGCAACCACACCACAATCATTTATCATGTATTTATGAGTGCTACTGGTTGCTATGTGTGTCTCCAAGGGCTGAAATTCAGCATTGCAAACAGCTGCTAACCATCATTAAGAAAAAGTGAGCAAGCTACTCTAAATGCTACAGCCCTATTTGAGGACAAGATTTACACCTAGAGATGATCAACAGCTCTTTCTCTTATTCACATTCAGATCTAACGGCAAATTTCTCATTTCAGAGATCTTTTCCACTATGCATGAATTTCCAGTCCCAGACTGCAATACTTCTTCGTCTCATAAGGCTGTTTTCATGGCCTCCTCTAAATCCATCATGTAACTCCTTTCTCCATGTCAAGAGATGAATACTAAAGTGTGTCCTCACTCCATAGTTCCTGTGTTATCCATATATATAACACAAAATAAAATATTTCCTTGCAAACACTGGACAAGTTTATTCACTGTTAGGGAGGTTTTTTTAAAGGAAAAGCTGCAGGAAGGGTTCTGAAAGAAGGAAACTCTGCAATGACTCCTTTCCCCCCAAGTCAATGAAAACAACTTTGTCTCCTGCAGAAATGTCATCAGTTCTCCTGCAATATATGCCAATTCTGTCTGGTTCATCAAGAAGCCAGTGATCAGACTCTGCCTCTTTTGTGTTCATTGTCCACCTCTCTCCTCTGAAGAAGAAGAAAAACAAGAATAAAAATGAAAGAAAAATGACCCTCACAAAAGGCAACCATTACTGAGCAAGTAATTGCCTGATACTTCCCCCAGAACTCTCATTATGCCATACAAAGTTTTATTAGCTCCCTTTAATGAGCAGAGCCCTTTGTTTGCCTGCTAATAATATAGTCAGCAGTCCAAGTACAAATGTTGATTCTTGTCCTGTACTACCCTTTCGCTATAAGCCCCTTATACCTATCCAGCATGACCACAATCAAATCTGCCATTAAATTACTTCCCAGCTATGAGGGACTGATCAGATCAAACTTTCCTTCTGTAACTAAACGGCCCCAATTCCCATCTAGATTACACTGGTTTTAAAAACTTCCTAACACAAGACTGGTGTAAGACAAGAGGCTCAAGCCCATTGTGCCAGCTAATTCCATGTCCTCTAATTACACACATTTGACTGCTTGCAACAAGATCCACAGCCAATAATGAAATTCCCTTTTTCCATCAAGTTGGTGTGCATGAGATCTGATAGCTCTGGCACACTCATCTTCCTACATCCTCAGATAACTACTCTTTGAAGCTGTTCAGGGGAGATGAAAATATAATAGCCTCAGAAAGGGTTGATCAGCATGAAATAAAAGAGAAGGTCAAAAGCTGATTGATGCAACCACTAAAATTGTAATATTAAGATTCAGTCAATTTACATTGTTGAAAGTCACAATTTTCATACTAGTACCATTTATTTTTTTCCATATTAAAATTACCATTAGAATTTCTCTTTAACCTTTTTTTGTTTTTTTGAAATCTGGTTGCAATTACAATCAATCAAGAACAAACCAACCCATTCCTTATCTCCTGAATTATGGATTCTGTGACATAAGTGTAAATTATACATTCAAAAATCTGTCTGTCCTTGTTTCCAAAAGTGGTTAATTACATAACATTTTAGAGTTGTCTTTTGGAAGGCTAATTTTCATAAGAATCTTTAAATGTACAACAGGTTTTTTTTTTCCTTCTGAAACAATTTCTGCCCAGCAAAAAAGAACAGACGGAAAGTCTTAAGAATATTGAGCTTCATTCACATATTTACCAACCCTGTAAATATTAACTTCATGTATCAACATCATTTCTCTGACCAGGAACTCTTAAACCCACTGTTTAACCCAGGTAAACACAGATCTCTTCAGCACCCTGGGTTTCCAAATGTTAAATGACAGCATGTGTCTCCATATGAAGTTTTAGATCAAACCTGAATCTCAAGCCCCTGCTCTACATGTGCCACACATACAAGCAATATGCTAAAACAGGCACTGGACCTTCAGTACCTGTTATCATTCACTGAATAAACCAACAGGCAGGCAACAGCTGCTTGTGAAATCTGTTGAGTGGCCATCACTCTTAAAACAGAAACATATCAATCCTCAGCCATTCAAAAAATAGATCCCACTGTATGTTTGCTAAAAGTACAGATTCAGAGATTATATGGGGGCTTTTCCTTATTTTCTCTCATATACTGCTACTTAGTCACTACTGTATTGCAAGTTTAACTGGTTTCCTTAATTTTGACTGAGAAAGGTAAGCTAATTCCACAGTAAGCAAGCACACTTACTTCTTCCTTTAATCATATAACAATTTTAATTCCAGTTCATTGTTAATTGTCTTCCAGATTTCTGTGATCAATAAAACTCTCTACCAACTTCTTCCACCTTTTCCCTGACACTGTGTTGCAACACAATTTCCTCACATAGCTTTACACCTACTTTGTCCTAGAGTATTTCTAACACTAAAAGCAACTGGAGGCAAACATTCCAACTATTCACACAACCAAAGCTCTTTAGAAAACCTCTATCAGCATGCCCTGTAGCTGACATAAGTTCTCCTAGCATCCATGCCCAATCAATGACATCCCAAAACACTCGGGTAAGAGTACACAGCTTCAGCAAATTACACCCAGGTACTGCTGAAGGGAACACCTGCAGTCAGGAGACTTGGTTAAGAGAAGAGCTCTTTCCTCTATCACTGCAACCCTGGAAAATGTGTCAGATAGGGCTCATTTCTATTTCAAATGTCCAGTGACACTCAGTTTCAAAGTACTTTTTAAGGGCTCGTTTCTTAGAGGTCATTGCACTTCCAGAAAAAAATACAGTGAAATAATTCAATGAGTACATTTTATACAGACAACTGCAAATATCCATATATTTTTACTATTCTGGGGTAGAGAATGACCCTGAGCTCTTGAACTGACTTGTTTATTCTGACCTTACACAAGTTCCCCCAGCAAACCTGCCCGGACAAACCCTTAACAAGAAACAAATTTGGTGCTCATTTTATGATGCATGGGAGAGAAATGTGCACTAAGTGTTAAGCTGCTCCACATTTAATATCTGAAAAGTTTATTATCCCTGTAGCACATAATCAGGGGAAAAAAAAGTAGGTAAAATAATCCCCTGCTTAGAGGTTTGTATTAAGAAGATGGCAATGGTATTTAAGAATCAACACAAGGCACACTGCATAAGTAATCTCAACAATCTTAACAGCACACACAGGCTCCTCACAGTCCTCATTTAAGAAACAGCAATGAGGTCGTCACTCTTCTCCAACAAAGCCATACCTTCTTAACAGCCTCCAATGGCAAAGCCCAAATATTATATCTGAGAAACATTCATGATGACATTTACATGCATCAGAGGGAAGAATTTTGTGGAAGGCTGTTTTTGCTAAAGTATTTAGGTTTTGACATTTCCATGCTGAAATTTCAAAAGAGCATATCTGTGGGTGTTTTTGATAAATAATGTATCATAAAGACAAGAGAGTTATTAAGGAAAAAGATACTGGTGAGCAAAAGATTTTTGTTTTTCATTAACCAAAAATGACCTGAAATGTAAAATTATTGAATTCATTGTACTGTAACCTAGAACTAACCCCATAACCTTCCTCCTGCAACAAAAGATCTAATTATACACCTTGCTATGAAATTTAGTTAAAATACCCTTAGAACACAAAATTAACTTCAGAGTTATGCTTACTGTGTCACTGCTACATCACACCTGTGCAAGTGCTAAGTGCTCTAATTACAGGTTTATAGGATGTGTGACTCAGAGAGTAACCACCTGAACTCCATGTAGGTGATCAGGACAATTACTCTTGTGCAAAAGCATTAACACAACGCTAAAACCACACAGAGTTTAAGTGCACCATTTCAGTTGTCTTCTGTCCAAGCAGTGGGGCTACTGTCAGGGAAAACAGAAAATCATCAACCTTCTTCAGCTTTTTTGCTCCCCTCCCATTCTTCTAATGCTGGTGCTAGACCCTCACTACAAACTAGAAAGCGTTTGCAATTTGTAAAATAACTTGTAAACAAACAAAGAGTGCAGAAAAATCCAAACAACATGGCATCTGGAACTGAAATCATGACAAAAATCCTCCTGCTGTCAATGTAATTGATTTCATTTTCAATTTTAAACCAAGTGTTAGTGAGTGAGAAACTTCTGTTGATTAAGGAAACTTTTGCAAGCCTCCGAAGTGCCTTAGATAAGAAGCATGTTTGTGAACAAACTGTTGCTTGCAGCTCTAGAAATTTCAACTTTGTCTTTTTTCCTTTTCCTTCTTTATGTTCACA